>NC_090339.1:53716136-54047605 GCF_035084215.1 Heptranchias perlo | reverse complement strand
TGCTGTAACTTTGGCAGAAGATCACGGGAAACCCCAGAGAAACGGTGAAAACAGCTGATTCTGATAAAGGTATGGGGGGAGATTGGGAGAACTTACCACCCCCCCTCCCCCCATGTCTTTAACAAATGGAATGTGCACTCTAGGCTTCAGTTTAAAAATCAGGCATTTAACAGAAATCCCTTTCTGTCTTGGATGTTTCATCAAAAGCCAGTGGTTTGAGTCTCTTTCAGTTCTTTAGAGATGCTCCGGTGTTTTCAGCGGAGCAGCAGTAGTTTGGGGATGGTGAAATATTGGGAGGTTAAAGCTAAATGCAGATATGTCAATTAAATGGCAAATCTGATTGGCAGAACAACCATCCTCAGGTGAAACATTTAAATTCACATTTTAACTTCAAAATAATTTACCTGGATGTAATTGTGGAAAAAGACTCCATAATGGGATTGTTGTAAAGCCGAAATCTGGTGTATTTCTGTGGGATTATACCCCCGCACTCAAAATTATGCACTATTGGTTACAACCCAAATTGCACCGAATCACATTCTGTACATTATGCTGCATCGACTCTTATTATTTCTACAGAGTTAAAAGAAAGTAAGATAAATAAAACTGCTTTTATCTGAGAGTGTAGCAGAAAATGTTTCCCAATGTTTCCTGTGAGTTTCTGACAATCGAATATTGCTATTGTTATAATTGTATAATTTTTGGAGTAAGTTTGATCACTTAACAGGATTTGACCACCGTCTCTGTCAGCTGAATCATTTTCATTGGAAATGTTGTCTTTCTTTTTGATATAGTTATGGAGTACAAAAAACTTATTAGTGCAACCGACATTCATCACTCGGGAACATTGTTGAAGTCTCTTAATGAGCAGCGTGCCCAAGGACTATTCTGTGACATTACCATAATTGTGGAAGATCGCAAATTTCGAGCACATAAGAATGTCTTGTCATCTGCTAGTAGCTACTTCCGTCAGCTTTTCAGTCTCGATGGCGCTAGCAACATATACGGACAAGTCCTTGAACTGAACTTCGTCAGAGCAGAGGTATTTGCAGAGGTTCTGAATTTTATCTACAGTTCCAAATTAGTGCGTGTGAATGCTGAACTTGTAAGTGAGTTGATTCAGTCGGGGCAGGCCCTGGGGCTAAAGTTCCTTGCTGACTTAGGAGAATCTCTTTCAAAGTTAAAAGGAGTAGCACCTGGTGTGGTCAGTGCTGCTTCTGTGACAGATTCCAAGGGTGAGGCCTCACAGAAGGTTGCTGCTGATCCGACACTGGAACCTGAATGCTTGATTATGCATGTTGAAGAAGGAGGTCTGGGACCACGGATAACTGATGCTTTCTCCCTGTCTAGTGCAGAGTTTAGGGATTCTAAAGGTAACAGTAAAGCCTCGCCGAGCGGTGAAGACTCGGAGGATAATGATGACGTCATTTTCTGCAGCGAAATTACACCACCTAAACAACCCTCCAATGTAGCTAGTAACAGTTCAGTGCAAAAAAATATTATTATTCCTAATATACCGGTGAGTTCTGACAACTTAGGGATTCAAACAAAACATGTTACTGTGGTGCCAGAGACATCCTCGAAAGTTGGGGATTTTAAAGTCAAAATTTCTGACGGTAGCGCTGGGAGTGGGCAGAATACTGTATTTAACCAGCAAAGCACAAAGACCGTAAATGTGAAGTATGTTCAAGATGGCAAACAGCCTGTAACTGTAGATAAAACGGCTGGCATTGATACTTTGTCAAAAGGTTGCAGAGTCTATGCAAATATCGACACAAACCCTAACACGTATCACATCGTGGTACCAAACAAAGATGACCTTGCCAACCGTGAACCTAAACAGAACAAGGAACCAGGATCCCCTGAAAAGAAGCTGCTTCTGATCGGAGACAAGTTATCTGGTGATGGAGGCCATTCAAGTATTCAAATCATGCCCGAAAATTCTGCTAATCATATAAATAACTCAAGACCTGTGTTCATCAATGAACAGTACTTTCCCGATGCAAAACGAATGAAAAGGGAACAAGATCATTATGAGTTAATTGTAGACGGACGAGTCTTTTATGTTTGTATTGTTTGTAAGAGATCATATGCATGCCTGACTAGCCTGAGAAGGCACTTCAATGTTCATTCCTGGGAGAAGAAATACCCTTGCCATTACTGTGAGAAAGTGTTCCCTCTTGCAGAATATCGCACTAAGCATGAAATTCTCCACACTGGTGAAAGGCGATACCAGTGTTTGACCTGTGGTGAGACCTTCATCAACTACCAGGTGATGGCATCGCACATTAGGTCAGTTCATAGCAAGAAGACTGGCAAGAGTGCAGCTGAAGATGAGGCCGTCTCCGATTCAAAACTTTACCGCTTGCTGCCGTGCAAAACCTTACAGATCAGGCAGTACGGTTTCCTGACTGCAAGTGCGTCGGGCGCCATGGCTGAGATTAATGAAGATGGAATCGTATATCATGTAGAAGATGAAGATGATGCAGATGCTCCACAGCAGACCCCGCAGACCATAGGAGGCAGCAAGCCAGCAAGCTGGGATGATATTTTTCCTCAGGAAGGAACTCCTGTTTACAGGTACAATTCCTTAGATGGCAATTCCGAATTAGAGTTTGTTATACCAGAATCCTTCAGAGAACTGGCATGAAGTCATTCAGACTATGATGGAACTAAACATAGTGAGAAAATGGATTGTGATATCTGGTAAACTGCTGACAGCCAGCCATTGGTGATATTAATGTACTAACAGACCAGTTAAGCATTCGTGTTTCAGGCAAACAAAAGATTCAGTGGCTGGACCATTGTATTGGGTAACTTACAGTCTTTTATAAAAAAAACTTTTCTGTTGATCATAATGATGTCAGTGTAGTATACATCATGAATGTGAAACAGAATCTAGTTATGGCTTTGAACTAAAGTGCAGTTTGTACAGAAGTTTCATCGGAAGTGGCCAGAAGTCAATGGGCATTCATATCTGATGTATACCATTGAAAGGGTTTTCAATTATTTTAGTCTTTACTGAACAAACAGCCATTACCCAGATGTTTATTTTTACATATTTCTGGTCAGAAACTGAATTTGTGGAAATTTTGTGTGCTAGCACTTTTCATTTTACATTGTAGGGCTTTGGTAAAAGGCTGCTGTTGAATCTTTTCTGGCAAATCCTTATAAATCATCTTCCTACATGTAGTGGATCACTCCAGTATTTTACATATTTAATTAATCACAAAGCCCTTCTTCCTAAAGTGACATCCCACTATCTTTAAAACACGATACCTGGAGGATCACCAAAGAGTGATCAAAAGTACAAGAGAGTGTTGTGCTTACCTATAGAAGTGTTGTTATTAAAGAAAGCTTAGTTCCAGCCTTTATTGGTAGTGATGGACAGGTGCATATACAGGACCCAGATTAGTGTAAGTGTTGGATGTACCAGTACTTCTGGTGCTAACACTATGGAAGGGGAGGGGGTAATGATAACAGCTTTATGTCCACATTAGACAACTATAGTGCAACCCAGAAAGCCCGTCTTCCTTTTTTCCATGATAATTTGTCTCGCAGTATTAATCACTCTTTCACAATTTTATAGTAATAATGTATCCTTTTGAATTAAAAACAAAATATTAAATGTGCCTAATTAAACTAGACTAATACATATAGAATGAATAATGGGAAGTGATGGGTTAGGCAAAAATTATATAGCCCATAAGCCTGTTGTGTAGTCCACCATGAAAGGTGAATTATTTTGGATGACCCAATACCAAGCAGACTCCTCACTGGCCATTGTCTTGATATCTGTTGTCTTGATTATAGCTATTAAACTAGATGCTAATGCAGTACTTTGGGATGAAAGCTTTCAAATCTAACAGTTTGAAAAATGAGCTGTTATGTACAATGTCTGGATTATCTGAGATATGCATGTTAAGTGATATTTTCTTGCCAGATTCCAATTTTGCAAATATTATTCCGTTTGTTTTTCAACTGTGAAGTTTGCAGCCTGTATGTTTTTAAAAAAAGCAATATCTAGCTTTTCCATTTGCATAGTGGATTAGCATCTTAACTGTCATTTTCATAAATGCTTAGGGACTTAATTTATCATTCTGTAGCTCTAATGATTGTACTGCTAAAGTAAGTTTTGGATGCACAGCCGTTCAAAAGGCTGGGGATTGCAAGGCTTTATTAGTATGGTGGTTGGTGCATTTTGATGATGCCTTTTTACCCAAAATGCTTTTCAGATTTAAAAAAAAATCTTCCTGACTAAAAAATATTCAACTGAGAATATCTTATTGGTCTAAATGCCACAATTGTGGTGTAAATCATTAACCTGGTCTATCACTACCTAGGTGTACATTGTTATAAGCAAAAATATGTTGCTTTCTTGAAATTCTCTATAATGCACCTCATATAAGCTCTCACATTAAGTACTGTACGCTTACAATATTGGAAATGTGTTTCGTAGCAAACCTCTGTTTAGTACCTATTCAGGAAAAAACTCTTAGCAAAATGATTGTTTTTTTTTGTAAATGCTTTACTGTATGGGGCAAATTTGTACATATAATGCTTCACTTTTTAAAAAATTAAACCATGGTCCCATAAGTCTTCTGAAATGTCGAAGAGTAATCAAACTTGTAAAAGGAATAGCCTATCATTTTGTTTGTAACAGTTTTGCATGCATAGACTAGAACAAAACTGCAGAATAGAAAATCTTTTTACACTTGCATTAAAGTAATTTTTTCTAATCACCTGCAGATTGGCAAAACTATGTTGGTCTACATAATACTGTTATGTCCTATTGTGCAAGCAAGATTAATGCTTTTGTACCAGTGAAAATAATAAAACTACTAATATGTAAATATAGTTGTAACAAAGCTTCTTCCTTAGTATAGGATATTGTTAAGTCACTTTTCTAGTTTCTTTAATTTGGAGCCTTAGAATGTAAGTTTATTTATTGTATTTGCTCTTTTGATGATAAAAATAAAACTTTCAGAACATATTGACTTGTACCTGTCCATACTGTATGCATTTTGTTTGGTCAGATAACTCTAATTAATAACTAGTTTTCAAAATGTGGAATCCCTTTGCCTTCGCCAGAAAATATAATTTTTTTTTATGGACGCAGCTAAAATGCCCTTTTGTTCAAAAGTAGTGAATCTGCAGGTACTGTAACCTAAAATGTTACATCGAGTCTACAGCACAGAAACAAGCCATTTGGCCCAACTGGTCTTTGCCGGTGTTTATGCTCTACACGAGCCTCCTTCCACCCCTCTTCGTCTAACCCTTTCAGCATAACCTTCTATTCCTTTCTCCTTTAAATGCATCTATGCTATTTGCCTCAACTACTCCTGTGGTAGTGCATTTCACATTCACCCCTCTTCTGAAGGGCCAGGCTGCTGTTGGGGTACAATTCCACGGGTATCAGCAAACCCCTGACTCTTAGCTAAGTGGCAATTCTCCATGTTTTAGCACGGCCGGTGACCATTAACAGGCTATGCGACCGGGCGGCATCACTTTCTAACCTGACTCAGTCCACTTACTTACACTTACACTGGAGAAGGTGCAAAAAAGATTTTGAAGGATGATACCAGAACTGAGAAGATATCCTTATCAGGAAAGGTTGAACAGGCTGGGGCTATTTTCTCTAGAAAAGAGTAGACTGAGGGGTGACCTGATAAGGGTCTTTAAGATTATGAAAGGGTTTGATAGGATAGACGTAGGGAATATGGTCCCGATATTTACCCGGAGCCGGGGTGGTGGGGGGGGGGGTGGATTTTCAGACCTGAAACCCAGAAGTGAAGTTAGCGGGTTGAATTCTGCGATCTCAACTTCGTTGAACGATTGCATTTTTTCTTCTGGGTTTCGTGTCTCCAAGCTGCGCAGCGGGTGTGATGTGCAACCGCATGATGCGATCTGAGTTCAATTATTTAAAGGGCCAATGCAAAAATGGAATTTGGAGGAGCCAGGAGGAATTGAACCGTGGATTCACAAAGAGCAAGGCCAGCACCCAGATTCACTGATGCTTCCCTTGAAGTACTGCTGGGTGCAATGAGGAGCAGGAGGGACATAATTTACCCCAGCAATGGGAGGAAGAAACCTGTTTCTGTTACCAAAAAGGCGTGGCTGGAGGTGGCTGAGGAGGTGAGGTGCAGGAGCATTGTGGCCCTTGGATGCAGTGCAGGAAGCGCTTTAATGATCTAACCAGGTCAGGAAAAGTGAGTACAGTTGCTGATTCACCCACATCCTGTGGTGTACAACACCCCCCCACCCCCCTCACTCTGTCTTGCCAAGCATACTGCATCACATCACTCCTCACACTCACTTAAGTTTCAGCAGCAACCATCCTTCACTTTCTATGCACTTCCTCACCTCCCCATGTATGCACCCACCATTGCCACTCACCCCAATCCTTATGCAATGTGATGCACCTGTCTGATAGTCACCCTCACCCAATGCACTGCATCCATTGGGTGAATACATGACCTTCAACCACTCACAGGTCTGTTCTCTCGCCCCTTGTAGGAGAAGAGAGTGCAAAACGCAAGGGAGAAGGCGAGAACTGGAGGTGGCCCTCCACAAATAGTGCAGCTCACTGATGCAGTGGAAGACATCTGCGTCCCTCTCAATCGGAGATGGAGAGACTAGGAACTTGCAGATGCCTGGTGACAGAATTTAAAACATCTTTCACACACATGCTGACTTTATTTCATCAATGACTGGACTATGAGAAGCCTGAGTATGGTGAGTGGCAAGATTATTACTTTGCCAGGACTAATTCATATCGCTTTCTCTTTTCTTCCAGGGTCTTCACGCTTACAACAAGGTTCTGCAGAGATGCATAACAACGATTCCTCAGAGGACCTCATTCCTTCTGAGGGTGCACTGTCACAGGACATACAGCCATGAACCAGCACAAATACTCGCACTTCGGTGGGTCCTGTTACACAATTGGATTTTCACCTGGTGATTCATAATTCACAAGTGAGCACGAGCAGACGCTAGTGGCAGAGTCAGCTGTGGATAGTCCGTGTTGGAGGGCTCTGCTCAGCCACAGATGCTGAACCCTGGGGGCCATTTTGAGAATGAGAATGATTGAGGTAAAGCTGCAACTTTGCGAGGTACTGGCAAACGTGCCAAGCACACTCTCCACATTAGCGGGGAGGATGGAGAAGTCCAACTCCAATACCAGTAGATTGTTGTCGCAGGTAATTGCTTGAATGTCTGCCATGGAGAGAATGGCCACCTCCATGGAGCTTCAAGCACGGCTGTATGCAGGCCATGACCACAGCCATACAGGAGATGTCTGCTGCCTTAAACAGGATGACAGATACCTTATCCGTGGCCTTACAACGTGTCACTGATCCTCACCAAGCTGCTGTCCAGCAGAGTGGTGGGCGTGATGTGGCGCTGGCCCAGGAGAGGGATGATGGCAAAAGGGCACATGGAAGTGGGAACTCCACTCAAAGCGCTCCCACGTCTCACCCGTTGCCCCCCCCTCAACCAGTACCCGACATGCTATCTCCTCTCCCAATGGCCGAGTCTGTCCCTGCACAGGTGGCAGGTGGAGTAGTCTTTGGCAAGGCCCTCAAAGGCTCCAACACTCAGAGGTTGTAGGCTAAAAGCATCTCAGCGGTCAGAGCAGGGATATAAGCAGCCTGCCTCTGCTGAAGCCACAGGGGATGCACCACATAGAAACGGTAGGAAGCGTAAGTTCAAGCAATTGTAATTCACCAAGGGTATTTGAAGAAATGTTATGTTTTGAAGTTTCCTTTTTTTATATCGGCACATAAAATTTATTGATTAGCACCACTTCCCTATCTTGCCCATTATTGCATCCCGAGCTTCAACTCGCCCTTTTATTTGCTTCATGATGAATGTCAATACTTGACTGGACCCATTGGGCGGATGTGCAGTGGGTATATGCGTGGTTGAAGGACTGTTTTGTGCAAAGTGTTGGGGGAATGGGGAGTGGGATTTGGTGGTGGTGGTGGGAGTGGGCCGGAGTATTTCAATGTTTCTTTTTCCCACTCTGACTAAGTGAACCTTTGAGATATGAAGGCATCCTGGGCATGGTGTACGTGGCTGGTCTGGCGATGGGTGCCCCATCTTCATCTTGCTCATCCTCCTCCTCCTCCACCTCCTCTTAGTCAATGTTCTCATCATCAGATGATGATTGATGAGCATCTTTGTCATCTTCCACCTCTAATCCTCTCTGCTGTGTGATGTTGTGCAGGATGCAGCACACCACTATGATTCTGGACACCTGCCCTGGCTAGTACTGAAGGGCGTGTCCAGACCTATCTAGGCACCTGAAGCATGTGTTCAACATGCCGATGGCTTCCTTGCTGACGCACTTGGTGGTAATGTGGCTCTGGTTGTAGCGCTCTTGCACCTCATTGGCGGGGTTCCTCACAGGTGTCATGAGCCAAGTTTGAAGGGGGTATCCCTTGTCTCCAACGAGCCAGACCGTAAGTCCTGTTAGGAAGAGGTCTGGAATGTTCGACTGCCGCAGGAGAAAGGCATCACGACAGCTGCCAGGGAATCTGCGCACACCTGCATGAACCTCTTTTGGTTGCATACCAGCTGTGCATTAATGGAGTGAAATCCCTTGCGGTTGATAAAAACACCTGGTTCATGTGGTGGTCCTTGGATTGCCACGTGTGTGCAGTCGATTGCACCCTGCACCTGTGGGAGGTCAGCCAGAGAGGCAAAACCGACTGCCTGCTCACTCTGACTATTGTCGTCGCGGGGGAAGTTCACATAAGTGGATGCCCTGGCAAACAACCCATCCGTCACCTGCCTTATACATTTATGTGCAGCCGACTGAGAGACCCTGGAGATGTCTCTGGCCACTGGAAGGAGCCAGGGGCAAAGAAATTGAGGGCAGTGGTAACTTTTACAGCGACGGGCAATGCGTACCCACCAGGTCCAGCAGGGAGCAGCTCTTCTTGAAGGAGGCTGTAGATGTTTGCGACCACCTGCTGGCTCAATCTGAGCCTGCACAGGCACTGCTCTTTAGATAGGTCCAGAAAGCTCAGCCTCTGTCTGTAGACCCTCTCACGTGGGTAGTGCCTCTAGCGATCCCGGCCTCTTTGTTGCTCTTCTCTCTGCTGTTCTCCACTCTGCTCTTCTCTCTGCTGTTCTCTAGATCTGTGTTGTGCACTTCTCTCTCTCGAACACCTGCAGATCTCACCACAGCACGACGTGGCTGCTGTGGATGGTCATTTTCTTCCTCATCCGATGTCCTCTAGAACACAACCATGGCGTCCCCCATTCTGATCTTGTTCTCTTATTGAAAGCCTCCAAAGTTCTGAAAAAGCTGTATGAACGCAAGAACTCTGCCAAACTTTGCCAGAGGGATCTGAGATACCAGCTGTATTAACTGAGCTTTTATTCACATCGGGCAATCAGAACTTTAAAGACCCCATGAACTGGAGCTCAATCTTGCCTCCGTTTCACTGGCAAGATTCACAAGCCCCCGGAAACCCGTGCTGGAGGCATTAAATTAGTAGGTCTCTTAAACTCAATTTAAAATCACCTAATTAATGTCCCATAATCAGGTAAATTGCTCTGATAAGTACCCTCTCGCTTACACTAATTATGGACCCACCTCCTGCGAATGGGTTACTTGCACGCAGCCAAACGCGCCTCCGTTAAACCCGGAAATGGACGGGTTGGAGTCGTGTTGTGGTTGCGCTGGAAAAGTCTATTATTTTAACTTCCCACCCGCACCCAGCCCAAGGGTTCTTGGGGGTTAAAATTCCCCACAATGATTCCACTTGTGGGGGAGTCCAAAACTGGAGGTCATAAATATAAGATAGTCACTAATAAATCCAATAGGGAATTCAGGAGAAACTTCTTTACCCAGAGTGGTAAGAATGTGGAACGTGCTACCACAAGGAGTAGTTGAGGCGACTAGCATAGATGCATTTAAGGGGAAGCTTGATAAACACATGAGGGAGAAAGGAATAGAACGATATGCTGATAGGGTTAGATGAAGAGGGGTGGAAGGGGGCTCGTGTGGAGCATAAATGTCGGCATAGACCAGTTGGGCCGAATGACCTGTTTCTGTGCCGTAGACTCAATGTAACTCTATATTACTTTTTAGCAGGGGTCACTAGATAGTGATAATGAATGCGAACTCTGACAGATGTTTCCCTGCCAAAGGAACATGCAGTGTAGTGCCCCCGGCTAACTTAGTACAGAGCAGGGATCAAACACATCTTCCTGGTCTATATGGCTCACTAGCATACTACACACTACATTTACCCACTGCATCAGCATGGGAGCTCATGAAGTTATTGTTTACAGAGGGATTTATGCTCGAACACTCTATTGTGCATCTGTCTGTGGACAATTGCTTGTGTAAACAGTTTTAAATGTACTTAATTAGGTTTTAATGAGATTGCTAAAGTGACTTCTATTAGTCAGACAATGTATTCCTTTCAAAAATGCAAATCTTACATTTGATCATGAATCCTGACTTAGCCTTTCAGTCACTTAAAACTACAACTGGAGTTTAATCCAGGGAAAGGGCAAGGAAGTGCTTCTGTATAAATTGACTGCCCCCTCCCCTCTCTTGTTTTAAAAGACATGGCTCCAAGGGGAAAGCTTCAATGCATCAATTTTAATGCAGTGGGCTTAACTGGGTTGATAGCAAGGAAATGTAGTGACCTTGCACCACACCCACAGCACAGCACTGAGAATTATTATGGTCTATTTTCAAATCTTACTAGGGGCATCTCTTGTATTTTCTTTCCTGTTATACTGTTGAGTATTATGTAAAGCTTAGCAAATATTCAGCAGGGACAGAAGAAGGGAGGTTGGGGAAACATCCTAAGCTTTGAAATCAGACCAAAAACATTACAATCTATTGCCATCAATGCTGCACTTTCTCATACATTATCCTAGCGAGAAGATAGGAACTGTGGATGAGCAGAGAGATTTAGGGGTCCAAGTACTAAGTACAAGAAATCACTGAAAGCTAGTGGACGGGAACAAAAAATAATTAAAAAGGCCAATGGAATGTTGGCCTTTATCTCAAGAGGGCTGGAACACAAAGGGTTGGAAGTTATGTTACAGTTGTACAGAACTCTGGTTAGAATCCTGCATTCAGTTCTGGGCACTGTACCTCAAGAAGGATATATTGGCCTTCGAGGGGGTGTAGCGCAGAGTCACCAGAATGATACCGGGGCTAAAAGGGTTAAGTTATGAGGAGAGATTGCATAAAATAGGCTTGTACTCCCTTGAATATAGAAGATTAAGGGGTGATCTAATTGAAGTGTTCAAGATGATTAAAGGATTTTATAGGGTAGATAGAAACTCTTTCCTCTTGTGGGAGAGTCCAGAACAAGGTGGGGGGATAACCTTAAAATTAGAGCTAGGCCGAACAGGGGTGATGTCAGAAAGCATTCCTTCACATAAAGAGGAGTGGAAATCTGGAACTCTTCCCCCAAAAAGCTGTTGAGGCTGGGGATCAATTGAAACTTTCAAAACTGGGATTGATAGAATTTTGTTAGGCAAGGGTATTAAGGTTTACAGAACCAAGGCAGGTAGATGGAGTTAAGATACAGATCAGCCATGATCTAACTGAATGATGGAACAGGCTTGAGGGGCTGAATGACCTACTCCTGTTCCTATCCCTAGTGAGCTGGCTTCATTAAAATAAATGGATAAAGGAGAGTTTTATAATTCCAATAATTCCAAAAAGCAAAGGGGTGGGGAACAAATAAGTAAGGTAGGTGCAAGTAAACATCGTGGGGCAGAGTTTCCGATAGATTGCGCTGGTTTTATCAGCGTAAATTTTGATCGTAAATTACCTCCAGTATAATTCGAGTTTCCACGATCTTTTGTGCTGGTTCAAAAAATCAATGTGCTGAAGCCAGCCCCGCTCACAAAACTGGCCATGCCCCTGAACGAAATAACGAGGATTGAGAGTTCCCGCCGATGGTGCCTATCTGCGGCCGTTTGAGGAGGGTCTTCAAATTAAGCTCATTTTCTTAAGCGCACAGGCACCAGTAGGCATGGTTTAAACATTTTTAAATGTTATTAAAATATTTAATTTACTAAGAAGCTGACTATTGTACACCAATGCAACCAGTAAATGGTTCAGTATAGTTTTTTAAAGTCATTTTCAGTGATTTAAAATCAGGTTACTCACAGGTGGAGGACTAGAGATTCTGATTAAAAATGCTTATTGTTTGTGATAAACCCATTTTCAGTTGTATTAATAAAACTGCACTAGGTTACCTCTCTGGCCTGTTAAGCTGCCGGATTACGCTGGTTCATGGGAGATTTTACGTTTGTGATTATGCAAATGCATTTTAGTGGAAACTCAAACTGTAACTAATTGCCGATTGTGCCCAAAGTGGAAACTCTACCCCCATTTCTTTTAATTACCTCAGTACTAACGTTTGCCATGAATTAAATGTTAAATTCCACAAGTACTTTACTATGATCAAACACAGCTCCCTTTACAATTGGATTTTTGTATATTTGTTTACAATGAAATAATCATCATGTCTGCCTCAACTCTATAAAACCATAAGAAGTCAACGCCTCAAGAAATGGAAATTTAAGTTACAAGAAATATTTGCAGCATATGTTCCACAAAGTGTAAATTTGTAAATCATAATCTTTCAATCTTTATATAAAATTTATTCAGTACTGAAATTCTGATGTTACTGTAATGCAAAGAATGAAAAGAATGAAAATCTTCAACCAAGTGAATCAAAAAATGCACATAGTAATGTACCCTTTGGTGCATATGTTACTCCTCTCATTAAACTGATGTTCAAATCTCCTTGAAGTCCACTCAGCTATCTGCCACCTTCCAACTCCAGTGTATACTATTCATCCTTTTTTTTAATATGTTTTTATAAAAGCTTTGAAAATAGTTTTAAACAGAGTTGGGATATTTCTTTATAACAAATGTGTTTCTTTGTGTTTTCTTTCATGTTCAGCCTTGGCTCAGTGGTAGCACTCTCGCCTCTGAGTAGATGGTGAGCTCAAGCCCCACTCCAGAGACTAGAGCACATAATCTAGGCTGACACTTCAGTACAGTACTGAAGGAATGGTGCACTGTCAGAGGTGCCGTCTTTCAGATCCGACATTAAACCGGGCCTCTGTCTTCCCTCTCCGGTGGACGTCAAAGATTCCATGGCATTATTCAAAGATGAGTTCTCCCGGTAACCTAGCTAACATTTATCCCTCAATCAACTCCATTAAAACAGACTATCTGGCTATTCATCTCATTGTTGTTTGTGGGACCTTGCTGTGTACAAAATGGCTGCCATGTTTGCCTACAATACCACAGTGACTACACTTCAAAAATACTTCATTGCTTAAGAGGCACTTTGGGATGTCCTGAAAGTTCTTTCTTTACTTCAACCTATTGGCCTTGGAAATATTTCTACTGGTATGTCACTGACTCAACCAGACAGGAATATTTGATGCAGGACACATCATCAGTGAGAATAGTGATTTAAAAACCTCTACTTACCCATACTGCAAATTAAAAAGTGGAAAGAACATCTTAAAACTATGTACAGCAGCTCGAAGGTCGTTATTTCAGTCCTGCTTACAAAGGACTGAAGTCATGACAAAAGATTTCAAAGCTGATGCCTTGGTGCCAAAATGTGTTTCATTGGACTTTAACTTAGTGATCCTTCTCATCAAACATTTGCATTTCTTTTGAAAATAGCCGTGCTTTGTTCATTTTGTTGAAATCTTTCCTCAGTCTTTGAAGGGCTTAGTTAAGCCCTAATTAGTTAATCGTTGCAGGGGTGTTCCAGAATAAGGACTGAAATCTTCTCGCCTCCCTTTTGGATTCTGGTTGGTTGTTAGGGGCAGGGGGAAAGAACTTGTCTTTTATTTTGCTTTTTTAATTTTTAACCATTTCTACTGCTTCCTTTCATTTCATTTTGCTTCCTGTCTGTTTGGATTTTGTTTTTTCCCTTTGCAACTCGGTGTTGAAAGGAGTAGACAACTGACCAGATGGGAGGATAGAGAACTGGGCTGGGATTGTGCAAAGATGGCTAGCAGGAAAGCGAATTGGGCTTGGAACAAGAAGAGACAGTCGGGGATGGCAAGAGAGCATATGGACAGACCAGAAGGACAGAATAGCAGAAAATTGATTTCCCACACTGCCACTTTTGGCAAGGAGAAACGCTCAGTTTTTGCTGTGCAGACTGTGCAAACAAAATTTTTTCTCAAGGGTAAAAATTAAGTTTACTGCAGCAGTTGTGCATTCTGGAACACTATGTTTATATTGCGGTTTGATTATGATGGTTTCCAAATAAAAATTAACACTTGCCTACATTGTAGAAAGAAATATTGCCGTACAACGGTTTTCAAGTAGTTGGGACAGTGTATTTAGTTATTTGGCCTCACTGCTAAATAAAATGGGCTTCTAACCCCTTCTGAGGTCCCCTTGTAGTGTGCACTATTCCACACGACTGAAGCGAGCAGTCAAGAGACCTGCCAGTGTGGCTGCTGGAGGGTGTATGACAGCACACTTGGGTTGCCAACTCATGCAGACTGTCAGACATTTGTTTCCCCCACACCCCCCTCCCCTTCAAAAAAAAAACCCTTGTTGGTTTATAAACAATTTTCCATCATAAGACATTTTTACTTTTAATGGATGAATATCTTGAGTGACATAGTTATTTTTAAAAATCATAACAAAGCTAAATGCAGTTACATTGGTAGATTAATTGTCTGTTCCACACACTAAAATTTGGTCTGATACGCAATTTGGACTGATCAATCTTCTGATCTGTATCAGGCATATTGAGTATACATTGCATTTAGCAACATTGTGACGTGTTAATTAAAATATAATTAATTCCACGTTTAGTTTTTTTGGTCCAGTTATCTCCCTTTCTTCCCTGAAGGTAGTGACACACACTAGCAGCCTGCCCAAGAGTACATTCTTTATGTGTGAGCTTAGACAGTGCCAACAAACTATTCAACTGTGGGCCACATCGTGACTGAGGTCTGACTCTGCCCTTATCTGATGTACATGCGCACATTTTCTGCAGCGGTGAACTGAAATAGGAAAGCTGGGTGATTTCCCCTCCCCCACAACAGCCTGGAGATACTGAGGGCAATTATACTGCCAGTCCCCACCCCCAGGCCAGCTGTCCTAGTGCCGATCAGTGTCACAAAGCATATGTTTACAGTTTTATCATTTCCATTAATTCTGGTAATTTTCAGAAATTTTTTTTGGCTATCTAAAAATGCTTGACCACTTGCCTACTGCAATTAGGATTTTTAGTTTGCTTACTGAAAAAATAGACCTGTCTTATATTTGCGGGCTTTACGGATTGTGATTATGACATATCTTTGTAGCTGTTTAGTGCAGGAACTGCAATGAGTGCTGCAGAAATGATGGATAGAAAAATCAGTTTCCTAAATACGACAAGTTTAAAGTAACCTGAAGTGTGCTTCAGCCACTGTTTTGTACACGTTGAGGAAATATACCCCATCATGGATTCCTCAGTTCTCTATGCAGCTGCTCTCATCTACTGCTTTTCTATACCCACAGGGAACTGCAGGATGAATTAGGGGGTATACTACATCAAAGTCTATATATAGTATGTCTTTGGTTGTTTTTAACTCTAGATATATTTTTGGCTTCTGTGTCTCGCACCACTCTCAGAAGTGAGCCCTTTACTCCTTGCTTACTTGGAAGTGTTCCTCCTTGCCCTGATTTTGAGATTCTCAGGGCTAAGAATTTTTAATCCGGCTCTGTGCGTTTACACTGCATGGCAGCCGCTCTGAGGTATTTCCCTGGCGTAATATTGATTTTGGCTGCACAGAATTCCTACGTGCAGCTGGTTTTTAACCCCTTATGTACTGCAACTGAGTTAAGGGAGCCGCTATCAAGCCAAAGCGAGATAGAAATGCTTTATTTTTGTCACAAAGAACATTCCAGTTTGCAGTAATATAATCAGCACAAATTATTAATGCGGAATGAAAATTTGGAGACAATCCCTTACGGTTGCAATCAGTCTGCTCTTCCCCTTCACAGGCGTCATCAATCCCACCAGTCACACCGCAGGGCTCTATACTTAGTTCTGCTACTGGCAAACAACATTCCTGTTAGTATTTTAATTTTTTTTCGTACCAGTGTCATTAATAAAAAGTTAAGTACAACTCCCCTGATGATTGAGTGGGTAAAAAAAAAACACTGTCTGCCATGGTACTGAGCCACACAGAAGTACATCCCAGATTTGTTCCCTGGTCTTTGTTGAGTTAGCTGAATGCAGGCGGGGCAGACTGTGGAACTGGCCTCCGTGCCTTTGAATTATGGAAGGGAAAAGTCAGACAGTGTGCCAGCCTATGAAGGTCAGTCACGGTCTCAGTACCTGCTTAATCATGCTATGTTTGTGGTAGTCAATGCCATTACCAGGCAACAGGGATCAATCACAGTCCACTCAGCTGTGTGTTACCTTACTATGCTGTGACAGACATTTGTAGTTCGTTCCATTAGGTTCACAACCCTCCACCATGTTGTGCTCATTCTGTTAACTTATCCATATTGGTCACGTATACACTATACATTGATCCCTTGCTGGAAAGTGTGCATGTATGGATGTCAGATGAGAACAAGATTGGGCTTAGGTGTGATGCTTGTCACAGTCGAATAGCCCATAACTCTTCACTGTCTAAGATCAATGATGAAGGATATCCTCTGGGGTTGCTGCAGCCTATGAGCCACATCCCAGAAGAGTTGGTATCTTTAGGAAAGGAGGAGAGAAAATTTAATGCACATTTTGAATTGTTAGGTAAATTACTTAAAATTAATGCTAAATAGCAATCCTTATTTCATCCCATCGAGTCAGAGAGCCACCAGCTTATTACAGAGGCCCGGTACAATAAGCTACACTACCTGATTGCCATGCCTTGCAAATCAGTTGTCACCCTCTCAGTACCTAATGCTCTGGCAATCAATCATAACCAGTCCCAGTACCTACTGTCCATGTTCTAAAAGTCAGTCACACCTTTAAATATTTTTTTGTTAGGGTAGACGTAGAAAAGATGTTTCCACGTGAAGAAGAGACCAAAACTATAGGATAAATATAGGATAGTCACTAAATAATCCAATAGGGAGTTCAGGAGAAACTTCTTTACCCAGACAGTGGTTAGAATGTGGAACTTGCTACCACAAGGAGTAGTTGAGGCCTCGAGCATAGATGCATTTAAGGGGAAGCTAGATAAACACATGAGGGAGAAAGGAAAAGAAGGTTATGCTGATAGGGTGAGATGAAAAGGGGTGGGAGGAGCTCGTGTGGAGCATAAACACCGGCGTTCAGGAGAAACTTCTTTACCCAGACAGTGGTTAGAATGTGGAACTTGCTACCACAAGGAGTAGTTGAGGCCTCGAGCATAGATGCATTTAAGGGGAAGCTAGATAAACACATGAGGGAGAAAGGAAAAGAAGGTTATGCTGATAGGGTGAGATGAAAAGGGGTGGGAGGAGCTCGTGTGGAGCATAAACACCGGCATGGACCAGTTGGGCTGAGTGGCCTGTTTCTGTGCTGTACATTCTGTGTAATCCTATGTAATTACTAATGCACACTTCAATGGAAGTCAATCACACCCATTACCTGTGCACTCTGCCATGGAAGTCAGTCACACTCATTACTTGTGCACTCTGCTATGGAAGTCAGTCACACTCCACCCCATTTCTGTTCTTGGTATTCTCATTACATTTCTACCAGGTCAGTTGCAGTCCATCCTGGCCAGTTCTACTTACCTGCCACCCAATGAAGGTCAGTCACATTGCCCTCCTACCTGCTTATCTGTGATGGTGGCCATTAATTAAATTACCAATGTCTCCTGTCATGTTATGGAAATCCATCACGCAATCCTAGTGATATGCTATCGTGAATGCATCAATCTTATTTGCTTACTTGCGATGGGTGACAGAGTCATTTATCTTTAATTACTGACTATGCAATGGAGGTCATTCAGTCCTTTACATTTACCTGTTACGCCATGGCTGTTTGCATTAGCTGCTCACTAGGCATTAGGAATCAATCACAGTCCACCCAGCTAATTTACATTACTACCTTACTGTGGTGTGACTGTCATTTGCAGTCAGTCCCATTAGGTTTACAACCCTCCCAAGTTGTGCTTATCCCCGTTAACCCACCCATATGGGTCACATTTACACTATCCAATAATCCCTTGCTGGAAAGTGTGTATTTATGGATGTCAGATGAGAACAAAACTGGGATTGGATATGATGCTTGTAACAGTTGAATAACCTGTCGCCCTTCACTGTCTAAAGATCAATGATGAAGAATCGCCTCTGGGGTGAGGTACCAGAGGGTTGCTGCTGCCTATGAACCATACCCCAGCAGAGCTGGCAACTTCAGGAAAGGAGGAGAGAGAATTGAATGTACTTTTTGAATTGTTAAGTATGCTGCGGTCACTAAGCATTTCCACTACCTGTGGTCATGCGAAAATGGTGAATCATAGTAACCAAATGTTACCTATACTATGGTCAGTCAGTTCCTCCTACTACCTGCCTGCCACACAACAGTTGGCAGCCATAGCCTTTACTGCTTGCTTGCTGTAATGGAGTGGGCCCAAGATGCCTCTTATTCTGCCCTCACCAATATGGCAAGCTGTGCACCTCCCTGTAAAACGGGCACAACGCCAACCAATTTCTAGGCCTATGTTTCTATACTTACCTCTCCCCCTCCCTCACCGCCCCCCCCCACTTCTCCCTAGTAACCGCTGGCCCCACAGTGCTGTGGCGTTGCTCATAATTTTCCTCCCTTGAGTTGCTATCTTCATCTCTATCTTGGATATCTGACACCGTATACCTATCCGACAGCTTCAGATCCCTAGGAGTTTCCTGAACTGCAAAACACAAATGAAATATTCTTTAAAAAAATTACAAGAGGCTCTGTGGTTTTATCTTCTGGCGCTAAGTCCAGTCAGAGGACAGGTCGATACTGGGAGCGTCCCTGGGTCAAGTTAACGGCCTGGGACAGGAAATTTAGATGCACTCTGGGCCTAGACAAGTGTCGGGCACTTCAGGTGCATTGCTCCGGTCCATTGCTTGGTCAGGAAAATCGGCCCTGTAAAGTTATCTGAGAGTTGAAACACGCTAAATTTTCACTGTAAAATAGTAATGAGACACGGGTTGGAAGATAGTGGTTTATTCGCATCAATATCTTTCATCTTGGCTACGGGACACTGGCATTGTTGTAGGTCAGCAAAATGTGAAAGTTGAATCTTGACAGCAAGTGTTTATTTTCAGGTTTTCTAGAAATGCAGTCTAGAGATTGTATAGAAATGGAACATGACAGCACAATTCAGCTTTTTCAAATTGTGATCAGCAATAGGATAATCAGATTTTCAGCAGAATGTTCTCCAACAAACAAACAGATGCAATATTATATATAACAGTCCTCTTTCGGGATTCCTTAGAACAGTTTTAATTGTTCCACTGCCATTAATTCAAAGGTTTGTCAGGAGATGAAAATAGCTCAAATTAGGGCTTTCCTCTTCTTTCAGTATCCCCCACCCATCTCTCTTCATCAGGCTGATTCAACACTCTGGCAAAGCCACATGGTGACAGGATGTTTTTGACATTGGCACACGCACTGATGTCAGGTTACATGTTATCCCGTTGCCGTGCTGTTATAAAACCCTGTGTATGTCAGAGTGTGGCCGTTCTCAATCTTTCACCACTGTAACATCACCTGCCTCTCACCCTCCTCTGCTCTTGAAATTCTTATCTAGACCATTACTCCCCCGAGGCTTGATATCCTTTAAGGCCCTCATCTTTACTTTCAAATCCCTGCATGGCCATCCTACATCAGTGATCTTCAGAGGTATGTCCCTGCATGCTCCTCTGATACTGGCTTGATCCTTTTTCCTTAAGCCCTTACTCCACTATTGGTGACTGTTTCAGCTCTGGAGCCTTGCCAACTCCCTATCTTCCTTCAAAAGCCGGCTTAAAACTCTTCAATCATGTTTTTGTATTCCATTCATAGAATCATACAGCACAGAAGGCCATTCAGCCCATCATGCCTGTGCCAGCTCTTTGAAACAGCTATCCAATTCCTTCATTTCCTCCACTTGCCAAGTGTCTATTCTCAGCCTGCTGCCCTGTAGAATGCTTGGAGACACTTCTCTGCATGTGAGGAGCAACTATAGGAATGAAAGTTGTTTCCCCAACCAGGATTAATATTCGCTATTCTTGTTCAATATTGATTTTGAGAGTAATCCTATTGATCATCATCTTATCTCCTTGATGATCAATTTATCTTCACATCAATTTTTTTTCCTATCCACTTTTCTCCCTTCTACAATTTTTTTTAACAAAAGCAAGGACGTCATGATGAACCTTTATAAAACACTGGTTCGACCACAACTGGAATATTGTGTCCAGTTCTGGGCACTGCACTTTAGGAAAGATGCAAAGGCCTAAGAGAGAGTGCAGAAAAGATTTACTAGAATGATTCCAGGGATGAGGGACTTTAGTTACGTGGATAGATTGGAGAAGCTGGGGTTGTTCTCCTTGGAACAGAGAAAATGGAGAGGAGATTTGATAGAGGGATTAAAATTCATGAAGGGTCTAGACAGAATAGATAGAGAGAAACTGTTCCCATTGGCAGAAGGGTCAAGAACCAGAGGATGATTGGCAAAAAAAGGAAAGGTGACATGAGGAAAAACTTTTTTACGCAGCGAGTGGTTATGCTCTGGAATGCACTGCCGGGGAGGGGGGGGGGGGGGGGGGTCGCAGATGGAGGCAGATTCAATCGTGGCTTTCAAAAAGGGAACTGGATAAGTACTTGAAAAGGAAAAAATTTGCAGGGCTACGGGGATAGGGCAGGGGAGTAGGACTAGCTGGATTGCTATTGTATAGAGCTGGCATGGACTTGATGGGCCAAATGGCCTCCTTCCGTGCTATAATCTTTCTGTGATTCTAACATGTTAATTTTTCCCACTCTCTTCCTCTCCTAGAAGCTTTGGCTCGTTACTGGAATCTTTGCAGGTTCCAATCACCCTCTAGTATTTAACCAACGTGACCACTCTCCATAGGTGACCTTGATTATTGGTGTTGACAGGCTGTTTCACTGTGGAGGGATCACAGATAAACCCAATCCTGGAAATTCAGTCATTTCACTAAATGCAGCAAGGCCCTCACAGTGTTTAAGAGAAATGATAAATGCTTAAGAGGCCTGATGTCTAAGTATGTTGCCATATCTGGCCAGCGTTTACCACCCAAATACATCAGGATTACTATCACAAAATGTCCCATATTATTCAGGTATGAATAGAGAAAATCAGCAGTTGCAGGCACAAAATAACCAGTTCTGCTTATCCCAGTTGGGCACCATTGGCTCATCAGTACCTGCTGGTATGTGCACCAGTCTATAGGCGCACCCATTGGAGGAAGGGGAGAAATGAGGGAGATGCTTGCCCGCCCCCCCCCCCCCCCAACTGAAATTTTTTTGGTTTCCCCCCTCTCTCACTTGCTTGAACTCCTGGAATTGCCCCAATGTCCCCTCCAACTCTTTCTAACTGGTTGTACCTCAAGCACCACCAACCGTCACCCTGTGCAAAAGAAATCAAAATCAATAGTGTTGATCCACATTCCTTCCAACAGTGTCTTCTTTCATTTCTAGCCACCTGGGAAAGTGGGAAAGAACCACATGCGTGCCCAAGTCTTCAAAACCATTAACGGGGGGGGGGGGGGGGGAAAGACGGCACATTTTCAGGCTGAACCTCCACCATTTGCAGCACTATCTGGGGCCATGTGATCTGAGAGACCTATGATCATGGGTTGGTAGCTCATATTGACATTCATTTTATCTGGCAATTGAACTGTTCCTGCCACTTCAAAGGATGGTCTTTACTCATAATACTTCATGGTGCCCAAGAAATTAGCATTTCAACCAAACTTAGTTCTAAGAATATTCATAAAATGAATCAGCACAGGAGGCCATTTGGCCCATCGAGCCCATGCCGGCTCCCTGCAAGAGCATTCCAGCTAGTCCTATACCCTTGCCCTATCCCTGTAGCCCTGCAAATTTTTTCCCTTCAAGTACTTATCCAATTCCCTTTTGAAAGCCACGATTGAATCTGCCTCCACCACCCCCTCGGGCAGTGCATTTCCAGATCATAACCACTCGCTGCGTAAAAAAGTTTCTTCTCATGTCACCTTTGGTTCTTTTGCCAATCACCATAAATCTGTGTCCTCTGGTTCTTGACCCTTCCGACAATGGGAACAGTTTCGCTCTATCTACTCTGTCTCGACCCCTCATGATTTTGAACACCTCTATCAAATCTCCTCTCAACCTCTGCTCTAAGGGGAGCAACCCCAGCTTCTCCAGTCTCTATCCACATAACTGAAGTCCTTCATCCCTGGAACCATTCTAGCAAATCTTTTCTGCACCCTCTCGAAGGCCTTCACATCCTTCCTAAAGTGCGGTGCCCATAATGAGACACAATACTCCAGTTGTGGCCCAACCAGTGTATTATAAAGGCTCATCATAACTTCCACTGAACAAATTCCTCAAAAAGGAAAGGAGGTAAGATGTTAACACTGACTCAAGTCACTGTGATGTTGTGACCAGGAAATTGGCTGCCCATGGTCAACCTCAAGAATACCTATTTCCACATTGCCATTTGGTTTTGCCATCACAGATATCTTGTATTCCTTTTTCAGGGTTGCAGCTACTGACACAGGATGCTCCTCTTCAGCATCTCTTTCTGCCATCAGTGTGTTTACAATATGCCTATTTATTGCCACAGCTCATCTCCGATTGCTGCGCTTGCACCTCTACTCTTAAATGACTAGCTTGTGAGAGATCTATGTTGAGACAGCTTGTAGACAACCATCTAGCAGGTAATTCCACAAGTTCAAAATAACACAAGGAGTCTCACCTGAAGCATTTGTAGGCAACTTGTTCTGAACAAAACTGGGAACAGGTTAGCTTGCAGTCCTTTAGCAATTGGCATCGCTTCTTTGTGAGGGTCAAGGATTTCAGCAGAATAATATCTTTGTGTTCCCAGTCTGATGACAGCAGCAATTTTTGTTGTACCCAATGCCTGATTGTTCATTACATCCCTATAGTTGAAACTGCTGCTTCAGAGATTTCACAGAGGATCGTTATCCTAGTGAGAGATAAATCAAGCTTCCACTTGTCCCAAATTGGATACCACTTTAGTCCTACACAAATTTAATGCAAATCTTTTTGAACTTCTCAGCACCTGTAAGCTTAAATTTCTGCCCTGGAAGACTACACTTTGGTGGATCTGGTTTCAACTCAACAAATTAATGAGTTCCTGACACTGCTCATCAATTAGCCCTATTTAATTTGGCACTCTACCTAAGTGGTTCCAAGGAGATGCTTGCATTTCCTGCCAAAAGTAGTTTACTATTTTCATTTGGACAAGAGCTCGTAACCATTTCTTTCTACCAATCGCCTCATAAATTGGACTTAGAATATTGCTTTCACTGTAGGGACAGCTGTAATGTTTGTGCATTCTATGTGCATAGTTCTAGATCACTTCACCAAACATGAAGGCTATTCATTTCATATGGCCCAAAGCCAAAGGTTAGCAGGTTTCCCAGCAAAGACTTGTGAAAAGGATTGTGAGGCGCCTTCTCCCTTACAGCCTTTCCTGCAGGAAACCCAGTAGAAGGTCATTCTACCTATTCCACATCTGTTTCATTGGCATCCTTGAAATAGGTCTACAGTGAGTCTATGTAAAGGCAGCTACGTGGAGTAACCCTCATACGTTAACAAAACACTATTGCTTGAGTTTAACAGCCAGAGATGATAACGTCTTTGGTAGATGCATCTTGGCTACTGGGATGTCTGTTCTTTTCCCTTCCCTCCTCCTGGTCCTAGGTACTTTTGGGCTAGTCTCCATTGGTGTGTTGAGGATCCTGAATGAAAATGAGTATCTACTTTGTAGGGTCATCTTCATTCTTTGATATGATGCACCATCCACATTGTTTTCCCACCAAACCATCCCCTCAGGCCTTGTGTAAGATGCATGTAATAATATTTTATGCACAGGGCGCTTTTTACTTACAGCTCAGGAGCAGTGGTGATATTTGGGTCACCAGTGTAGCACTAGGGGTCATCGTCCACCACCTGCATTCCTTGGAACGTTGAACCCAGCCTTGATTCAGTGGTGTTTGGAGGATGCATCATACCAAAAGAACAAAGTCCCTCTAAGGTAGGTAATCTTTCTTTTGTACAAAGCAATATTTCCTGGTTCTAAGCTACTAATGTTATTAAACTCTAGGTGGCTACTTAGCTGTAGCACGGTATACAGCTAAATATATTGCCATTGTGGTCTGCTGAATAATAATTTATAAATAAATCTATTACCTAGACACAATAATGCTTATTTTGCATGACTTCCAGTCTCCATGATTTTTTTCATCACTATACAACTCTAATATATGGTAGAAATAAACAATAGATTTTTGAGTGGCAGAACACAACAATAATTCAACTAATGATTCAGGAAAAAATATAACTTAGGTGTTAGTTGCCCTCTGTACACTAGGCATATTGAAATTGTAAATCCACTTCTTATAAATGTCTTTGGAGACTCGCATAATTCTAATATTCTTAGTGATGTGTCTTTCATACAAATCATTGAATGATACATCACAAAAGGAGGCCATTCAGCCCATCATGTCTGTGCTGGCTCTTTGAAACAGCTATCCAATTAATACCACTCCCCTGCTCTTCCCCATCAACCATGCAAATTTTTCCCCTTCAAGTTTTTATCCAATTCCCTTTTGAAAGTTACTATTGATTCTGCTTCCACCACCCTTTCAGGCAGTGCATTACAGATTGTACCAATTTGCTCTGTAAAACAAATTCTCATCTCCCCTCTGGTTCTTTTGTCAATTACCTTTAATGTGCAAAATCTGACTGTGAATTTTATGCACAGGGCCTGGTTTCACACATTTTGTGGAACTTCTCAGTCAGCTGTTAATGGGGGGAGGTGAATTTCCGTAGAATCCCTGTGAAAATTCACCCCCTAGGTTTCCAGAGCAGTACATGTTGGAAACCAGAATTTTTTTTAAAACTGGCACCAACTTCTCTTACAAAGAACCTAAATAGGTTAACTTTTACACAAATTGTTTTAAATTGCTAGCTGCATAGTTGGATAACTCGCAAGCAGTTACTGTATAACCTAGCAAGTAGAAACTGTCTCAGGAATGAAATTGTACATTAAATACAATAATGAAGAATTTTTAAAGACTATGCACAAGTACAGTGGAGCGATCAGTTAAAAGATGGGTGGGAGTGTAGTTGTAACACCAAGTACGATTTTTAGTGTAATCATAAAATATGAGTCAAGTTCAAACAGTTTAGATATCAAACCTCAACATTCTTTTGTATCTTAAAACATACTTTAAAAAAAGATAATCTTCATTCACTCCCCTCCACCCCCATTGGTGAGCTTTCTTGCTCCAATTTGTGACTTCCATTTTTACTGCTGTCATGTCCACCCAGTTTTGCTACGTGGCTTTGCATCATGTGAACCTGAGGAGGGATTCATCATTACTTCTTTACTCTTGTACTATATGCCCCTATTTACAAAACCCAAAATGCTAGTGACCTTTTTTATGGCTTTACCTACCTGCATTCGCACTTTCAGGGAATTATGTATTTGACCCCCTATATCTCTCTCTCCCTATCCACACCCTTCAGTGTCTTTCCAATAAGTGTATGCTCCTATTCCTTGTTTTTCTCCCAAAATACAGTACCTTATATTTATCTACATTAAATTGCATCTGCCACCTATCTGCCCATTCTGCTAACCTGTCCATGTCTTCCTGAAGACTTCTACTGTCCTCCTCACTTTTTGCCAACCTTCTACCTTTCTGTTGTCAGCAACTTTTGTGATTGTGTTCCCTATGCCCAAGTCCAAATTACCAGTGTAGACGGAGAACAAAAGTGGACCTGGTACTGACCACTGGGGTACACCACTTCCGACCCTTCTTCAGTCCAAGCAAACGCCCATTTACCCCTTAACTCTTGTTTCCTGTCCGTAAACCAACTTTCTATGTCTCGACAATGTGGTGAAGCAATTAAAAAAGCAAATAAAATTCTGGGATATACAGCCACTTGTCTACTGAGGTCATACAATGTGTTGGTCAGATTAGACTTGAGGTACTGTGCGTAGTCTTCGTCACCATGCTACAAAAGATACGCGCAAGCATTAGAGACGAGCAACAAGAACAAATCTAAATGGAAAGAGGATGAGCTGGGGTGACAGTTAAAAGCCAAGCCCAATACCCTAGAAAGCAATAAAAACAGAAAATGATGGAAAAGCTCAGAAAATGAGGCAGCATCTCTGGAGAAAGAATCAGAGTTAACGTTTCAGGTCGAAGACCTTTCCTCAGAACTTCTGCCTCACTTGCTGAGCTTTTCCACCTGCCTCACTTGCTGAGCTTTTCCACCATTTTCTGTTTTTGTTTGATTTCCAGTATCTGCAATATTTTGCTTTTGACCCTAGAGAGAAAACTGTTCTTTTTTTTAAAAAAAAGTATATTAACTGGCAAATAACTTAGAGAGGGCAAATCCTGAATATTATTTTAAAATAAGACAGAATAGTAAGACCAAAATTATGAGTATAAATGACTTAAAACATTTTAAATTAGAAGGAACATCTTCGTGCAAAGGGTGCTAAATGCCGGGTAGTAGGGAATCAGGCTGTAAAATCTCTGGAGGCTCATTCCACCAGCCCAAGTGAGGCAGAGCAGAACTCCCACACGCCCTAGCCCCAAGCCAGCCATGTGGCATCATACCCTGGGAATAGGATCATTTTTCATGACCGGGGATGGATTTTAAATGTTGAGAAACTATTAAATGTTAGTGTCCAGGGAGACTTGGGTGTCCTGGTACAAGAAACATAAAAAGTTAGTGTGCAGGTACAGCAGGCAATTAGGAAAGCAAATGGCATGTTGGCCTTTATTACAAGGGGGTTAGAGTACAAGAGTAAGGAAGTCTAATTACAATTGTACTGGGTTTTGGTGAGACCTCACCTGGAGTACTGTGTACAGTTTTGGTCTCCTTATCTAAGGAAGGATATACTTGCTTTAGAGCCGGTGCAACGGAGGTTCACTAGATTAATTTCTGGGATGGAAGGGTTGTTCTATGAGCAAAGATTGAGTAGAATGGGCCTATACCCTCTGGAGTTTAGAAGAATGAGAAGTGATCTCAATGAAACATATAAGATTCTGAGGGGGCTTGACAGGGCAGATGCTGAGAGGTTGTTTCCCCAGCTGGAGAGACTACAACCAGAGGGCATAGTTGCAGGATAAGGGGTCGGCCATTTAAGACTGAGGTGAGGAGGAATTTCTTCACTCAGAGGGTTGTGATCTTTGGAATTCTCTACCCCAGAGAGTTGTAATTGCTGAGTCATTGAGTATATTCAAGGCTGAGATAGATAAAATTTTGGACACGAGGGGAATCAAGGGATATGGGGATCGGGCAGGAAAGTGGAGTTGAGGTTGAAGATCAGCCATGATCTGATTGAATGGTGGAGCAGGCTCAAGGGGCCGGATGGTCTACCCCTGCTCCTATTTCTAATGGGAGGGTACATCATGCCTGCAAGGCTGCCCACCCCGATCCATCTGCCGCAAGGTGGAGGTCCAAAGCCGCTCTGTTCAGGAGACCCTGAAGCCTGTCCTGGAGCTGAAGGAGTAAAAAGTAAGAACGTCTTCAGCTCCGAGAGTTGCACCATATATATGTATATGTATGTATGTATATAAAAAAAGTAATCAATCTCCTGTATATGCAATTACCTTCCTCTTGAGATCTTCTGGGGCCTTTACTGAGGCTTCAGTGGTATGCACGGCAGCTCATAGCTGAGTTCTATGGAGGATATAAATGATGGAATTTCCTGGGAAAGCCTAGAAACTCCTGCAGACATATCCCCTTGAGCTGGGGGTGTGGGTGGACCGAAGATTTGCCTACGGCTCCCGTTACCAGAATTTAAACAGCCAGTCTAAACTGGCTGAAATTCTGGTGGAACCAGGTTCCGCCCCAAATTTCAGCTCCCCACCCCCAGTAGAAATTTGGTATTCCGCCCTGGCTGACCCCAGAAATTTCCAGGCCTCAGACTTTAGGGGCATTGAAAGTTGGCCATTGAACGGAGAAAGACAGACGACTAGTGGTGTCATGACCTTTTTTTTTTAATCATTGATCTTTCTTACGCTCTCTAACCATAAGTTTGTAAGTTTGAATCCCAAGGATACTCATCAGTTGAACACACTTCCGGAATATCACACAAATGGTAAGATCTTTTGTTACTCACTGGAGTTACTTTGTCTCATTCTTCTTGGATCGTGCTTCCAGGCCAGCTGATCATGGGATAGATGATGAATATGGGGTATATACACGTACGTATCCAATACTAAAGGAGCATGTGTGGTTGTGAGCTATGTAAATAATTGCTGTATAATCTCATCATGTGAGATAAGACCTCACACCTTCACAGAGCTGTCAGCATGGACTCCACAGCTCCTGCAAACTTTCAAACACCACGACCACTCATAAATACAAAAGTAACAACTCCTTTGTATTCTATAAAATGGTAGTCGGGTTAGAGGCAGTTGAGTTACAGGCTGTATCATAACCTTTGGTGAGGTACACAAACCTCTCCATGCTCATGCATGGTTTTTAAAATTGCATCACGGCCTCCAAACACACTCGAAGCCATTTGTTATCCCATGTATAATGCAATAGTTATCATTAAAAAATAGAATATTCCCTTTCTTTCCCTCAAATTTTCCAAAACGTTCTTTGCCATGAAAGATCCCAGCAGTATGCAAGCACCAGGAAACAGTTTGATCTCAGGTTCCAACAGTGGTGCTCTGTAAACAGCAGTTAGAGATTACGCATTGATGATACAATTTGCTCTCTTTTCTGCACCTTCCTCCATGCTTTAGGGAAGGTGCTTCACGTGTGTCCGCAGATGGCTTTAGGTGAATTTGGTAACCAGAGCCATTACTTGTTCCATGGCACAATTTCCTCCCTCTCCCTCCCCTTCTGTTCTCCTGAAGGCACTGACTCTTTTCCAGAGTGTCTCGTGCACCTTGCTCATGTGGCCATTAGTCGCGTGACCCATGAAGAGCTGAGCCTTATCCTGTTCTCATCCAATGTCCTCTCACACGGACTTCCAGCAGGGGTTTCTGGCCAGCGCTCAGCAATTGGAACCCTCCTTAATCCAGTGGGCATTGAGATCAATTGCAATGCCCATACGTCTGCCAGCAGAGATCGCCCGACTCAGCACAGACAGAGGATCAAGCCTGGGGCCTCCCTGGTCTGTTACGGCACCAAGGAAAATATGGCATAATTTTCTAACACTGACCTGCTCTACCACCAGTCCATGATAAGAAAATGAGCCTTTGAACTGGTTTAGCACAGGATCTATTGCATAACAGCGGCACTGAAACATTTATCTAGACACTAAGAATATGCACATAATCTTCATCAAGAGCAATGTAGGTTCTAAAAAATGGGGATTTGAATGGGTAAAAAAAATCAAAAAAGGTAATAGTATACTACAATGCTAAAAATAGATTATTCATTTTAAATTATATATTTGAATGGCATAATTGAAAAATTAGCAATACTGCAAGTGGGTTTTTAAATTTCCAAATCTTTGATCAGTCTAATTTTTTTTTACTACGACCTAGAGTATAAGTGCACCATTTTCCAACAAATAAAGGCTAACATACCCTTAACAATAGGTAGCAAGATGATATGCTGATGATTTTACAGGCGAGTTGCTCTCTTCAAACTCAACGCAGTGAGTGAGTAATAAGAGTATGCACATGGAGATCGCAAAATGATCCGTGCGGACAGTGTCCTTGCAATGGAGGTCCTCAAAAAGACTGAAGTCTGTACTGATGATGAGAATAAAGACAAATCTACGGTGTGTAGGGTGGTGGCTTTTCATCGGGTGGATAGTACGCTGGGGAGTAGTGAGGAGGAGTGTTTGGTGGCCACATGTAACTCGAAGCAGATTGTGAAATAGACTGTGAATCATCAGATGGCGTCGAGGCTGAGAATATACTGGGATGCTAGTGTAGAAAGAGAAACAGCAGACATTATGCTGGTATTAGAAATGCATCAATTAAACAATGCAACCTAATGTATATGATTTTTTGTTTACACAGTGTTTATCATCAAATATTCTCATGTTACACAAACATACTCATGTAAAATTTATCAAGTGTTTATTACAATGCTGCTATAAAATGCCTCATTTATTACAATGGTACCTTTCATTTTTACATGAGTAGGCACCTTGTTTAAAAGAGTAAAGCCATACAATAACTATAATCCAGAGTTAAATAGGAATAGTTTATTTCAAATAGCAAATCTTGCAAATGCAATTTTACAGATAAAACTAGCCGTTGCTACCAAACCAACAACAGCCTACTAAAGGAGGTATTGTTTATTGGCATTAAAACTTTTAAACATAAACTCTTTATTTAAGGATATATTTACTTTCAATTTTTCCCTGCAGGATAATCTTAAGATTGGAGAAGACTGTATCTGCAAACTGAGAGAAAACACCTGCGGTAGGATGCAGCATTAAGAGACTGTACTGCCAGCAGTTTATATATTGGTATGAGCTGGGGATGTACACAATAGTTAACTACATGCTTTACTCACAGGCATGATTCAGCCATGCCATTGGTGACTTACCCAGCAGCAGCATCTCTGTATTACGAATGATAGGCATCCCTTACTATACATGTCACACTTAAGGGTGTATTTTTTCTTTGGTTGCTAATGTGAGTGAAAGTGCCCAGCGAGAAAACTGACCCGATCTTTGAGACACGGTGAAGATAGAAAAAATTACTGCTGAGTATTTAAAAAAAATTTTTAAAACTACAAATGCTGGAAATCTGAAATAAAAACAAAAAAACCCTGTGAATACACAGCAGGTCAGTCAGTACCTTGTAAAGAAAAAAAGACAGGTTGACGATTTGGGTCTTATCAGAATCATTTGGAATTTATTGGCCATGTGGTTTATTGAGACAGTTTCGAATGATCCCGAGCATGGTACAAGATCTAAAGCAGATCGGGGCATCCGTCCACCTTTAGGTAGCGGCACTAACCCTGCTGTTAATTGTAGGGTCAACTAATTTAGAAGGCAGAGGTGTGAGGATCTGTAAATACAGCCTGCATTGCCTCAGATTACATAGAAGTTGTTAAGCCCCAAATGGGCCATGATGAGAAGGGGCGGGGGGAGGGCAGTTGGAAAATACCTGGAGAAGGACTGAAGACCTGGCCCAGCAGCAAGATATAAACCTTGCTACTGTTCAAATTGCAATGTCAGCACTGGATTAATGAAACAACCTGGGCAACAAGGACAGCTGCCAGATTGATGTACGAGTGGCAAAATTCAGGGGGCTGGACCTGGATATCCTCATCTCAGAGATATTGAACAGGAAGGGGGATCCGTTTGGAGTCAAGGATTGAAGAACCAAGAATCCGGTCGGCACCTTATGGAGGGAGGTGCGTCTGGCAGTGAGTGCTCCCTCCTTGAACCCCAGGACTCTTTTGCAGTGCAGGAAGAAGTTTAATGACCTCACCAGACCACCCAAGGTAAGCTGCCTGCTTACCCTGAGTGTTCCTTACAGTCTCATTATATGCGTGGTACTCCTTCATTCATTACCCCCACAGTACCAGAGGAGTCAGATGTGAGTGGGATCAGACAGTAGGAAGCAGAGGCTCCTCAGAAGATCAGCTCCTGGCTCGAGCCTGCGGACTCAGGTCTCTGGAATCCTGCTCGTTGAAGAAGGATGCTGAATCAACATCACACTCACACAAAGACACTGAGGACTATCTTGGAGGATCTTAGACAGATGACCAGGGTAACAGTGAAATCCAATGCTATCCTCAGTTCCAATAGCCAAGAAGAAACCAACACAATGCAGTCCAACCTGGAGGGTAGTGGGATCAAGAACGTGCTTCCCCCACAGAGTCCTCCAGACTAGTCAGCGCATTGAAAGTGGATGCTTTGACCGCTGACCTTTAGGGCTTGGGGAACCATTTGGAGAGATTAGCAAGCAGCTTCTGAGAGCTTTGAGGCTACATCTTTTGGTGTTTGCAGGATCCAACTGATGCCATTAGGTCTTCCTTCTTGCTGATCAGTGGGTGCTCTGATCCAGGACCCAGCATAAGTGCCATGGCTAGAGTCTGCCTTTATGATGCCTTCCTCTCTCCTAATGACAACTCGTGACCTTTCCAGCCGATTCAGGGAGGTGTCAGGATACAGGACCAGGCTGCCCACGTACCAGCAGTGGTGACGCAGCCTGCAGAGGAGCTCTCCTGAGACCAGGACCACCAAGAGGATCATTATACCACAGGACAGACAAGCACCACTGGTGTCTCTTGCCTCAGGTATCACATCAGCGGAGAACCAGGATAGGTTTAAGAACAGCACAGAGAGACGCAAGTTACAAGAGGCATGCTATAAATAAACATGTGCATAGTAAAACCACTTTGTGATATGAAGTGTAATGTTCAGAAGTAAGTCTGTTCTTTGGTGTTTGAGAGGATGTTTGGAGGTCAGTTTGCACCAGGAGACTGCGTTCCTCCTAAGCCTCCTTATTGAACCATTGCCTTCTTAAGCGGACCTCGTCTGAGACATCATTAAGTGAATTGTGTGGTCTCTGCTCGAAGGTACCTTTTAAGTTGGTCTTGTTCTCCTCTGGTGCAGCCTTGCCCTGAGTGCCTCTGTTATTTCCTCTTCCTCTTGCTCCTGTTCTGTCTCGATTATAAAGGACATATACGGGAATGCTCATAAATGAACTATAAATGGGCTCCATGACAGAAGAGTGGGAAGCAAAAGACTTCCTTGCCTGAAACTGCTGAAAGGCAGCTTGCAGAATTCTTTCAAAATTGTGCAGCCAAGAAAAGATTTTTCGAATTGCTTCAGTGAAAGCTGATAGCTGGAAATTCCCTCAGATCTTTTCCTGCTTCGATCCAGTAAATCTGATGGAAGTCTGACAAGTCAGCTGGGTAACTTAACCCTCTTGTCTACAGGCTTAACTTAAGTCAGAAGCAATTTTACTGTAAATGGTAGAACTTCTGGAACAGCAGTTTTGGTCCTCGTTTTCCTGTCATTTACATACGCAGAGTACATTGGGGGCAGTTTCATCTTCTGCCAGCAGCCAATTATTCTGGAATTTAGCATGTATTTTAGAATGGGTAGAACTCTGGCATATCTGACTTATGACCCAAATTCCGGTCCCCTACGCCAGAACTACACCACTTTTGCACCAAAAATCTTGTTATTTCGAGCCCATCACATCAATTGATCTCATTTTTATAGTCATGTCATAAAGATTAGGGCTAGACTTCCCACTCATCATCCTATAGGAAGGGATTCTTACCATTACAATACTGTGACTAATTTACTTTGGCACCATTTGGGCGCAGGAAATGATCCCTGCTCTGGCTCGAGGCACACACCCACTATTGGGCCTCGGTCCTCACTTACATGAGGCTGGCGAGCTCCGCCCAAGTAGCCATTCTTGATGGATGAGCCTCACAGTGGTGGGATGATATTTGACAGTAGGATTCAGGACAGCGAAGCCTGATCCTATCCTCACCCGACGCCTACACATTGCAGCATATTTATGAGATCACGTGCGGGTAACCCTGTCTGACCTTTCTTACCCTTCGAAGCCCAAGTATGCCAAGGCCAATTGTAACATGGCTACAAAGGTCAGCTATCTTACCACAGACCAAGCAACAAGACTAAGAACCTTCTGGTCCATATGACGCAATGCCACCATTCATTGTGTTTACCTATGGAGGCACTGGAGAAGCCTGCACTGAACTAATCTGGCAAAAGCTTCGGTATCAAAGAGTAGCAAGATTCAAAGTACATACAATCAGCAAATATTACAGAAGGAAATATATTTCACTAGTGAAGTGGATAAGGTATTGGAAGAAGAGGCAGTGATATTATCGAAACATTTTGAAGGATAAGTGACACACAGTACCTGAATATCATATGGGCTGTAAGGTGGCAGGTGTGGAAGCCCAGGGTAAAAGTTCGTATAGGCCAGTACCTGCTGTCCAGGATCATACATTATGGGCGGAGGTGAAGGTTCAGGTGCATAGGTGATATGAGAAGCAGTAGGTGGCTGCTGGAGTAATATCAGAGAAAGAGACATATAATCACTTGGGTCCAAAGGTGGTGTGCTTATCCTGAATCACTTTTGAAACCTCTACCCCCCACCCCCCCCCCTCCCAGGTTACAAGTATAAACTACTTAAGAAGTTATACACTAAATTAACTTCATCATTTAAGCAGCTTTCAGGCAGATGCAGATGAAATCAAGCACAGTAAAATAATTTTGTGCTTTTGGCATGTGAATATTTCAGTTATGAAATTTGACCATATAAAAATGCATCGCAATTGGAAGCACCATTACACGCCATCAACCCACACTACCAATGAGGAGACAGATAACTGGGATGTGCACAGTGAACCGAAAGTGTTCTTCCAATGGGAATAGTCCTTCAATGTTATTTAAGATACAGCAAATATTTAAATATTTCGCAATGCACGCGGATTAAAAAGCAGGAGAAATTATTTTACTTTTTATAAAAAAAAGTTTTAAAATTGTAGTTGAGTGCTGAATTTTAAGATAATTTATACAAGAACATTATAAATTCCCCTCTCCTGCCCACACTGTAGGCACTGACTCATGCTGGAGTACATTCAACAACAAACAACAACAACTTGCATTTGTATAGTGCCTTTGACGTAGTAAAACGTCCCAAGGCGCTTCACGAGCGTTATCAAACAAAATTTCACACCGAGCCCCATAAGGAGATATTAGGATAGGTGACCAAAAGCTTGGTCAAAGAGGTAGATTTTAAGGAGAGTCTGAAAGGAGAAGAGAGGCAGAGAGACGGAGAGGTTTAGGGAGGGAATTCCAGAGTGCTAGTTTCCCTCTGATACTTCTCCCAAGCAGCCATTCCACAAATGTTTGAGCCTAGAGAGTGAACATCAGCCGGCTGTTCTCACCCGATATACACACTTTCCAGCAAGGATGACTGGACAGTGATCAAGAGCGGGACTCCTGGCTACATTTTCACATGTCATAGCCCAGCACATGTTGAGACCAATTGCAGTACACCAAGTGCAGCCTTAGCTGAGACTACCTAAATCGCACAGACTGGCCAACAAGCCTGGGACCTTCATGGTTTGTATGGCTCAATTCTAAACTCAGCAGTGCTTTTACCAACTGAGCCACTGGGAAGTTCTAATGAAGATACTTAACTCACTGTTGAAAGGGTCGGACGACGTCTCCCTGTTGCACACTATAGCAACTCAACTAACATCGCGTGCTTCTACAGCATGGGAGGCAGTTTGAGAAAGCGCTGAGCCCCTCCCTGTTGCCCCCAATCTTCTCCCCATACTGAAGACTGTGACTCATGTTGGGATATGGTTCTATAAGCCATGGTTGTTCTCTAATGCCGTGCCAAAATTGCCATTCTTTACACGTCAGCCGAGGCAGTGAGGATTGGCAAGGCTGTTTGACGGTGGGGCGGCATTACAGGTGAACCAGGTCCTTTCCACACCCAATGTGCACACACGGGGGTAAATCTTGACTTTGTGCGATAGTGCAAAATGGGTGAGAGCAAGTCGGCAGCTCGTTTTACACAATGGCACAAAGTCAAGATCCATCCCATGGACTTTCCTGTATCGGTCACCGGTTAGTGACCAGGGAGCCGTGGCTGATTTTATCTCTCCCTAGTCCAAAGATACTGAGACCAATGAGAAGACCCTCAATGAGGAGGTCAGTGGTATCTTAAAACTATAGAAAAAGGGGCAATCGTTGTAGAAATTCTTCACATATTCTAAATGAATATTTAAAAAATTTGACAATTATTCAATGCATCACAGCCTTGGTCATGTCCTTACTGGATTAAGGTAGGCACTGCTCCCAAATGATACATGGCTTCTCAGTAATGATGAGCACTTGGCTTGTATTTGAGAGACATCTTTTGGTATAGATTCTTTAACAAGGTCAGAGAAATTTTTCAAAACTGTCAGTAGCACACAGCCAAATGGCAGTTTTATTCTGTCATCAGATTTTATTTTTGCTTCCTCATGTGAACTTAACTTAGCATAATAGAAGAAGGTTTTTTAAAAAAAAATTGAACAGCTCAGAGGAATCAGAGAGAAAAAAAATCAAAGAAACCACATCAGATGACACATTCTTTTAAGAGCCAAATTTATTTTAAACTAGTCACTCAACGTAATTCCTAATTACACTTTGTGGGAGTGCTAATCACTGCCGTCAGGCTAAGCCTTGCAGAGGTAAGAATTAAGTAATAATAACTGTCCGTTTATCACAGGGTCGTAGCTCTTTGATGCCAACATGGTAAATGGATCCTGTAGTAGTTAAAGCTCCGTAAAGAGGCAGCTAATAATTACTATCACTGCACAGCTCAGTAGTGTGTCTCTGGGGCATTTATGTGACAATACTTGGGCATTATGACATCGCAACACCCTAGAAATGTCTTGTCTTAGCAATTTATTTTATTTCAACTTTTCCTCTCCTCTCCTCAAGATGCAGACTCATGCTGGGGCACGATTCCACGTGTGCTAGCAGCTTTCCGGTAACGCACTGCAGTGGCCATTCTGGATAGGAACAGGGACAGGCCATTCAGTCCCTCGGGCCTGCTATGCCATTCAATTAGATCATGGCTGATCGGTACCTCAACTCTATTTACCCGCCTTAGCGCCATATGCCTTGATACCCTTATCTAATAAAAATCTATCCCTCAGGCTTGAAAGCTCCAATTGCCCCAGCATCCACAGCCTTTTGGAGGAGAGATTACAGATTTCTACTACCCTTTGTGTGAAAATACAAACTCAAACCCATGTATGGACTTCATTTCATACATGGAACCAGACAGGAAATGGGGCATCAGTGCTGTCTGCGTTAACAGCCACAAATAAGCACTTTCTGGTAAACGTCACTGGATAGTGATCGGGAGCAGGAATCCAGGTTGACTGTTCTCTCCCTACCCCAGGGACACAGAGACCAATTGTAATAGCCCTACCGTTACCCCATAGCTCAATCAGCACAGAATCCAGATTGAATTAGAGTTATTCCAGGTCTATATGGCTCGGTACAATCCCAAGTGGCGTACTCACTGTTTGGGGGCCTCGTTACAATTCGAATCATATTATAAATAGGGATACTAATTTCATTTTCTAATGCTAGTGAACATCAATCAGTACCAATCTGAATACTCGGTGTTTTCCAAGTGGATTGTGCCAGCCTAACAGGCGTTAGGCCCTTTGCATACGGATGCCTCTTTTGATGCCTATACCAATATGGCGCACTTCTGGCTCAGACTGCGCGTGCACGTCGCCTGCCATAATGGACGCTATGGCAGGCGCAGCGTCATCGAATTGCTACAAGATAGTCCATATAAGGCATGTCCACCTAAGCCTAAAAGATCAGACCTATTGATGATTATTACTGATTACCAGAGATATGTTTAATCCTCGCCATTCAGCCCTGGGTTGAATCTAGATTTAAAATTACTTTGTTAATTCCAGCATCCTGCTCCCCCAGTCTAGGCCTCAGACACTATAAAGATCAGCAAAAAAAACACACAACTCCAAAATTTCACTTCCCTTTAAAAGGGATAATATAGAAAAATATTCTGTGCAATATTTGGATTTTTTATGCAAAAATTCTCTACTCCTGTCCATTACTGATTAATGAGCAGTGAAGTTCAGAGTTTCTGTCTCACGCAGGGGCTTAGCTACTCCAAACAAAGCAATAAATAATTTGTATAGCTTTTTTTTCCCCTCCAACAATGAATTCCCTTTGCATTACTCACACACTTTTAATCACAAAAGATGAAATTCCAGAGGATTACACGACCACAAAATAATGAAGAATTGCAAAAAGCAAAGAGTCAGCACCTGAGGGACTCACCCTGGACCACTGCTGAGGTGTAGCCTCAGGGGAAAGTAGCAAGAAAGTAGCACTTACCCACCGTGAGGGGTCAAACAGTAATCAGAGAGAGAGAGCGGCCCTTCATTTAAAAAGGTTATGACAAACCTTTCCCAGGATCGAGTTACTGGGCGGTATTGGAAGAGACCAGTAAGCCAGATAGCTTCCTGTTTGGGGAATGCTATGTGATTGAAAGAAGAAAGAACTTGCATTTATATAGCGCGTTTCATGACCTCAGAAGTCCCAAAGCCAATTAAGTATTTTTGAAATGTAGTCACTGTTGTAATGTAGGAAATGTGGCAGCCAATTTGCACACAGCAAATATCAATGAAACTAAACCACCAATTAAGCCTCTCCTTAACAATTCAGTCAAATAGCTGGATGTCACACTCACCATTCTGCCTCTAAATCCAAACAGTCCCAAGCATTAAGCAAGCAAGCAAAGCGAGGCATTGTAACATTGCCACTGTGTTGTTAATAAATGTTCTTTCATTATTGTTAAAGATTAACTAAAATATTTATGTTACATTTGCTACAAGGTCCCACAAACAGCAATGTGATAATGACCAGATAAATCTGTTTTTGGTTGAGGGATAAATATGGGCCAGGACACCCAGGAGAACTCCCCTGGTCTTCGAAATAATACCATGGGAGCTTTTACGACCCCCTGAGCGGGCACATGGGGCCTTGGTTTAACATCTGATCCGAAAGACGGCACCTCCGACAGTGCAGCACTCCCTCAGTACTGCAGTAGAGTGTCAGCCTAGATTCTGTGCTCAGATTCTGGAATGGATTGGAGGAGATCTTCCCCCACCTCCTCTCCGAAGAGGAGAAAGGCTAGTTTTAACTTACTCCTACCTCACACAAAAAAAATTTCCGCAGATAATGTGACATTATTCCAAAATTGCTTGTATAAATAAAGCAGAGAAAGTTGAATACCATATCTTTAAAGGATCCAAGGACTGCCGCTGTGATGATTCCAAGAAATAAACCCACTATGTTGAGGATTGTCGAAGACCACAGCAGATGGTACAGGTGGATAACCTCTTGGCAACTTCCAACATCATTATATTCGTAATAACCGCCCAAAGTGTCTCGACTGCATTAAGAGAATAAAAAAAAGATGAGAAGGTCTTTAGAATGTTGCTTTCTCTCTTTGCACCACACACCACCAAATGCCCTCCGCTCCAAGAGGAGTGAGTAAACTCTTCCAGGGCTAATAGTCCACCCTGCAGCCAAGCAGGGCATACAACTCAACTGGCCGTTTCATTCAATTACATCTTCAAAAAAACTCATCTGGTTCAGGCAGCTGGTTTGGAGTTACAGGCAGCTAGACCTGACACTGGGAGCTGAGTTTCCAGTACTTGAGCTGTCAGGCAGCCCGAGTTCAATTGCAGCAAGTGGGGCATCATTTTACTCCCATTAATTTTCTCATGCATGGGTACACAATACTTTCCAAATCATTTAACAAAAACAAATTTGGTTAACAAATGGATATATTTGTGACTCCCACTTATTCCATTCATCCTTCATAACTGCAGTGCGGCGAAAACATCAACTTTACAAAATGCGAAGATAAAAGCTGAAGTATTAGAATCAATCTGTTACTAGATGTAAATCCAGATATAAAGCGGCAGATTCTTTTCAGCAGAGAACGCATTCCAGCTATCCTAAGGTACTGTATTATAATCCAAACTGAAACTATACCTGTCTTTACTTGGAAAGATAAATGCGGTCTCATTTGTGGAAAAGTTTTTAAGACACTGGGTTCGATTAATTGTTTTGAATATCTAAACCTGTGCCAGTTGACTGAGATACAGATTAGAATTTGTGTATAACAAACAAATATGCATCTGGGAAAATATGTTGATATGGCAAATTTTAAAACAATGTCGTTGAATGTGTAAAAGAACTAATTCTAGTTTTGACAAAATAAAATGCATGAATGTCATCAGCACCAAGTGGTAAAACATTATCAGCTATTAATGATGCTAACAATTACATTAATGATTGCCATTACTGCGTTCAGTTCTGGGCACCGCACCTCAGGAGGGATATATTGGCCTTGGAGGGGGTGCAACGCAGATTCACCAGAATGATACTGGGGCTAAAAGGGTTAAATTATGAGGACAGGTTGCATAGAGTAGGCTTGTGTTCCTTCGAGTATAGAAGACTAAGGGGTGATCTATGTGAGGTATTTAATATGATTAAAGGAATTGATAGAGTCGATAGAAAGAAACTATTTCCTCTGGTGGGGGAGTCCAGATCAAGGGGGCATAACCTTATAATTAGAGCTAGGCCATTCAGGGATGATGTCAGGAAGCACTTCTTCACACAAAGGGTAGTGGAAATCTGGAAGTCTCTCCCCCAAAAATCTGTTGAGGCCGGGGGGAATCAGTTGAAAATTTCAAAACTGAGATTGATAGATTTTTGTTAGGCAAGGGTATTAAGGGTTACGGAACCAAGGCAGATAGATGGAGTCAAGATATAGATCAGCCATGATCTAAATGAATGGTGGAACAGGCTGGATGGGCTGAATGGCCTATTCCTGTTCCTATGTTCCTATTATAGTTTACATAGTTAAACCACTTAGTATTCAGTGACATACTTACCATTGTGTTTATTTGTAGTGTTTCTGGAGATTAGAACTATTTCACCCTAATTGTATTCCCAGTCTCCACAGTGATGCATCATTTTATATATTTTATCTTGGCACCAATTCATTCATGCCCAAACAACAAAGGGAATTGAGAATTACTGAAAATATAGAGTAGCAAAGAATACATTCCAGTGAATTACAGCGAACAAGCCACTTGCTACCATGTCCTCACACACATTCCTATTAATAGGCGATAGAAGGTAGAGGTGCCTGGAAATACAGCCCCTGCCTCAGTTAGTATGAAGTTCACTGTGCAGCGAAACCTCCAATTAATACAACAAATGAGGGAAGCTCATTCTTCCACTGACTACATGCAATTTACCCTACCATGTATTCTGCCCATTTTATCTAATGGCCAGAAATTGCTGGGATAATACGACACATTAACGGTAACCGTCATTATGAATTTGTTTAAAAACCCAGCAATTTGCGGTGAAAAATTAACCCGATGTCAACAATGAGTTAAAAAGTCCAATTAACGTCGTTTGCAGCAAATTCTGGCCCAAATGTCTCAAGAGAAGACTCTGGAATTTTCTCCCCTGCTTCAACAGGCATTGAAGAAAACGCCATCAAATGTTTTGAATTAACAGCGTACATTATTTACCTATAACCGGTTACTTTCTGTGGTTGGACATTTCCATGGTGCCAGTAGCTCAGATGTATTTATCTTTAATAACCTTTAATCTTATTGTTTCAAAAGGCAGGAAAGAAAAGGCCCTTTACTGCTACTTTCTGTACCTGGCAGAATAATCCTGTTTTGTGTTTTACATGGATTGCTTTAATTTCCTATATGAAAGGAGAATAATGGATGCACATAAAGTAATTGCAAGGCAGTAATCCAGTCAAGGAATCCCGGTGTGATCATAAACCAAGAGAATTTCATTACCTAAACTGCAGGAAATGACTGAGTGCCTTAAGTTTAGTCACAGCTTGCAACACTATACACTTCGCAGTGCAGATCCGCCTCTCCAAATGCATCATTGCGGGGTGGGGCTGAATGAAGACCAGGCATCTCCCAATGGCGGAAGGGGGAGAGGTTTGAACAGGTGGGGTGGGGGAGAAGAGGGTGGGGGGGTGGAGAAGAGGGTGGGTGGGTGGGGGGGGGGGAGAGAAGAGGGTGGGGGGGGGGAGAGAAGAGGGTGGGGGGGGGAGAGAAGAGGGTGGGTGGGTGGGTGGGGGAGAAGAGGGTGGGTGGGTGGGGGGAGAAGAGGGTGGGTGGGGGAGAAGAGGGTTGGGGGGGAGAGAAGAGGGTTGGGGGGGAGAGAAGAGGGTTGGGGGGGAGAGAAGAGGGTTGGGGGGGGGAGAGAAGAGGGTTGGGGGGGGAGAGAAGAGGGTTGGGGGGGGAGAGAAGAGGGTTGGGGGGGGGAGAGAAGAGGGTTGGGGGGGGAGAGAAGAGGGTTGGGGGGGGAGAGAAGAGGGTTGGGGGGGAGAGAAGAGGGTTGGGGGGGGGAGAGAAGAGGGTTGGGGGGGAGAAGAGGGTTGGGGGGGGGAGAAGAGGGTTGGGGGGGAGAAGAGGGTTGGGGGGGAGAAGAGGGTTGGGGGGGAGAAGAGGGTTGGGGGGGGAGAAGAGGGTTGGGGGAGAGAAGAGGGTTGGGGGGGGGAGAAGAGGGTTGGGGGGGGAGAAGAGGGTTGGGGGGGGGAGAAGAGGGTTGGGGGGGGGAGAAGAGGGTTGGGGGGGGGGAGAAGAGGGTTGGGGGGGAGGAAGAGGGTTGGTGGGGGGGGGGGGGGGGAAGAGGGGAGAAGGAAAGAACCACAGCGAGAGCTTCCCTGGGCCGTGCTCATGCAGCCAGCTTTCAAGCAGCAGTAGCAGAGGCCCAGGAGGAAGCAGTCTCATCCTGGGATGGTGCATGGTGTAAAGAAAAAGGACAAAAACTCTTGAGGGAAGGGAAATAAGTTGTTCCACTCTACTGTATTCACTAACAATTGTAGCGTAGAAAAGGTTTTAGAAAATTATTCTATTAATTGTTAAATTTCATTATGCACAAAGCCCTTTTTGCTCTACATAAAATGACACCAAACCGCTCGCTACTTTCTACCTGGAGAAGCCTGAAAATGGCACTCGGAATCAAAGCAGTTTCGTGCTTCTTTGAAACTATCTTGCTATTTTCTTCAACAAAAAAAGCCATTTACTTGCCAGGGAGTACTTGAGCTGGAACAGCCTGGTCAGGGTTGAATAGCATATGTTACATTGTTAGATTGATACATTAGGATATTCACTCAAGTTACCTTCAGGAGGTCAGGGAGAAATTGCAGTTTTTAATCCCTTCCTGGAGCTTTTACCTGTGGTTTATTTGGCTCTCTCATCAGACTAAATAAATTATTGTACAGGTCTGCTGAAAGAGGCAGGGCCAATGGGCCAGCTGGCTTTTTTACAATTCATCGTCTACCTTTCGCACTGTCCAATTCAGCCGTTCTCACTGCCTTGTTACCCTACTTCAAAGAATCCACCAATTCTTGCACATTCACAATAGATGGAACCATTCTTCCTTACAGTAATCCTATATCCTGATCAGACACTTCCTGGAGACCACACTTTCCCCCCACCCCTGTATTTTGGTTGGTTTTGCTGTACATATTGTACTGAAATGATGGATGAGGTAAGGTGGTAAAACTGGGAAGAGTTTTCTGTACGAGAGAGAATACAGCAAAAAAAATAGAAATAATAAAAGCAGCACTTAATACAGGACTTCCTTTTTAAATTTAATATTAAAACATAATATTTCATATGTAGATGATCAGCTTTTACAAAACAACATCCTTCTGGTCAACAGGCAGTGAAAAAAGCTATTATTCCACCATTTTAAATGTTGCCCCTGGATTCCAAAATCATGAGGATTAGTTTGGGGCATAACGATGCCATCTACTTGTAGTTCCAAAAAGCTTTATCGACAAAGTGCCATGTAATAGTATCATAGTATGGCACAGCACAGAAGGAGGCCATTCAGTCCATTGTGCCTCTGCTGCCTCTTTGAAAAAGCTATCCAATTAGTCCCGCTCCACTGCTCTTTCCTCATAGCCCTGTAAATTTTTTTCCTTCAAGTATTTATCCAATTCCCTTTTGAAAGTTACTGTTAAATCTGCTTCCACCACCCTTTCAGACAGTGCATTCCAGATCACAACAACTCGCTGTTAAAAAATTTTTTCCTCATGTCGCCTCTGTTTCTTTTGCCAATCACCTTAAATCTGTGTCCTCTGGTTACCGACCCTTCTGCCACTGGAAACAGTTTCTCCTTAATTACTCTATCAAAACCGTTCATGATTTTGAACACCTCTATCAAATCTCCTCTTAAGCTTCTTATGCATGAAACAAATATTTTGTATCTGTCTTCATAGTAGAAGACACAAAAAACATACCAGAAATAGTGGGGAACCTAGGGTCTAATGAGAGTGAGGAACTTAAAGAAATTAATATCAGTAGAGAAAAAGTACTTGAGAAACTAATGGGACTAAAAGCTGATAAATCCCCTGGACCTGATGGCCTGCATCCGAGGGTTCTAAAAGAGGTGGCTGCAGAGATAGTGGATGCATTGGTTATGATCTTCCAAAATTCCCTAGATTCTAGAACAGTCCCAGCAGATTGGAAGGTAGCAAATGTGACCCCACTATTCAAGAAAGGAGGGAGAGAGAAAACAGGGAACTACAGGCCAGTTAGCCTGACATCAGTTGTCAGGAAAATGCTGGAATCCATTATTAAGGAAGTGGTAACAGGGCACTTAGAAAACCATAACATGATTAGGCAGAATCAACATGGTTTAATGAGAGGGAAATCGTGTTTGACAAATCTGTTAAGAGTTTTTTGAGGATGTAACTAGCAGGGTAGATAAAGGGGAACCAGTGGATGTAGTATATTTGGATTTTCAAAAGGAATTTGATAAGGTGCCACATAAAAGGTTGTTACACAAGATAAGGGCTCATGGGGTTGGGGGTAACATATGAGCATGGATAGAGGATTGGTTAACGGACAGAAAACAGAGAGTAGGGATAAACGGGTCATTTTCAGGTTGGCAGTTTGTAACTAGTGGGGTGCCGCAAGGATCAGTGCTTGGGCCTCGGCTATTTACAATCTACATTGATGACTTAGATGAAGGGATTGAGTGTAATATATCCAATCTTGCTGATGATACAAAGCTAGGTGGGAAAGTAAGCTGTGAAGAGGACACAAAGAGTCTGCAAAGGGATATAGACAGTTTAAGTGAGTGGGCTAGAAGGTGGCAGATGGAGTATAATGTGGGGAAATGTGAGGTTATTCACTTTGGTAGGAAGTGTAGAAAAACCGAATATTTTTTAAATGGTGAGAAACTATTAAATGTTGGTGTTGAGAGAGACTTGGGTGTCCTCATACAAGAAACATCAAAAGTTAGCATGCAGGTACAGCAAGCAATTAGGAAAACAAATGGAATGTTGGCCTTTATTGCAAGGGGGTTTGGAGTACAAAAGTAAGGAAGTCTTTCTATAATTGTACAGGGCTTTGTTGAGACCTCACCTGGAGTACTGTGTACAGGTTTGGTCTCCTTATCTATTACCCCAGAGGGATGCTGAGTCTTTGAATAGATTCAAGGCTGAGATAGACAGATTTCTGGACTCTAGGGGAATCAAGAGATATGGGGATCGGGCAGGAAAGTGGAGTTGAGGTCGAAGATCAGCCATGATCTTATTGAATGGCGGAGCAGGTTCGAGGGGCCATGTGGCCTACTCCTGCTCCTATTTCTTATGTTATGTTCTCTGCTCTAGGGAGAACAACCCCAGCTTCTCCAGTCGCTCCACATAACTGAAGTCCCTCATCCCTGGTACCATTCTAGTAAATCTCTTCTGCACCTTCTCTAACACCTTGACATCCTTCCTATGTGGTGCCCAGAACTGAACACAATCCTCCAAATGAGGCCTAACCAGTGTTTTATAAAGGTTTAGCATAACTTCCTTGCTTTTGTACTCTATGCCTCTATTAATAAAGCCCAGGATCCCATATGCTTTTTTAACAGCCTTCTCAACTTGTCCTACCACCTTCAAAGATTTGTGTACATACATCCTCAGGTCTCTCTCTTCCTGCACTCCTTTCAAAATTGTACCATTTAGCTTATATTGCCTCTCCTCATTCTTCCTACCAAAATGTATCACTTCACTGCATTAAATTTCATCTGCCCTGCATCTCCCCATTTCACCAGTCTGTCTATGTCCTCCTGAAGTCTGTTACTATCCTCTTCATTGTTTACTACATTTTCAAGTTTTGCGTTATCAGCAAACTTTGAAATTATACCTTGTATACACATGTCCAGGTCATTAATATATATCAAAAAGAGCAGTGGTCCTAATACCGAGCCCTGGGGAGCACCAGTGAATACTTCCCTTCTGTCTGAAAAACAACCGTTCATCACTGCTCTCTGCTTTAATTTTGCTAACAAGTCTATTATGTGGTACTTTATCAAATGCCGTTTGAAAGTCCATATACACAACATCAAATGCATTACCCTCATCAACCCTCTCTGTTACTTCAGCAAAGAATTCAAGGGACTTTGTGCTAAAATTAGGTCCTATGGTGTCAAAGGGATATAACAAGGCGGATTGCAAATCAGCTAGAGGTGGTTACTAAATTCATGGGTGATATGAAATAGTGCTGTAGAATAAGAACTTGAGAAGAGGAAATAGATCACAACTGGATCTGGATAGTTTGGGGAAATGGGTCCAAGATTGGCAAATATTGTTCAATGTAGATAAATGTGCAGTTATGCACCTAGATGTGCAGAATTCAGAGATGGAGTATAATGGGTGGGTGTAAGTTAAAAATGATAAGAAGAAAAATATACTTGGGAGTAGTCATTGACTGGCCCTAACTATTCAAGCTCAATGCCAGGCAGCCAAAGCAAGCAGGGTACTGGGCTGTATTCATAGAATCATTGGTCCTTCTGTGCTGTAACCTTTCGGCCCATTGAGCCCATGATGGCTCTTTGTAAGAGCAATCCAGCTCGTCCCATTCTCCCACTCTTTTCCCGTAGCCCTGCAAATTTTTTCCATGTAAGTATTTATCCAATTCCTTTTTGAAAGCCACGATTGAATCTGCTTCCACCACCCTTTCAGGCAGCGCATTCCAGATCATTACTACTCGCTGCGTAAAAAGGTTTCTTCTCATGTCGCCTTTGGTTCTTTTGCCAATCACCTTAAATCTGTGCCCTCTGGTTCTCGACCCTTCCGCCAATGGGAACAGTTTCTCTTTATTTACTTTATCTAAACCCTTCATGATTTTGACCACTTCTATCAAATCTCCTCTCAACCTTCTCTACTCTAAGGAAATTGTTCAATATAAAACTGGGGCCACGGTAATAGAGTTATATAAGGCTTTGGTGAGACTTCATCTGGAATACTGTGTACCCTCTGTTACCCCCACATCAAGGACCACATTTTAGCTCTGGTTTAGAGAAGGGCAATGAGGATGATCCTCGGTGTAAATGCACTAAGTTATAGAGATAGCCTTTGGTTTGGATTCACTAGAGAGGTGTAGACTTGGATCTGATTTAGGTCTTTAAAACCATTAAAGGCATTGATAGCATTCAGCTGGATAGATTGTTGGAGAATATGGGGGTGGGTAGAACTGGGGGGGTGGGGAAAGGATAGGGATACAGGGATGAGTTCATTAAGAAATGGGGCGACTGCTTACGTGCCTGATAGCCTTTCTGCATCCAGTGTACATAAAATTTAAAAATCTGTAATGCAAAACAAACTCAATTTAGGAATAACAAATTGGGGGGGGGGGGGGAAGAAGCAAAGAGGGTGCATTTATATATTGCCTTTCACATCCTCAGGATGTCCCAAAGCACTTCTCAATGAATTATTTTTGAAGTGTGGTCACTGTTATTATGTAGGCAAATACAGCAGCCAATTTGCGTACATCAAGGTCACACGAACAGCAACGGGATAATAGCTAGTCAATCAGTTTTTGGTGGTGTAGGTTGAAGGATAAATGTCATTTAGGACACCGGAAGAATTCTTCTTCGGTTTTGCAATGGGATCATTGAACAGGCAGATAGAGTGTCAGTTTAACATGTCAACTTTGCCACTGCAGCACTTCCTCAGTACTGCAGTGAAGTGTCAGCGTAGATTATGTGCTCAATTCATGGTGTGGGGGATTGAACCCACAACTTCAAGTCTCTGCTAGTCTTGGCAAAAACTCTCAAATAATTCATGCCATTTTGCTCCTTTGAGCAATGCATAAGTGTCCACATCTCCAACTCTAAACAATTTACCTTGCACATTGAGATCACCAATATGGGGCCTAGAAGAAAAAATACAACGGGTTCCCTGTAAATCTCTCAGAAGTAACAAAGTATCGTCTGCATATAAACATGAGGCCTGCTCCACACCAGTTGGCCAATAAACCCTCTCTATTGGCCAAAACTATGGCTCAAATACAATGACAAATAAAAGTGGAGACTGTGGGCACTACATCCAAAGGAAAGGCGACAAGAAGCCATCGATCTGGATCAACGACATGGGCAAGCTGTAAAGAGTTCTCACTGACGCTGCAAATTGGGTATTTCAAAAAAAAATAATTTGATACGTTTATTAGGAAAATGAATCAAATAAAAATTACATTTAAGTACTTTTTTTTTTAAAAGAGTGACTGGGTGGCACAATTAAGTTAAAACATTGCCCTTTCATTTCAGACATCTGAATTCAAATCCAAGGGCTCGATTTCCCATCAGATCAATCCACTTACATGAACAAGACTCCCCACCTCGCTCTATCAAAGGCTTTTTCACGAACCAGGATGGTGTCATCACCAATCTCCGACATTTCCTTATAGTGTATAGAAGTTTTGTTTTTTTTGGATGTGAAGAATTTCCACTGCTATTTGAATTTGAATGTAATGCTCCGTAAAGCAGAATGGGATTACTCATTTTATTGATAGATTCTGAAAATACATTGAATTATGTTCAGAGGAAATGCATTACAAATGTGTTTAATAACTGCATTCCAGACCAATATTCATTATCCAACAAATGTTATAGTAGACTCCTTAAGAAAATGAATAGGATGAGTTATGAAAATATTGGTGCGATCTACTGTAGTTTTGGGACTTTGGCTACAACAATAACTTGCATTTGTATAGCGTCTTTAATGTAGTAAAACACCCCAAGGTGCTTCACAGAAGCGTAATCAGACAACATCTGACACCGAGCCACATAAAGAGATATTAGGACAGGTGACCAAAAGCTTGGTCAAAGAGGTAGGTTTTAAGGAGCAGCATAAAGGAGGAGAGAGAGGTAAAGAGGCGAAGAGGTTTAGGGAGGGAATTCCAGAGCTTAGGGCTTAGGCAGCTGAAGGCATGGTCACCAATGGTGGAGCGAAGGAAATCAGGAATGTGCAAGAGGCCAGAATTGGAGGAGCACAGAGATCTCAGGGCTGGAAGAGGTTACAGAGATAGGGAGGGGCGAGGCCATGGAGGGATTTGAACATATGGATGAGAATTATAAAATCGAGGCGTTGCCAGACCAATGTAGGTCAGGAAGCATCAGGGTGATGGGTGAGTGGGACTTGGTAAAATCCCCAACAGTAGGTACTGCTAATGCTTTAGTCTGAAAAAAAGTGCTAAACAGAGAACAGTTAACTCGCATCAAAGCAGACGTTACCTCAAAATGTACAAGCCAAGAGACTGAAGTGAAACCCACCTGCCACATTTATAAAGGTCACAACAGTAGCAGGTATTGCTCTTTATTTTCAGTATGCAGGGACCACGTGACTGACTCGGACACGTCACCTAATGGAAAGAATAAATCCAGTCACCCAACACTTATGCAATAAAACATCACTTCTGTACTTAATCTAAAAGGATCAGTTACTCCGTTTGGTTTCTTTTTCTATCAGGCATTTATCAACAAATATAAATAGTTTTCTTTTGCTAGGTTCAATCAAACACAATCCTGTGTATTTTGGTCATTTTGTTAAATGCTGTACGACTTTTATATAAATTTTGAGCTAATTCTAGTGATCAATATTTTTTTCCTTTTCGGCTTCCCTTCTTTAAAGGCCAACATGCTTAAAAAAACATTGAATTTGCATCCACACCACATTTTGGTAGGAAGAATAAGGGGGCCACATACTGCTTGGATAGGGTAGATGTAGAGAAGATCATAGTATCATAGTAGGTACAGTACAGGAGAAGGCCATTCGGCCCATCGTGCCTGCGCCAGGTCTTTGAAAGAACGATCCAATTAGTCCCATTCCCCTGCTCTTTCCCCATAGCCCTGTAAATTTTTTCCCTTCAAGTAATTATCCAATTCCCTTTTGAAAGTTACTATTGAATCTGCTTCCACCACCCTTTCAGGCAGTGCATTCCAGATCATTACAACTCGCTGCGTAAAAAAATGTTTCCTCATGTCGCCCCTGGCTCTTTTACTGATCATCTTAAATCTGTGTCTTCTGGTTACCAACCCTTCTGCCACTTGAAACAGTTTCTCCTTATTTATTCTATCAAACATGATTTTGAACACCTCTATCAAATCTCCCTTTAACCTTCTCTGTTCTAAGGAGAACAACCCCAGCTTCTCCAATTTCTCCACGTAACTGAAATCCCTCATCCCTGGCACCATTCTAGTAAATTTCTTCCGCACTCTCTCTAAGGCCTTGACATCCTTCCTAAAGTGTGGTGCCCAGAATTGAACACAATACTCCAGCTGAGGCCTAACCAGTGTTTTATAAAGGTTTAGCATAACTTCCTTGTTTTTGTACTCTATGCCTCTATTAATAAAGCCCAGGATCCCATATGCTTTTAAAAAAGAACAGCCTTCTCAACTTGTCCTGCCATCTTCAAAGATTTGTGTACACACCCCCCCAGGACCCCCTTTAAAATTGTACCATTTATTTTACATTGCCTCTCTTCATTCTTCCTACCAAAATGTATCACTTCACACTTTACTCCGTTAAATTTCATCTGCCATGTGTCTGCCCATTTCACCAATCTGTCTATGTCCTCCTGAAGTCTGTTACTATCCTCCACATTGTTTACTACATTTCCGAGTTTCGTGTCATCTGCAAACTTTGAAATGATACCCTGTATATCCAAGGCCAGGTCATTAATATATATCAAAAAGAGCAATGGTCCTAATACTGACCCCTGGGGAACACCACTGTGTACTTTCCTCCAGTCTGAAAAACAACCGTTCACCACTACTCTCTGCTTTCCGTCCCTTAGCCAATTTTGCATCCACGCTGCCACTGTCCCTTTAATCCCATGGGCTTTAATTTTGCTAACAAGTCTATTAGGAACATAGGAACAAGAGTAGGACATTTAGCTCCTCGAGCCTCTTCCGCCATTCAATGGGATCATGGCTGATCTGTGACCTAACTCCATACATCCACCTTAGCCCCACGTCCCTATTATATGGCACTTTATCAAATGTCTTTTGAACGTCCTGATACACATCAACCCTCTCCGTTACTTCATCAAAGAATTCAATCAAGTTAGTCAAACACGATTTTCCTTTAACAAATCCATGCTGACATTCATTTATTAGCCCATAATTTTCCAAGTGCCAATTAATTTTGTCCCGGATTACTGTCTCTAAAAGTTTCCCCACCACCGATGTTTCCACTTGCGGGGGAGACCCGAATTAGGGCCTATAAATATAAGATAGTCACTAATAAATCCAATAGGGATTCTTTACCCAGAGAGTGGTTGGAATGTGGAACATGCTACCACAAGGGCTAGTTGAGGTGAACAGCATAGATGCTTTTAAGGGAAGCTAGATAAATACATGAGGGACAAAGGAATAGAAAGATATGCTGATAGAATTAGATGGATTAGGGAGGGAGGAGGCTTGTGTGGAGCAGAAACACTGGCATGGACCTGTTGGGCCAAATGGCCTGTTTCTGTGCTGTAATTCTATGTAATTAATATACTGCCTTCCTGACACTAATGGTAGCGACTTCACTACTTTAGTAGTAAATGAATTCAAAGGAAATTTGTACATTCCATATTTTTTTTTGAACAGAAGGGAGTAGTTCCACACTTTTGCAGGTTACAATTTCAGAACATGTTGTAGCTTGTTTCTTTAAATAAATTCCCGAATGCCAGTTTTTACTTTTTGTTCTGTGGGCTAGTTTACTGACCAAAAAAATGATAATTCATGAGTAAAAATCAAAGCCAACAACTCACGTGCACAAGGTATTAGAAGTAATTTAAAGGAATACGGATTCTATGAAGGAATAATACATTTCAATTAAGTGAATTTGCTTTGTTTTAGATGCCACATCTGAAATATAATGGAAGGGACACATTCTTAAAGTGTGCTACAAGGCATTTATGATTAAGTTATTAGATGAAAGAAAGAGAAGCTAATTTTATTGGTATAAAATGTTAAAAAGGTAAAACGGGATGATTTTTTTATACTAACAGATCTCCTGTGGCATTGCTCATGGGGAGTCAGAGTTTATCTTGCTGCATGGGGGTGGCAACTAGTGTGTGGTAGTAGGGGAGCAGTGCGCATCTTCACTGAAAGAACTGGGAAAGAAGTTTACAAGAGATCTTCCCAGAGAAAAAGACGTATTTTTTGATTGATTGCTAGAAATTAAACAAGTGTTTAACGAAACAAAGTGTTTTCCTTACCTACTGCAAGTAAGTAAGTAAGTAAATAAATAAATAAATCTCTGCATGCAATAGAGGTGTTTCCACTTGTGGGGAGTCTAAAACTAGGGGTCATAGTCACTAATAAATGCAATAGTAAATTCAGGAGAAACTTCTTTACCCAGAGAGTGGTTAGAATGTGGAACTTGCTACTACATGGAGTAGTTGAGGCGATTAGCAGAGATGCATTTAAGGAGAATCTAGATAAGTACATGAGGGAGGAAGGAATGGTAGGATATGCTGATAGGGTGGGAGGAGGCCTTTGTGGAGTATAAACACAGGCATGGACCAATTGGGCCGAACGGCCTGTTTCTGTGCTGTATGGTCTGTGGGCTAGTTTACTGACCAAAATTTATTTAAAGAAACAAGCTACAACATGTTCTGAAATTGTAACCTGCAAAAGTGTGGAACTACTCCCTTCTGTTCAAAAAAAAAATGGAATGTACAAATTTCCTTTGAATTCATTTACTACTAAAGTAGTGAAGTCGCTACCATTAGTGTCAGGAAGGCAGTATATTAATGTTTCCACTTATGCAATATGGGAAAGCAGCAATTTGCCTTTAATGCCCATGTGTTTAGGGTGTCGGTTTTCATAGCAAACACCAAAAAATATATAAAATCCCTAAGTTAAATTAATTTCCATCTTCCCTTATTTACTAAATAACCTTGCAACAGTAGTGTTGTCAAACGTACCATTTAAATTCATACTTTTATTGAGAACATCCCTCCAAACTTGAATAATGGTACAGTCCTTTCAGAACTTGCTACTCTGTACATGAACAATGAATGTTTCAAGTTCTCGAAGTTGAAGTTCTATAAACACAAATGAAAACTGCAGCGGCTGTAACCATTTAGAACACATCACTAATTAGAAAGACCTGTTCTTTCCCCATTTTCTGGTTTTCTCCTAGCTATGTCTATGTTTGACTCTGTTATTGTACTTGCCAACTGCATTTGTGGATGATCAGCTAGTATTTGGTACACACTATTTTTGCTTTCAAGTTATCTGACAAAAAGTTGAAGAGTTGATCCTTTTCATTGGTTTCCATGTTTTTGTATTAATTAAATTCAAAATGACTTTAATTGGGGATTTTCTGCTGCAGTTGATTTTTTTATCCATACACAGAAGTGCAGGAGGGGATGGAGGCTTGCAAGCAGCAGGTTATGGCATGCTCTGTGAGTTGCCACTTTTATGCCAGCCAGAGCAGCTGTAGAAGCTTTACAATTGGCCCTGGGTTGAGAAGAGGAAAATTGGCTTAAGGTTCCTGTTCCTAATAGCTAACCATTGGAACATTCCAACTAGAAGTATTTGTGTGCAGATGTTGCATGAGTACAGAAGTGCACTTGGCTGTGATGCCCCCTTATGGTAGAATAACCTGGGGTTGCATATTCACAAATCTTTGAAGGTGGCAGTGCAAGTTGATAAGGCAGTTAAGAAAGCGTATGGGATACTTGACTTTGTAAATAGGGGCAATGAATACAAAAACAAGGAAGTCATGCTAAACCTATACAAATCATTGGTTAGGCCTCAGCTGGAGTACTGTGTACAATTCTGGGCACTACACTTTAGGAAGGATGTCAAGGCCTTGGAGAGGGTACAGAGGAGGTTTACTAGGCTGATACCAGGGATGAGGGACTTCAGTTATGTGGAGAGGTTGGAGAAGCAGGGATTGTTCTCCTTAGAGCAGAGAAGATTAAGGGGAGACCTAATAGAGGTACTCAAAATTATGAGGGGTCTTGATAGAGCAAGTAGTGATAAACTCTTTCAAGTGGCAGAAGGGACAGTAACCAGAGGACACAGATTTAAGATGATCAGCCAAAGAGCCAGAGGCGACGTGAGGAAACATTTTTTTTTACGCAGCGAGTTGTAATGATCTGGAATGCTCTGGCAAGTGAGTCGGTAACTAATGGTCATAGATTTAAAATAATTGGCAAAAAAAGTGATGGGGAAAGGAGAAGAAATTGTTTTGCACAGAGGGTTATCGAGACCTGGAACGCAATACCTGAAAGGGTGGTGGAAGCAAATTCCATAGGAACTTTCAAAAGACAACTGGACATGTACTTGAAGAGGACAAATCTGCAGGGTTATGGGGAAAAAGCTGGGGTGTCGGACTAAATTGGACAGCTCTTTCAAAGAGCCAGCAGAGGCAGGACGGGCCAAATGGCTTCCTTCTGTGCTGTAAGATTCTATAACCTATCAACACTCTTTGTGGAGACTTACACGTGAAGAATGGCTACCTGAAGAGGCACAGAGGGCAACTGGTGCCTGTGGAACTGTCATCCAATCGGGAGATAACACCTTCTGGAGAGAACGTGACAGGTGAAAATTGGCAGATAAGGAGGACGGAGAAAAAAAGTGACTTAACTGGAGGATGAAACCTTTGCGGCTGCAATGCAACATCCTACTAATGGCTACAGCTAGGGTCAAGCAACACATTGAACATACATGAATATTAAAAGTTCCAGATTATACAATATGAAACTGTTATTTGTGCAATATACACAATAAGTGTTTGCACATATATTTATACCTCCCCCCGGCGTGTAGAGGGGAAAAAGTGAGCCCCTGGCACCTCGGGTATTACAGGAAAATATCAGAATTTTGATCCATTATATTTACTGGAAAAGTGAATTAAATCAATAATTTATATTTTAGCAAGATTGTTAAAAAAAAATTGTCCAGGAGATTAGTGTTGAGATCAGCCCAATCTGTTGATCTGAAAGAATTCTCTCAGTGGTTCTGAAATGAGTTGGACAGTCTCAATCTAATTCCAAATGGTCCACAGCACAAAGTTGTCCATAATTGGCAATTTTACTTAGACAGGCCATAAGGATGAATGGTGTGAGAAGTGGAAAAATTCAGTGGTGCTTTTCTGAGGACAGAATAGAGGAAAGTCTATACCTGAGCGGAGAATACTTCACACTAACAGGGAATGATGCCTTTCACCTTTTTCAGAAGTGAAAATCAGGAGAGATGTATAACGGGCGGCTGATCCGATATCACCCGTTTTACACTATCGCCCGAAGTCAAAATGACCCCCTATTGAAGATGGGTAATGTTAACCCTTAAAATGCACGAAGAGATTTTAACCCCCAATAAAGTTGGCATATATAAGTGTCAGGCTCAGCAGATGGGGCTCCTATTACAGTGGAGTACACTGCCTTCCGTACTGAGCCATTTACATCAGGAAGGGCCCAGGTTCAATCCCTAGTGTGGGCTGAGTTAGCCAATCTCAATTGGGGTGGCATTAGGGGACTGGTTTTGCCATCCCGAATATTTTTGGCATGGCTTATGTTGCCCTCCTTCTCACATCTTGGAACTGATCTGGTTATCTGTCCCTCTACCTCTCCCCCAAATTCTTGATATATGGCTGTACCTCTACAGTGGGGTCACTACTACTGGCCTGTCTCCCTAGCTAGGAAGGAGGGGTGGGGGGACATGTGGGGGAGTAGGAAAGATTAATCAGCTAGGATTGCTGCTCCTGATCACTATATAGTGACTCTCGTTAGAAAGTGCAGGTGCGAGCAGAGGATTAAGCTCAACTGGGATGAATCTTACAGGCGATCCGTAGGCTGACCATCATTGTCCAGGGTTCACACATAAGAGGTGACTCAGACAAGGTACCAGAAAACTGATTCCCCTTGCAAAGCCAGTGTGAACCCCCCGCCCTCCACCAACACCTGCAGGGCAATGCGAAAACTGGGGGTGGGTGGAAAGGGAGTGGGAAAGGAAGAAAAATTCACAGTGCAGCACGGATTTCACAAGTATTGTACACAAAACTGCAAAAATACCTGGACTCTGCTGTAAAACAGTGGGAGTATTATCGCAGAGCCTTTATGATTACCTGAAATTATTGGCTGGAGTTTTTTTTCTAACAACCATGTAGAAATGTGCAACAAAAACTGAGCTGAAGGTAAGGCTGAGATAGCGAAGAACTTCTGCAAATTGCAAAAAAAGAGGATTTATTTAAGGCTAATTTTGGCTGATTGAAATCTTGTTTTGCAAAGAATCACACTTCATTTTATTCTTCATTATATCGCCTCTTGCGAAACGATCTCAAGAGTCATCACTACTTGGTGGATATCGCATTGTAGTTTTCAGTTCAAAGCATGGCAGTGCTAAAGTCTTAGAAACGATTTTCGGACTGTATTACAGGAACAGATTGACTCCCCAGAAAGGACGTATGATTCTTCGGGGTTCACATGGATAAAAGGGGTGCCGATAATACAGGGCTACTGAACCATTCGCCCGATTTCCCATATGGGCAGTCTTCCCCTGCTGTATTACATATTTCTCTCATGCTCCGTGTTAACATCACTACAGTAAGTGTTTCCTTGCTCCTTCTGAACAGAAGTGTGACTGCTGATGTAGTATTGCCCAGGGTTGAAGCAAGGATGTAATGTAGAATTTGTACAAAACAGTGATTAGGCCACAGTTGAGAATTGTGCGCCATCCTAGACACTCCATTAGAAAAGGATCATAGTAATCAGTGCGTATTCATTCGGATGATACCAAGAATGAGAGGTTACAATTATGGAGAAAAGCTCAAACAATTGTGTCTTTTTCACTGGGTTAAGGGGGAATCGAACAGGTTTTCAAAATTATGAAAGATTTTTAGTAATGAAAAGGTAAACAGTGAAAGTATCTGCTGATGTAGTATTGCCCAGGGTTGAAGGGAAGCTCTGTAATTTGCTCGTTGAAAATGACAAAAATCCCTCATGTTCTCTTAGTTCTTCAGAAGCCAGAAGCACGATCACACCATCAGAGTGTGTAGCTTATACTATAATCTATGAATTGGGTTATTGAAAACAAAAACAGTAGCAAAAGATCAATGCTGCAGACATCACTCGATTACAGAAAGTTTACATCTCCTCGGACACCTAACTAAAAGACACAACTCTCCTAATACTGAATCTGGACAGGCGTCCACAACACACAAAAAGACTTGTAGCGAAGGTTGGACCCACCCTCACGGAGCCTCTGCATGCCCCTCCTCTACATGGGCTGTAATACAGGACAACTGGAGGAACTAATCAAAGGAATCAGCACTCTCCTCCTCAGAAACCAGTCTCAAACCTTCCAGGACGAAGACAAGCTGAGAGAGCCTGATTTGCAGGATCCCCTCAGTGTGACAAACAATCATAACCGTCTCCTACAGCCAGGTAAACAATATTAAGTGATTCTGTCACCTATTTGGACTTGCCTCGTTAAGTCAGCAGTGACTCATCTTCCTTTGAAGTGACATTTTGCAGACAGTATTGTCTATCTTCTTCAACATGGAGAAAACATGAAGTCAGTGGAGAGACACACAGGGAGCTAAGAGATTCTCATCATGCAGTGATCAAATTAAAGTGACTTATCAAAATTTCATATTAGATATCTTTAAGATTTGAAGTGTGACAGGTTTCTCTATCCATCACAATCAATGTTGTCGTCTCTGCCTCAATAGCCACTTGTGGTAAAACATTCCATTCTAATGACTCGCCGTGAATTTTATTCTAAATGCTCCATTTGTTACTGATCTGCCAGCCAGCTTTCACTGTTTACCTTTTCATTACTAAAAATCTTTCATAATTTTGAAAACCTGTTCGATTCCCCCTTAACCCAGTGAAAAAGACACAATTGTTTGAGCTTTTCTCCATAATTGTAACCTCTCATTCTTGGTATCATCCGAATGAATACGCACTGATTACTATGATCCTTTTCTAATGGAGTGTCTAGGATGGCGCACAATTCTCAACTGTGGCCTAATCACTGTTTTGTACAAATTCTACATTACATCCTTGCTTCGAATTGAATGCCCTGTATATAATGGCAATCCAAAAAAATCTGTTTTCCCTACTCACTACCTTCTGTCTTTTAGGCACCTCTCTATGTCGCTGCATCCTCTTTGATAACACGTGCTTTACTTTCCACAACAAGTTTCTTAAATGCCCCCATCATAAGAAAGGTGAAAGAGAAACCAGGAAATGATAGACCTGTTAGTCCAATATTCGTTGTGGGGAAGTTATTGGAATCTGTAATTAAGGATGGAGTGACTGAGCACTTAGAGAAATTTGAGCTGATTAGAGAGAACTAACATGGACTTGTAAAGGATAGGTCATGCCTAACGAACCTAATTGAATTTTTTAAGGAAGTAACTAAAGTTTTAGACAGGGGAATGTCTATGGATGTAATTTATATGGACTTCCAGAAGGCATTCGATAAGGTTCCACATGAGAGACTGTTAGATAAAATTAAAGGTCATGGAGTTGAAGGCAAATTATTGATCTGGTTAGGAGATTGATCAGGCAGTCGAAGACAGAGAGTCGGGATAATGGGTATGTACTCGAATTGGAAGAAAGTGATTAGTGGTGTCCCACAAAGATCTGTGCTGAGGCCTCAACTATTCACTATATTTATTAATGACTTTGATAACTCAATAGAGAGCCATATATCCAAGTTTGCCGTTGACACAAGGGTTGGTGGCATAGTAGACAGAGCGAAACTTTTTCCGCTGGTGGAAGAGTCTAGGACAAGAGGACATGACCTCAAAATCAGAGCCAGGCCATTAAGGAGAGCAGTTAGGAAACACTTCTTCATGCAAAGAGTGGTAGACGTGTGGAATCCTCTCCTACAAAACGCGAGCTCAATTAATAATTTAAAGTTTGAGATCGATAGATTTTTGCTAGCCACGGGTATTAAGGGATATGGAACCAAGGCAGGTGGATGAAGTTAGGATACAGATCAGCCATGATCTCATTGAATGGCGGAACATGCTCGAGGGGCTGAATGGCCATCTCCTGTTCCTACGATTGTAAATGGCATCTTATCAAATGCCTGCTGAAAAATCAGATGTACAACACATTCCCTTTACTTATACACTCCATGATTTCCTCAAAAAAAATCAATTAAATGAGTCAAGAACAATCTGCCTTTTACAAAACCATGCTGCAATATCACAGCCCCGATTCACTGATTCTTGCTCCCAGTGAATGTGGTTCTTCGCTGGGAGTGAGGGATCGTAGAATTAGCCCTGCTGTACTAAATTATACTCAGATTGGTCCATGTCTTTTTAAGTCTTCAATAATTTCATCCCACATTATGGATTCAAACAATACCCACAGCAGAAGCAAGACTAAACGACCTATAAATTTCCTGGATTATCCCTTTGCCTTTCCTTGAACAGGGGTATAACATTTGCCACTGTCCAGACGTTTGTTCCAACCAATTTAAGCTAGGTTCCCTTTCATCCCACTGAATTAGCCAATATCCAATGTAATTCCTTTACCTTGGACTCCTCTTTTTCTTTATCTATTCTCAATGTAAACCTAATTAGATTGTGGTCACTGCTGCCCAAGTGGCCGCCTACCTTCAGATCACTTACTTGCCCTGCTTCATTACCCAGAGCAGTGCATCCTTCCTTGTTGGATATGCAACATAATAAGGAAACAGGCCTGGATGCATTCCAGGTACCTCCCAGCAGTTTAACAACAAACATTTGTCGTTTGCATTTTACCGTAGGATGGTTAAAGCCCTCGATTATTACAACTTTGTTACTACTACCAACTTCTCTCAACTGCCTGAACATCTCATCCTCATTCTTTTCCCTACTATTCAGTGGTTTCTAATGTATTCGTAATATGGTGACAGATCCCATATTACATTTTAGTAATAGATGGATGCGGTGACAGACAAATCTATAAACTAATGGTGGAAGGGCAGTTTTAATAAGTGAAATCAATGTATAAAACTAAAGTATTTATCCAGGACTTCACCACATAATCTGGGCAGATGGTTCAGTGCAGGACACAGAGACGGTGACAGGTGAGTAGAAAATTAGAATAGTGATATATTGGGTAGGGATTAGAGGGGCAAAGTACCCAAGAGGGAAGAAATGAAAGGTGGCATGACTGGTTGGCAGGAAGGGAGGAGACAGGAGAGAAGGACCCTGGAGGGGCTAAGGGAAAAACAAAAGGAAGACTGTGCTCAGGTTCAGACTGGCAGACAAAATGTACACACAAATGGACAGAGAGGGAATTCAGGTTACATAGGCAATGCAAATGTAACCTGATTACATTTGTCAAAGGTGTCATCTTTTGGATAAGACATTAAGCAAGGACCTGGAATTAACCCTGCTGTACTAAAATACTCCTCTAGGGTGTGTGAATGTCATACTGAAGGATTCTCCTGGGATGTACAAATGCTATTCTAAAGTAGTCTCCTATAATCCATGAAATGTCACATCAACTATAGATCATCTAAATAAAAATATAATAAACCTGGAAATATTTCAGGGATGCATTCAGGGTGCAGTCCAACTCAATCCTAAACATGGCAATTTAAAATACTTAAATTCCAAGACCCATCCCTTCAACAACATCCTTTTCTATTTTCAGGTTGTACACCTGAGGCAACTACACCCCTCCAAAATTAGTGTGTACATTATGCACTCGAGAATAAGACACTGCCTTCAGGTGAGGATAGGGAATGGGTGAAAGTTCAAAAGAAACAATGGGAGAGAAAAAAAGGAAAAGAAATGCACAAGAAATGAGTGGCGATCATTCTCTCCATTGCACAATTCTCACTGCTATGGACTCTTCATTAACCTATCTAATCTTCTGAGGGAGTCACTTAAGTCCAGATAGAACATTGTACATTTTAGAAAATGGGAAGAATACAGATCTGTGAAATTTCACCTTGACTTTCTCCCCATTTCCCCTCTCCCCCCACCTTCTCGGATAATCTTGAAAATTCCAGAATATAAATGATTGGGTGCATTCCACTCGTGACATGCCTGGAAATTCCGGCAGAGCTTTCTGTGGGCCACTCTCTCACTTCCTAGTTCCCAACTATTACAGAATCAACAGGTGTCTGGGAGCACACTCAGCCAATTTGACTATGTGAACGGTTGGTTGGGGGCGGGGATGGTGGAAGAAGAGACAAGGAAATACATCCATTTCAAGGAGTCCTGTGGGAGCAGTAGTGCAGTGGTTGCGTTACTAGACGACCAACTCGGAGGTCATGAGCTCAAAGCTCACCATGGCAAATCACAGTAAGATATAATACTAGATCACATGGACCACAAAGGTCCCAGGTTAGACTTCTGGTCCAATCATAGGATTGGATGGTAGGGGCACTGTAATGGATTTCTGTGCTCCCAAACTAGGGATGGGAACCATTATCCAGGGTTCCTATGCTTGACTGCCATCCAGTGCTGCAGCCACAAAAGTTAATGTACGACTATTAGGTTAGGTTAGCATAATCGGCCAGCACCCCTCTTTCAGGCTGACATAAAGGAGGCCATTTGGGAAAGTACCTACTGCAGATGTAACTGTACACCAGCATAAGTCTCTGCCTTCAGAAACAGAGGGGATGCAAAGGGAGAAAACTAGAAAAAAAAATGAAGATGAACCAGAGCTGCCTGGGGTTCTCACTCTCTCCTTTGCCATCCCTCCCCATGGGGAAATGTCCAGCCTCCACACAGTATCTTCCGCTGACCATGTGGTCCTTGTAGGGAATCATCTTACCTCCAGACAGCACTGCACGCAGAGATACACTAAAACAAAAATAGGAACAAAACCAAAGAAATAGGAATAAAAGGGGTCTATATACATGATTGAGAATTTCCAGGTTTGGTATATGTGAACTACAGTAAAAAGCAACTTTGATTCACTCAGAAATGCCAACACAGCAACAATGCTGAGCTAGTTCTGACAAACATACCTCTGCATTATAATCATCTGAAGGGTATGGACTACCACTGGAATAATACTGGCACTTCCCCGCATGGAATGGTCTGATATCCTGCAGCAAAAGAAAAAGACATTACTATTTCAAATTTTGTAACACAACTGCGATCTGCTTCACCCTCTGTACCTACAACAGACAAGATTTTGAAGAACAAATTTAAATCATCCATTTTTAACAATTGTATCAAAGCTTAAGACTCCTATTGAACCAGTTAGAAAATCTAACCTTGTAATGAGAAAGGCCTATGCTGGGGAATAGGACATTTTCCCATATATGCCCACCGTTCATGTTTGCTGCAAATACTCGGGCAATGACCATTTGTGCCTGCATCCAAAGTCAGCACAGATCGGGGTCCTACAACCTTAGCATTGGTCAGTGACTCCTGCCTCCTATCGTTGCTATGTCTGTAAGTGAATGAACACTGTTGCTTCTGGTGAGTGGGTATTCTTAAAAGATCTGGAATTCCTATAATGTGCAGTAGCATTCATTGATCTGCTGCAGCAGTGACCACAGAAGGTAGGGGTGGGTTTTTTTGGCGATGGGGGAAGAAAGGAGAAGAGATCCAGTATTAACTGGAGGGGTAGGGACAGGAGAGAAGAAGAGTGTCAGCTTCATCTGGGTTACGGTGGTGGGGCGGGGGGAGTGCCAGGCTGAACTGAGATAGGCGGCAAAGGTGAAGAGTATGCCGACATGAACTCAGGTGCTTGAGGGGAGCGGGAGGATAGGAAAGAGAAGGTCTCTCTAAACTGGGCGAAGATTAGACGCGATACAGTGTCTCTGAAATGGGTTCAGACGGGTTGAATACTTCTGTGAACAGGGGAGTGGGGGAACATGGATGGGGAAGGGAGTGCCTCTGGGCAGGGGGGAATGATCGATTGTTGGGGTAATTTTTTTTTAGGAAACTGGGTCTGATTAGTTTGTCAAAAACCCACATGTTGCTTTATTTTTCCTATTATTTGGACCAAAAACCTATTAACTGAATAATAAATTAACCAGAATGCACTATTTAATGTAAAAATTCTAAATTTCCCAGGGGAGCATATCCCCAGACCCAATGCATAGAAATACACCATTAACTGGCATGGTGGAGTGGGTGGGGGACATCATGTACAATTCTAAAACTGCTACCTACAGCAACAACTGGCTACAAAACACCTATTTGCTATAAATAAAAAAAATATACTTTTTTAAAAAAACAGAAATAGCTCATCTGCTACTTTTGGGAGAAAGGAGTTTTAAAATCAATAATTAATTCCCAAAAGACAAATGGACAGTTTTCAATAAAATTAAGCAATTGTCCCTTGCTTTTCAGGTGGAGAAAAGGTGAAGTCCATCTTAATTATACCCTCCAAAATACACCAAAGTGTCTAAAGTCAAAAGTTTCTGGGGGTGAAACGTGTTCCGAGGCCCCACTAAAAATAAACCATGTGCCTTCAGGTTTTCATGTGCCGATGGGTTTATTTCCTCTAAGAGGGAAGGAACGTCGAGTACATAGTAGCTACAGATTAGGTTCCAAAGACTGTGTCCTGCTGTACATCCAACAGTTTCCACATGTCATAAGCTTGTATTTATGGGCTGTTTTTTGAGCAGTCAGCATTTTATTTTGAAACTGCTGGTCAGCTCTCGCACGTTATTTTTAGCTTGTCGTTTATGTTTTCCACTTTTTGCATCCGGCACTCCCAGGTCAGATAGAGCTCAGCTTAGATGCAGGCAGTTAAAACTATGCTACTCTATAATACAGCTCAACTCCAAACTCAGGAGACTCCTCTATTGCACTGGTCAAGCCATTGCCATTTCTTAATTTAGCACACACTGGATTGAGATTGCGCAATTTCATTTTGCATTGGATCCTCGCTGCCAAAGAGACTATCCCATCAAGTGGGGGCATATCCTTAAAATTAGAGCTAGGCCGTTCAAGGGTGATGCCAGGAAGCACTTCTTCACACAAAGGGTAGTGGAAATCTGGAACTCTCCCCCCCCAAAAAGCTGTTGAGGCAGGGGGTCAGTTGAAAGTTTAAAAACTGAGATTGATAGATTTTTGTTAGGTAAGGGTATTAAGGGTCACGGAACCAAGGCAGGTAGATGGAGTTAAGATACAGATCAGCCATGATCTAACTGAATGACGGAACAGGCTCAAGGGGCTGAATGATCTACTCCTGTTCCTATCAGTGTGGACTGGATTCAAACCTGGGTCCCAAAAGCCATTGTAGTAACCCACTGCATCAATCAGCAACCACCCCATCACCTCTTAGATAATAAGTATCACTTTCTCAGGGCAACCAGGGATGGGCAATAAATGCCAGCCTTGCCAGCGATGCCCACATCCCGAGAATGAATAGAAGTACTGCATTAGTAAATTAGGCAGCCTTGTCCCGATAAGCAAGTTTAGCTCAGAACAAACAGACCGTCACAATACACAAAAGCTGTAAGCATTGTTTGTTCTTCAGAGAATAAAAATATATGGCCCATAATGTAAATCTGTTTCAGTTCAGTGCAAGATTAAATGATCTCTGTAGTCAAAATGACAAGCAAAGCAGATGCAATTGAATGCAGTGATCAGTGTAAATGGTTGTCAGCTGTTTCACTACAGTGTTAGAAGATAGGTGTTATTACTTATAATTTACAGCACAGAAACAGGCCATTCAGCCCAACAGGTCTATGCTGGTGTTTATGCTCCACACGAGCCTCCTCCCATCTTACTTCAACTCACCCCATCAATTTACTCCTCAAAATAGTAGGGTTCGCAACATTAAATATCAGATGTCACAGATTTATTAAACATACAATAATTAAACATAAACATAACAGCAGCACTTACAACAAAACCGTGCGAGTTTTAGCCTGAAAATTCAAACACATCACAGTTCCAAGCTCGGTTGATCAGTCCTTAAATCGAATTCTAAAGTGTCTGTTCCAACACCCATTTTTTATACCTTTATTTTCACCCCTTCGACTTGACAAACCACACATTTATACATTACTTAATACAACTCTATAATTTTACTGAGCTTGTCACTTATCAATAACTTTAGTTTTAACGAGTTATTTTTCCATGGACTGGCACAACTCCCCAACTTTCTTTCTCAGGCAGGTGCTTATCTTCAGGGCTTCAGGACCTTTTAATGAAGGAACAAAGGAAGCTTCTCTCCCTGCATAGTCGCTAGAATGTTTTTTAATTAGGTTTATTGTCTGAACTGACGATTGCTTTAAGGTCAGTCTTAATTCAACAGTTCAGTGGTCACTGCATCGAAATTGACTAATACGTCCTCACTGCTTTTTGTGGTATATATTAATGATTTGGACTTAAATGTAGGGGGCATGATTAAGAAGTATGCAGATGATACAAAAATTGGCCGTGTGGTTGATAGTGAGGAAAGCTGTAGACTGCAGGGGGATATCAATGGACTGGTCAGGTGGGCAGAAAAGTGGGAAGTGTGAGGTAATACATTTGGGGAAGGCAAATAAGGCAAGGGAATACACAATAATTGGAAGGATACTAGAGGAATGTAGAAGAAGTGAGGGACCTTTGTGTGCATGTCCACATTTCCCTGAAGGTGGTTAAGGCATACGGGATACTTTCCTTTATTAGCCGAAGCATAGACTATAAGAGCAGGGAGGTTATGCTGGAACTGTATAAAACATTGGTTAGACCACAGCTTGAGTACTGCGTACAGTTCTGGTCACCACATTACAGGAAGGATGTAATTGCACTAGAGAGGGTACAGAGGAGATTTACGAGGATGTTGCCAGGGCTGGAGAATTTTAGCTATGAGGAAAGATTGGATAGGCTGGGGTTGTTTTCTTTGGAACAGAGGAGAATGAGGGGTGATTTAACTGAGGTGTACAAAATTATGAGGGGCCTAGACAGAGTGGATAGGAAGGACCTATTTCCCTTAGCAGGAAGGTCAATAACCAGGGGGCATAGATTTAAAGTGATTGGTAGAAGGATTAGAGGGGAGCTGAAGAAAAATTTTTCACCCAGAGGGTCTGGAACTCACTGCCTGAAAGGGTGGCAGAGGCAGAAACCCTCACCACATTTAAAAACTACTTAGATATGCACTTAACATGCCGTAATCTACAAAGCTACCGACCAAGTGCTGGAAAGTGGGATTAGGCTGGGTGGCTCATTTTTGGCTGGCGCAGACACGATGGGCCGAATGGCCTCCTTCTGTGATGTAAATTTTCTATGATTAATAAGCAAAAGCTAAAGATTACTATTACTAGAAAATAAAGAGAAATTAATAGCAGTATAACATTAGCAGACTTGAAGACAGTCGGATTAACCCTTTCCTTGCAACAGCACAAATACGAAATAGTACAGCGTGGGACTGTTGCCAATAGCACTTCAGGCCAAGAGGTTGCTGCTGCAGTGATAATTGATCTCAAGTTTCTCCCTGTACACTGCTGAACATTTACACAGCCAGGCAGTATAAGAATTTAATTTCAAGTACAGATTTCAACCAATCAACAATAGCCAATTTAGAAGGAAAGAGAAAGACTTGAATTTCTATAGCGCCTTTTACGACCTCAGGACATCCCAAAGCGCTTTACAGTCAATGAAGTACTTTTGAATTGTTGTCACTGTTGTTATGTAGAAAACACGGCTGCCAAATTGCACACAGCCAGCTCCCACAAACAGCAATGTGATAATGACCAGATAATCTGTTTTTTTTAAGGTGTTGGTTGAGGGATAAGTACTGGCCACGACACTGGGGAGAACTCTGCTGCTTTTTTTCCAAAATAGTGCTGTGGGATCTTTTTTTACATCCACCAGACAGGGCCTTGGTTTAACATCTCATCCGAAAGACGGCATCTCCGACAGTGCAGCACTCCCTCAGTACTGCACTGGAGTGACAGCCTAGATTTTGTGCTCAAGTCTCTGGAGTAGGACCTGAACCCACAACCATTTGATTGAGAGGCGAGTGTGCTACTACTGAGCCAAGGCTGACACCGGAATTAGTTAAACATGAATCCATATCTTTAAATAAGCTACAATAGAATCATAGAATGGTTACATCATGCAAAGAGGAGATTTGGCTCGTCGAGTCCATGCCAGCTCTCTGCAAGAGCAACCCAGCTAGTCCCACTCCCATGCCCTATCCCAGTAGCCCTACAAATTTTTTACTTTCAAGTACTTATCCAATTCCCTTTTCAAAGCCACAAATAAATCTGCCTCCACCACCCCCTCAGGCAGTGCATTCCAGATCCTAACCACTCGCTGCATTAAAAAAAAAATTCTTATGTCGCCTTTGGTTCTTTTGCCAATCACCTTAAATCTATGTCCTCTGGTTCTTGACCCTTCCGCCAATGGGAACAGTTTCTCTCTATCTACTCTGTCCAGACCTGTCATGATTTTGAATACCTTCAACAAATCTCCTCTCAACCTTCTCTGTTCCAAGGAGAACAACCCCAGCTTCTCCAGTTTATCCACGTAACTAAAGTCCCTCATCTCTGGAATCATTCTAGTAAATCTTTTCTGCACCCTCTTTAAAGCCTTCACGTCCTTCTTGAAGTGCGGTGCCCAGAACTGGACACGATACTCCAGTAGTGGCCGAACCAGTGTTTTATAAAGGTTCATTATTTTGTACTCTATGCCTCTACTTATAAACCCCAGGATCCCGTAGGCTTTTTTAACCGCTTTCTCAACCTGTCCTGCCACCTTCAACGATTTGAACAGATATACCCCCAGATCTCTCTGTTCCTGCACCCTTTTTAGAATTGTACCCTTTAGTTTATATTGCCTCTCCTCGTTCTTCCTACCGAAATGCATCACTTCACACTTTTCTGCGTTCAATTTCATCTGCCACGTGTCTGCCACGTGTACACCTCTGTCTATGTCCTCCTGAAGTCTATCACTATCCTCCTCATTATTCGCTACACTTCCAAGTTTTGTATCATCTGCAAATTTTGAAATTGTGCCCTGTGTATGTATATATATATATATATATATATACACACACACCCTGGGGAACACCACTGTATACCTCCCTCCAGTCTGGAAAACCATTCACCAGTACTCTCTGTTTCCTGTCACTTAGCCAATTCTGTATCCATGCTGCCAATGCCCCCTTTATTCCATGGGCTTCAACATTGATGACAATCCTATTATGCGGTACTTTATCAAACGCCTTTTGGAAGTCCATATACACCACATCAACCTCATTGCCCTCATCGACCCTCTCTGTTACCTCATCAAAAAACTCAATCAAGTTGGTTAAACACGATTTGCCTTGAACAAATCTGTGCTGGCTTTCCTTTATTAATCCACGCTTGTCCAAGTGGCTGTTAATTTTGTCCTGGATTTTTGTTTCTCAAAGTTTCCCCACTACCAAGGTTAAACTAACTGGGCTGTAGTTGCTGGGTTTATCCTTACACCCTTTTTTGAACATGGGTGCAACATTTGCAATTCTCCAGTCCTCTGGCACCACCACTGTATCTATGGATGAGCGGAAGATTATGGCCAATTTCTACGCTTACTTCCCTCAGCAACCTAGGATGCATCCCATCCGGACCGGGTGACTTATCTACTTTAAGTACAGCCAGTCTTTCTAGTACAATAAACACCCATGAGCTAAATACTTCAACCGGGACAACTCATATCTGGTCCTAGCAGAAACTTCAATGGGTGCAAACTCAACCTGCTAGAGAAAAAGTCCAAATAAAATCAAAATAACTGAAACATTTGAAACCAAATAGGCATTATTTTTTTAAAAACTTCTCCATGACAGACTGCTCTGCTTTATTAACTTCATTAGCCAGGATTGTTACAGAAGTGGGGTGGTACTACATTAATTAATGGCAAGAGCTATAATAAATAAAAGGAAAATATTAAAGAAATTAGTTAGTCTAAAAGGAGGACAGAGTGCTGGGACCTGATGGGATACATCCAAGAATCGTGAGGGAAATGTGGGAAAAATAGCAGAAACCCTAGAAATTATATTTGAGGGTTCTACTGACAGTGAATGTGTGATGGAGGATGGGAGAGTGGCTAATGTAATATCCATTTCCAAAAAGGGAGACAGAGATAACCCAATAATTACGGGTCAGTTAGTTTAACATCTGTGGTAGGGAAAATTTTGCTAACTTGGAAGATGAAATTACTAAATATCTAGAAAAAAATAATTAGAAGTAGTCGACATGGATTTCACAAAGGAAGATCATGCGTGACAAACTTGGTAAGAGTTCTTTGAGGTAAATGCTGTAGATGTGAGGTACTTGGACTTTCAGCAAACTTTTCACAAGGTACCGCACACAAGACTATTGGAGAAGATTAAGGGGTATGGAATTAGAAGACAATAGCAGATTGGATTAAATACTAGCTAGAGGGGAGGAAACAGAGAGTAGGAGTGAAGGGCAGTTTCTCAGAGTGGTTTGGACGTGGGTAGCAGTGTCCCTCAGGGCTCTGTTCCGGAGCCACTTCTGTTCACTGTGTCCATCAATGACTCAGATATAGAAGTTGCGTCCAAAGCTGTAGACAATACTAAAACAGGAGGCTAAGTAAATAATTCTGAGGACCAAAGGAAGCTGCAAAGGGATATTGATAAGATGGTGGAATGGGCACAAAAGTGGCAGATGGAATTCAATGACAATAAATGTCAGGTGGCACATTTTGGTAAAAAGAATAAAAGTAAGAATTATACATTGAGTGGGGGAAAGTTGGGCAATGTGGAAAAGGAGAAGGATCTGGGGGCTCAGGTTCACAAGACATTAAAACAGCGCCTCAAATTGATAAGGCCATAAAAAAAGGCTAATGTTACATGGCAAGAAGATTAGAATATAAAAGTTGAGATGTAATGGTGTAAATGGGATGGCATGGCCTGAACTGACTTCAATATGAAGCAGAATAAGACTAACTCCTCAATGCACTTATAACTGCAGCATCTGTGCGAAATGATAAATGTTATGCACTGACTCGGCAGTTTGGAGTGTAAGTGCACCTTTAGAAAATGACACTTTCCATTCTGTACAATGAAAGATGGAATATTAAAGTTAATTAACCTTACTAAATTCTGCAGTGCTTGCAGTGGAATAACAAAAGCTTATTTGGCTCAGCAAGCTCTTTGTCTGCATTGAAAGGAATAGAAGGATATTACTTAGAATGTACAGCACTGAAAAAAGCCTTTCGGTCCAACAGGTCCATGCCAGTGTTTATGCTCCACATGTGCTTCCTCCCTCCCTACTTCATCTAACCCTATCAGCATATCCTTCTATCCCTTTCTCCCTCCTGTACCTATCGAGCTTCCCCTTGAATGCATCTATGCTAGTCGCTTCAACTACTCCTTGTGGTAGCAAGTTCCACATTCTAACCACTCTCTGGGTAAAGAGGTTTCTCCTGAATTTCCTATTGGATTTATTAGTGACTATCTTATATTGATGGCCCCTAGTTCTGGTCTCCCCGGCAAGTGGAAATGTCTTCTCTACATTTACCCTATATGCAGATAGGTTAGATGAAGAGGGGTGGGAAGAAAAAATAATTTGAATTTGTCGACATGGATTTCACAAAGGAAGATCATGCGAGACAAACTTGATAAGAGTTCTTTGAGGAGGTGACAGATACGATGTATGAGATAAATGCTGTAGATGTGAGGTACTTGGACTTTCAGCAAACTTTTCACAAGTTTTTTTATGTAGAGGGTTGGGAGGCTGTGGAATGTACTACCGGAGATAGTGATTTAATCAGAGACCATGGGTTAGGTAGGTGTTTGAAGGAAAGGGGAATAAAAGAATATGGGACCAGAGCATGGGATCAGGACTACTTCTCATGTGGAGGATAAGCACCAACACGGACTGGATTGGGATGAACAGCCTGCTTTAGTGTTGTCATTTATATGAAATTCTATGTAAAAAGGAATGTCCGCACTGTGACCCTCCCTACGAGTGCTGTCTATGGCACTTCAAGATCGGCCAACACTGTCCAAGCAGCGTTTCCTTTCCTCTCATCCCAAAGATACATTGTGCCCATCGAGCAGCCCGACTGGAAACTAAAGACACTTGTTCAATAATTGTAGTTGACCTTGAATTCAGCGGAGGCTGGGATTCGAACTGATCACCCTTGGAGCGCGAGTTCAGATTGCAAAAAGTCAATACGACCCTTCAGTGCGCTGTTTAATAATTGACTCTTATGCAACTGTATTAATGGTCCACAGTTAAATTGCAGAGAAAGATCAGGACTTTATAGCGAAGCGACTAAGCAGGTAAATGATCATCAGGCAGTGTGTGAGTAAAGGGATGCGCTGTATGCTAGGAAGGCAGAGAGACAAACCGTTCAGGTCAAAGAGTTCTTGATAGAGATTTGTTTGAATAAAATAACAGGAAACAGTGTCTGTGTCTATATAGTAGATGTATGAAAGCAGCGTCTTGTAGGTCTCTGGTAGGGCACACAGATAAAATTGTGGAATATGCAAAGGCAAGGTACATCCAGAGAGCATTACCCTGGAGTTCTTGATATACATTTATCTCCGTCTAGTCTACAAACTACTTGGCAGAAGTGGCGCATGGACCACACCTTCCTGAAACTAGACCCTCTCAAGTAACCAGGTAAATTCCAAAATGCACATGCACGTGCAAATTATTTTACCAGGAGTTATCCCTGTGAATTCATATTAGTATTCTTAGGAGCTAAGAAAAGTCACTAGTCCGAGTACCTTAATACATGGGTTTGATGAAAACAAACACTACCAGGTAACATTGAATCTCTTTGGCAAATCAACATTGATAGAAGGGGTTATACTCACAATGTGTCTGGCAGCAAATACACCATCAACAATGGCACAACAGAATGATGCCACTACACCAAAACTGATGAACACGATCGATGCCACCAGCTAAAGGAACAGAATTTACATTTAGTGCCGATATACAGAGTTTTTCAAATTTAGACGCTGAAAGCAATTTTGGTATTCCTACTTTGGCTTGAGAGACACCTGGTGGAATGGATTGTAGAACTAATCCAAATGTTGGTTTGAACAGACCAACAACAACAACTTGCATTTCATCTGACCAGTTCTTCACCCCACCCCCAAAGTTATTCCATCTTCTCTCCTGCTCTTTTCAACCATGACCCATCTTGCAATATGAATCTTGGCACTTCACTGAGGCCGGGGGGGGGGGGGGGGTGGGGTGGGGGTGGCGGGAGGAAATGGAAAGGGGAAAGGGGGAAAAGGGAGGAAGGAAACGTTTTAGTAAATGTATCTGACAGCATTTGTTACAGCTATGCCATTTTTTTTCCAGATGTAAGTGAACAGTTTGAAAACGAGCAACGCATTGAGTTTCTGATCGCAGCTGTGCCAAGCAGAAGCCAACTTGCTTGCCTTTACGTGAGGAGAACATCTTGGAGTCTGAGTAGCCCAGGCAGCTCTCTTACAGCTGGTTACTGAGTGACACTGACAAAGGTCTAGGAGTAAGGCAGCTCCCTGGCTTTTGCATCTGGGAATATTATATGGTGTGATGACATCTGAGAAAAACGAATAGTGGAAATATGCAAACAGTAACTTCAACACTAAAAATTTATTACTGAATGTACAAAAATTAACAGTATATATGACAATAAAATTAAGACAGGTACCTGCAAAGATTGAGAAAATGTTACACAAGTTTACAACAGTTTAGAAAATACAACTGTACTCTTTGAATTAATGACTATTTCTAAACACTAGAAAATAGAACATCTTCCTGTATGACAGAGTATTACAATGTTGATCAGGTCAGAAGCTTATCAAACACCTCATTGTTGTCTACATGATCAGCCCATTGCCAATGCTTAATACTAATTCAGGGCATTGTTTCAGGCTGTAAACGGATCACTTGCGTTTATCATTATCATGGTCAAGATGGGTTAAATTACCCATTACACGATCACCAGAATTGAATCAGAAAGCAGCAACTTAGTCTGGATGAATAGCCTGTGAGGCAGCCAAACAAGTCTATAGAAAACAGATATACTGATAGTTACACTTATGAGTGTTTAGCATCATTCTAAATAGTGTGTTGCCATGAATGAAAAGTCTCTGGTTAAGACCTGTGGTAATTCTTCATTTGAACAGATCAGATACTGACCAGAGATTCTAAACCATCTATGCTCAGTAGAAACCCAATAATTCATGTAGCAGGCTTTACAAAGGGCAGAATTAGCCTGGTGCAAAAAAAAATTATTGAAATGAAGTTACATAATCAATACTGTTATTAATTGACCTTCACGCGAAGCTTAATGGCCCAACCATTGCCTTGGTTTCCAGTTGGAGACCTCAAGTCCATCTCTTACTCAGTCTTTTTATATCCATTAGGTTATATTCGACACTTGGAGAAAATCCAGTCCTTGATTTCAAGGCTTACTCTGCACAAATTAGTGTAAATGTTCAGCAGAAATTAGTTGCATTCACAGAGCTCCCCTGTGGGAAAACTCTGCTTTTATAATCGGGAAGCACAGCATTTCAGGAGCTGAGCTAATCGAGGTGTAACTGGGAGTGAGAAGTTTTAATACAGATCCATGAGAGGTCAGGAGCAAGAAACAAAGTTCAGGTCAGGTCATAAATCAAAAGATCAAAGCTTCAATGTCTACGGATGTCACATGAATCCAAACAATTAATTGATCTAACCCTCAGCCTTGTATTAATTCTTATTATACACTCATTAATCTCCTGTGGCATTGGACAAAAGTTCTGTCTCAAGTACATTTGTATTTCTTTGATTTTGTTACTCTCTGGTTGTCTCTGACTCCTTTTCTAACTCTTTTTCCTTCCTCGTGTAAGTGTCTCCTTCTATCTGTGTCCTCTCTATTCCATACGTCTCGCAAACTCAGTATCTACCCCTTTTTCCCCTTCTTCAGAAAGGCTGGCCTTGGGACAGCAGGCCTCATGTATGGATGATGAATGTGAATCTCATTTAAGAAGACTGAAGAAAGGATTAATCATTTTTTGATATGTGCTTGTGCATTCTGTCAGAGGTCTGATGAGTATGATAGCATGACTAAAGTACTGGTTTGCATGGCTTCAATCAAGACTTCATTTGAAAGCTTGGCTTGGGTGAAGATGACTGTTGTGAATTTCATTTAATGAAGATGTGAAGATCAGAGTCATCTGGTGTGCATGGAGTGTCCTTGGGTATAATGAGTATATGTGCAAATCTCTGTGCCAGACTTGATAATCAGATAGCTAGCCAGGCAGATGTGCAGCACTGCAGGGCACTGTTGATGACCGCCCAGACAGTGTAGCTCACTAATAGAACCTGAGGGGCCGATCCATTACTGGGAGCTGGGACTCTTCCTAATCTCAGCATCATTTACCTATGGTTGACAGAATTTTGGCACAGTAGTGTCCTGGAGTAGGAATGGTCCAATGAGGTGATACATTGAGCACCAAATGAAATGAAGGACAGTATTGAATTATCTCTACATAGACACCTCTGAAAATTTGTTCCCTTGTTGGAATCATTGCTGAGAAGCTTGTCAAGAGGTCTAAGTTGGAAGTGTAATGGAAGCTAAAAGTGCTTTTCCCCTTGCCAGAGTAGCCATTCTATTATGGAGCACCAACAGTACCGCAAACAGTCATGATTCCATATGACAGTAGGCGCAGGACATATTCATGCAGCCCAATTGATGGAGGGAAAAATTAAAATGCGAATTCACCGGCAAATCACAGCCTTGGATGTGCGACTCTTCAAAGGTCACTGGTTGCGTAATAACAGCAATAGTTAAGAGTTGCCATCAACGTCATATTTTGTCAAGCAGTACGCTCAGTCTTCCACTGTTGCTCCTGCAACACGTGCTAGCAGACACATCAGCCTTGTTAAGCGTTACATTCCACTATGTAACTTTTCATCACAATGTAAATTCCTGACACAGCAGAAGCCACTTAACTGGCATGCAAATAAATCGGCTTTATATGGACGAAGCAGGTGGGAATTGATTTCTCTCAATGATTTGCTATGGACTGTGAGTGGGATGGCCAAGTCCAATCCATCACAGCTAGGAAGGATGAACTGCTGGTCAATGAGGCAACATTTCAGTCAGCCGCAAGACTCAGCTGTGTTAATGCGCTGATAGAACAGCTGACAGAGTGGGGAGATGATGGAGTCGGGCAGCGTGCAAACAAGTCAGCTCTGGGTCTCAGCTCGCTGTTCTGTATGCCGCCTCCACAGCATTTCAGTGAGACTCAGCTATCCGTGTGCCAGTAGAACAGCAGAGTCTCACAGCTGACTGAAAATGTCGTAGGCTGGGCAGAGCACAGCAGAAAACGTCCGGCGCCTCTCACAACTGACTCTTCTGTTTGCATATCTCCCTGACTGGATGATCTACCTAGTGACCAGTACTTCAGTCATCTGTGAGACTCAGCTGTTTTATCAGCACCTAAACAAAGCAGAGTCTTACAGATGAATGAAATGAGGGCTGACAGAACAGTAGTTCTACCAGTGCACAAACAGAACAGTCTCAGTTGAATGAAATGCCTGGGCAGAGGAAGATTGCAAACAGAACAGTCACTGTGACTTCTGTTAGGCAAGACGATTATTTAATCGGGATGACTTGGTTTCCCCAGAAGTGTCTCAATTAAACGGCTTAATAGCCTTCCTGAGATTAGGTTTCCAGAAATTTATGCAATATTTTAAATAGGGTCTAACTAATGACTTGCACAACAACAGCCTCTTTAGATTTACATCGAATGTACAGCACAGAAACAAGCCTTTCAGCCCAACAGGTCCATGCCAGTGTTTATGCTCCACACAAGCCTTCTCCCTCCCCACTTAATCTAATCCTATCAGCATATCCTTCTATTACTTTCTCCCTCATGTCTTTATTTAGCTTCCCCTTCAATGCATCTATGCTATTCGCCTCAACTACTCCTTGTCATAGCAAGTTCCACATTCTAATCACTCTCTGGGTAAAGAAGTTTCTCCTGAATTTCCTATTGGTTTATTAGTGACTGTCTTATATTTACGGCCCCTAGTTTTGGTCTCCCCCACAAGTGGAAACATCTTCTCCATGTCTACCCTATCAAACCCTTTCATAATCTTAAAGACCTCTATCAGGTCACCCCTCAGTCTTCTCTTTCAGACAGAAAAGAGCTCCACTCAATCTTTCCTGTTGGTACAACCACTCAGTTCTGGTATCATCCTAGAAAATCTTTTTTGTACCTTCTCCAGTGCCTCTATATCCTTTTTATAATATGTGAGTCCATTTGTACTCTATTCCTCTGCTAATGCAACCCAGTGCCTCATTTCCCATTTAAAAAAATGCAGCCGCACACAGTGCTGACAGTTTCATGGAATCATACATTGTAAATCCCGTGGCAGGTGAAATGTCTCCTATTAATAATTTGAGTGAAAAAAAAAATCAATTTTGAATTCAAAGTGATTCTATTTTCAGCAGAAGCAATTTCATCCCATAGGTCTCGTTCTTGATCAGCACATTATACCACTGCTCCATTTAATACATACTCTCGCTTTTTGCTTCCTTGCTCCAATACTAATTATCTTACACTTAAGCACAATGAGTCGCACCAACCCCCTAATGGCCCAGTTATCTAAAAGATCTAAGTGTGGTTGCAGTATTCCTCATTACTTGATCTGCTTCATAATTTTGGTATCAATTGCAAATTTGGAGACATCTTACCATACTCTCATCCAAGTCATTCATACATATTGAAATGCCAAGGGTCACGTTGGGGGACCCTACTTGTAACCTCTTTCCAACTTGAGGTGCTGCCACTTATGGCTACCCTCCATTTCATGTTTTTCAGCCATTTTTCCATCCGGTGTGACAAGGAGTTTGACAAAGGAAGAAAGCTGCTACTATGCAAGACCTGAACCACAGAAAAGGAGCCACTGTGAGGACCAGGCTAAAGAATGTGCTTGGTGAAGGACGTAAATACCACAGAGAAAATGCATTGTGAGGAGCACAGATGATACGGGAGCCCACTAGAAAAGTGCACGATCAAGGATGATTGTTGTTATGAGGGATCCGACTCTATACAAGTCACCATGAGGGATCCTGTTGAAGCAGGAAGTCAGTACAAGAGACTTGGCTAAGGATGAAAGCTGCTGCGAAGCACAAACGGAAATCACAGTGAGGCATCTATCTGTGAAAAGTCACTGCTGTATGGGATCCGTCCAAAGAACCAACAGCACAAAGGAAAGGAGCATCCATGCCAGAAAACTGAATAGTTGCTATGCGAGAAGCATTAGACATGTTGGGGAACTGAAGAAACATGTTTGCAAAGGGACTGCGGAGACACAGAGGATACATTGGGGAGAGAGGGTGGGAAAGCAAGGGAAATTAAGGAAGTGACACTAAGAAACTGAGGATACACCAAGGGAACCAGCAGACATGCCACAGGCAAAGAAGACACTGAGTGAGCTAGCAAATATGCCAGGAATCTGAAGAGGCCAACAAGAGAATCAGAGGACATGCCTCACAAGTAAGGACGCAGTTCACACGCTGAGGATTGAAGAGTCCAGCATTCAAGAGCAGATAGCACAACATGTCATGTTCATTGGCAATAGTGATCACTGCACTGGGGGTTGCATTGGATCAGCATAATATCCTTTCAACTTCAGGGCTTTGATTCAAATCCATCCCAAACTGCTGGAGTGAGTCTCCTCTCCCCGATGTCTATAAAAGTCTTCAGTGGTGTTGGTTGAGGGATAAATATTAGCCGGGACACCGGAGAGAACTCCCTTGCTCTCCATCGAAAAATGCCCTGGGATCTTTTACATCCACCTAAGAGGGCAGATGGGGCCTCGGTTTAACGTCTCATTCAAAAGGCAGCACCTCCAACAGTACAGCACTCCCTTAATCTGTACTAAAGTGTGAGCCTAGATTATGTGCTCAAATGTCTGGAGTGGGGCTTGAGCTCACGACTTTCTGACTCAGAGGTGAGAGTGCTGCCACCGAGCCGTCTGACACTACTTTGTGAGTTACTAACTTAGGAGAATTTTTTTTAAAAAATCCAGCAATCTGACCATGTGGTCACTATTTTAATGGCAGATGCTAATGTGTTTTGGGAATCTATGTAAAATTCAAACTAACTCCATGCTCATTTAAAGTCAATTCTCTACTAAAGACTACAGCCTGTGAATACCAATGCCTATGGAACAGGGGTTCTTATCTGCCACTTGGCGCTTTAATTGGTACTTTGTCCGCTATTCCAGTATAAAGTCTTTATGACCACATACTTAAATCAGAAATGGCAAGACATATGAATAAACTGGTTATTTTGTGGCGCAGAATTTTGCCAATGCTTGCAAAGGGTTAAATAATCCTCATGTCTTGTGTCACAGAGTGGAAGTGGGTTCATGCCCAAGTTTACCATCTTCGTCATGCTATCAGGTTGTCCCAGATGGAAGGAGAGCACTTCCTCTCCGGGAAGGAAAGAAAGTAAAGTCACCTTGGCTTGTGTCGACACACCTTCTAGCTGCTCACCACAGAGCAGCAAGGCAGAGAGCAGGTGGGTCGCCAGGCCGTTGAGTCTAGGAAGAGGTACTGAGGTCACTTAAAAACTACAACTAAAAGGGGGCCAAGATTAAAAATACGCATAGGAAATCAACAAAAATGACTACATGCTTCTCACTATTTGAGTAGCTTAAAAGCAGTAGTTCTACTTCACAGCGAGCCTCTTCTGAAGCTATACATTACAAATAAAACATACGGTTATTGGAGGTAATATGGCATCCGCCGCTTATCACTGTCTAACCAAATTCCTGAGGCTGTCCTGGTAACTGCTTACACTCAGTTTATTGGATTGTGGGTGAGTCACCTCATTTCACTTCTGACCCTTTTACACTGATCACATCCAATAAGTTCTCATTAACTAGCATCATTAAAAAGCTACATTATTAAAAGGCAATATGGATACAAATGGTTAAAAATCTGGCAAAGTATGACCCATATCAAGTACAACTTTGTTTTAAAAAAGCTACATGGAATATTTTAGAAAGCTGAAAACTTGTACAAAAATATTTTCCTGAATGAATTGCAGTTCTGGTGTATTAAAGTTTCAAAGTGACAAAAAAGTAACAGCCCACTTGTATGGTTTTACTTACATCCCCCAGCTCCTTATCGTTTTTTCACATTGTTTTTAAGTTCCTCCACCTCACACATCATTCCCACCTGTTTTCTCTTCCTAGTCCCCACCCTTAGAGTCTCCCGCAATTAAGGGATCTAGGGAGAAATCATTGCTACTAATAAATATCTACGCTGATACTAACATTTCTATATTTTACAACCCCCCCCCTGATGGATATATACGCTGCAGCTCACAAGTATGCAACAATATTCCATTAGAAAATCTTCTACTTACCATCTGTCTTTTATTTTCAAGTAGATTTGCCCCAATCAGTCCCAGAAATGATCCAAAACCAAGCTGAAATAATCCAAAACCAAAGTGATTATACTACACAAAAACCAACCAAAAATGCCAGTTCTAAAAAAATCGGTCACACCATACTTTGTTGACATACACATTACCTACGTTTTCTGATGTTACTGAATGTTGAATAACTTTTTAAAATAACTCCACTCTTTCCGATTATTAAAAGGCAATATGAATACAAATGGTTAAAAATCTGGCAAAGTATGACCCATATCAAGTACAACTTTGTTTTAAAAAGCTACATGGAATATTTTAGAAAGCTGAAAACTTATACAAAATTATTTTTCTGAATGAATTGCAATTTTGATGTATTAAAGTGTCAAAGTGACAAAAAAGCAACAGCCCACTTGTATGGTTTTGCTTATATCCCCCAACTCCTTATCTTTTTGCATTATATTTTTTCAAGTTGCTCCACCTCACACATCATTCCCACCTGTTTTCTCTTCCCAGTCCCCACTCTGAGTCTCCCTCAATGACCTGAATGAATTCAGAAAGTCACTGCATGGGGACATAGACACTAGTGCATTGCACCACTGGGCCATCTAGAAGTAAAAAAGGGGACTGCACTCGTGAAAGTGCTTAGCAAATCTTTCTTATGTTGTTGCAATAATGTCACACACAAAGTGGCATGATACATTTCAACATGATTTACATCAACTCACTATGTGATGGTGAACACTTAATTGAAAAGTAATGTATAACTTTTTCTGATCTGGTGCTTTTTATCGTTTTCAGATTCTCATTCTGCTCAAAAGGATTTTTTGTTAAGGATAAAATCTGTGCCAGTGTTCTGTATCACTGCTCTTCACCGTTTAATGTTAAACACAGATAAAGGCACAACTACGTCACTATATAATGGAAGTGAATGGACATATTGCACTGGGATTCTACGCTTAGATCACACAGGCAGCAAAAATTGCAGCTTCTGCCACATGCAGGTCATCAGATGTTTCCAGTCATCATCAGCAATCGAGCCCTTACAACAGTACTGCTAAACCTGGGCAGCAGCTAGTCAGGGTGTCAGCAGATATCCCCACCAGCCTCTGCACAGACATCCTTGCCCTGAACTCATGTAATGCTTTGCAATCCATCCTGGGGCCCCTAAAGCTGAACTCTCGGTCCTCTTCCATCACACCTGGATGCTCCCTGCGAGCGTCACGGGAAATCGCTGATTTTCCATCCATTAAAAATCAATGGATGGAAAATCACAGGCAGTGTGCCCTTGATCTAGTCCCTGCAAATGCCGCTTCCTGATGGGAGCACAAAATTAGCCCTGGCCAGCCTGGTGAAGAATCTGCCCATTCATGCTTGCATCATATCCCCCACACCCCACCTCCATCACATGTAACTTATACTAACACCTTTGCACTCAGTCACCAGGACTACATATTTCATTCATGGGACTCCCCTAACCTTGTCTCCCACTGAACTGTCAGCTCCACCATGTGCAGTCTCACCACAGCTGCATATCAAACCTCAAACTGGGGTGCTTGTTACCTGCAACAAAAAAGGAGCCTTGTCTCCCAGTGTCTGCTGTCGATCTCCAAATTTTTTGCATCAATCAACAATTCACCTTCCCTCCCAGCACTCGTGCTATATCTCCTTCATAAACATGATCATTATGGATGACGGGAAGAGGCATGCCGTTTATCCAACCTCCACTACAAGACTACACTTTTCTAGTAAAGTCAAGAACTCTGTGGCTGAACCGCTCTGGTGTTCCAGCGTAGCATCATATTCAGAATTTACATAAATACATAGAATTTACAGCACAGAACAGGCCATTTGGCCCATCCGGTCTATGCGTCACATAAGCCTCCTAGAAATCATAGAAAATTTACAGCACAGAAGGAGGCCATTCGGCCCATCGTGTCCGCACCGGCTGAAAATGAGCCACCCAGCCAAATCCCACTCCTCCCACCTTACTTCATCTAAATCTATCGGCATAACCTTCTATTCCTTTCTCCCTCATGTACTTATCTAGCTTCCCCTTAAATGTATCTATGCTATTCACCTCAACTACTCCATGTAGTAGCAAGTTCCACATTCTAACCAATCTCTGGGTAAAGAAGTTTCTCCTGAATTCTTTATTGGATTTATAATAATATTGATAATCATGTGTAATCATACATGTGTTGAAGTACAATTCTAAGATTATTTAAATCACTAAATTCTCATCCTAACTGAGAGCACATGTGCTAGAGATGATCACTAAAGGCAAAAAGTAAACTTCCCAGGATTCAAGTACCTGAAACATCGGCACTGGGAAAGTTTGATTCATTCTTAAGAAAAGGCAGCAGGTTTACACTGGTCCCTGTTGCAATGCTTGTGAAAAAAATAACGAAAATAAAACGCACCAAAATCAATGCATAGAACAAACGGCGAGTGTTGTTAATAATCCGATCACAGTTCCAAGAAACAAAGAACGGTTCTAGTCGCATGTCTAAGTTATCTTTGATCACACTACTCACAATGACCCCCGGGTAATATCCTCCGACTGAAACATTCAGAGTCCTTGTGGTGGCTGCCAAGCCTACAGTCAGAATTAACACCGAGGCGATAAGAAGGGCACCGCTCACCAAGAGAGAAGATTTCTTCCTTTTATTGAACAGCCCTGCAAAGACACAGCACGCCGTTATATCCCATTCAAAACACTGCAACCTACCCTTTCAAAGCAGAGGTCACCCGTGACATTGAATGACTACATGTTACAGCACACACAATCCTGCGCCAGGTGCATTTAGCTGTAAGTGGGGATGGGAGGATCCGGTGAATTAATATAAAATCCCTTGGCCACGCAACGCTGTCTGGGTTTCGCCTTGCAGCAAGCATGCACTTACCTACAGAATCATGCAGGGTTAGTCCATTGGATTGCTGAGTCAGTGAAGACTGCATGCTGCATCTGCTAACACTGTACCTCTCCCGGTGCCTTAGACCGCCAGAAATTCATGCATGTTGCTTTGCTCTCCTACCCTCCCCCCTCTCCCTCGATTTATTTATTTTCTGGGAGATTGCAGACTGCACGATTCGATTCTCCCCCCTCCCTTTCGCCCACCCACTCGCACACACCCCCCCTTTTTTGCTGTTTACTCCTGCCCTGTCAAAACGTGCCCGCACTGCCGTGCTGGCTCTTGGCGTGCGCGCATGCGTCAGGTTCCCCCTAAAGGAGAGCACATTGACCGAGTTCTTGGGATATTGTTAATCAGCTCCTGGGACCGGCACCGAGAGTTCATTTTTAAAACGGGCATAACTCATGCGACGAGACGCAAGGGGAGTGTTAATTGAAAATGACAACATCCCCCCCCCCACCCCACCTGCTTCTTTTCTGGGTCCGTTCATTTGCAGGTGTGAGGGAATAAACTGCACTGTTTCCCCCAGATGACTGCACGTAATGAGATTTCATGTTTGCAACATATCTCTTTAATTGGCTGGTTGATTATAAATTCAAGAGATTGACCCGACAGTTGCAATAATCCCCTTTCTTATTAATTTCAGCACATGTAACACAGGAAACCAACCAGCGACGTGCTGATTTATTTATTATGGGACAAGTTCAAATGTTAAATCGGAATTATCAGAGTTTATAGTGAGTCGGATTACAAGAGCGGCTGTTTGGGAATAAAAGCAGGTCCTTCCAACATAAGTGATCTAGAACATATTTACATTTAGAAAGTTTACTCCAGGCACCTTTAATACAGAAAAGGAATTTAGCGATCCATGGGATTTATACGAATAAGTATTTTTTTTAAATTTTTTTCTCAGGATGTGGGTGATGCATTTATTGCATATCCTTAGTTGCCCTGAGAGGGTGGTGGGCCTCCTTCTTGAACTGTTGCAGTCCTGAGCAGCATGGTGATGATGCTCCCATCACATGTTAGGAAGGGAATTCCAGGATATTGACCCAGCTGAAATGAAGGAACAATGGCCTATGTCCATGTCAGGATAGTGTGTGACTTGGAGGGGAACTTGGAGGTTACAGTGCTCCCACAACATTGCTGCTCTTGTCCTTGTCAGTGAAAGATGTTGCAGGAGAGGGATGTGCTGTTGATGTAACCTTGGTGAGTTGCTGCAGTGCATGCTGTAGATTTTACATACTGCAGCAAACTTTCTGAATGTAAATGTATTCTAGATTATTTACTTTGCAGCGACTGCTTTTATTCTCTAGTGTTGGTTCTTGTAATCTGACTCCACTATAAATTGTTGTAATTCCAATACATTTTAACCTGTCCCACAATATATAAATCAACCTGTCGCTGGTGGTGGGAGGAGATATTAAGTCCAATGGCAGGGGCATCAATCATCAAACTCTCCGTCCTGAATGGTGCTGAGGTTTTTGAGTGTCATTACAGCTACAACCAACCAGGCAAGTGCTGAGTATTCCATCACATTCCTGACTTGAGCCTTGTTGATGGTGGAAAGGCTTCGAGGGGTCAGGAGGTGAGCCACTTGACGCAGAGTAACCAGCCTCTGTCCTGCTCTTGTAGCTATGGTGTTGTTATGGCGGGTTCAGATTAGCTACTGGTCAATGATTACATCCAAGATGTTGATAGCTGGGGACTTGACAATGGTGTAAAAAGTCTGGGGGTAATGGCTGGGCTTTCTCTTGTTCAAGATGGCCATTACCTGGCACCTATGACAACAGTGACTACATTTCAAAATTACTTAATTGGCTGTAAAGCATTTTGGGATGTCCTGGGGTTGTGAAAGGTATATAAATACAAGCCACTTTACCTGCCACTTGTTAGTTTGAGCCTGAATGTTGTCCAGTTTCTACTATCGGTTGGCATGGGCTGCTTCATTATTGTGAATGTAGCTGAACACTATGGAGTCACCAGCGAATAGCCCACTTCTGACTCTATGACAGAGGAAAAGTCATTAATGAAGCAACTGAAGATAATTGGGCTGAGGGCACTTCCTTATTGTACTCCTGTATTGATGTGCTGGTTTCCTGAATTGATGGTGATTGAGAAGAGAGAGAACATGCCAGGCCATGACATTACAGATTGTGACGATATACAATCTGCTGCTGCTGGCCAATAGCGGTTCATGGATATTCAGTTTCGGGCTGCTAGGCCTATCCTTAGTCTGCCCCACTTAACATGATAGTAATACGACACTACATGATGGAAGCTGCCCTAATTGTGGAGACAAGACTTTGTCTTCACATAGACTATGCAGTAGTTACTCCTACTAGCGCTATTGTGGATAGAGGTGTGTGCGACAAATAGGTTAGTGAGGATGAGGTCAAGTGCTACTCTCTTGTGTAGGTTCCTTCACCACCTGACGCAGGCCCAGCTATGCCCTTCAGGACTCTGCAAGCTCAGTAATTGATTGTACTAACGAGCCACTCTTAGAGGTGGACATTGAAGTCCCTGCACGTAGTACATTCTATGCCCTTGCTTCCCTCAGAGCTTCCTCGAAGTGATGTTCAACATGGAGAAGTACTGATTCATGAGTTATGGGAGGGTGGTAAGTGGTGATCAGCAGGAAGTTTCCTTGATCTTGCTTGACCTGAAGCCATGGGTCCTAATGTTTAGGACTCCCAGGGCCATTTTCACCTGACGCATCTGGTGGGTCTATCCTGCTGGTTGCACAGGAGATACCCAGAGATGGTGATGGAGGAGTCTGGGATGTTGGCTGTTTGACTATGCCAGGCTATTGCTTGACTAGTCTGTGGGATTGTTCTCCCAACTTGGGCACTAGTCCCCAGACATTAGTAAGGGGGATTTTGCAGAGTTGACTAGGTTGAGATTGCCGAAGTCTTGCCTGGGTAATTGTCAATGGACCTGTCCAATTTTTTCCATAATTTTTAAACTGTCTAATCATTATGTATAACTGAGTGGCTTCAGAGGACATTAAAAGCCAACCAAAAAGTGTGAAACTGGAATCACATGTAAACCAGAAGGGTTAGGAGTAGTAGGCTCCCTTCCCTGAAGGACATTAGTGAACCAGTTGTATTTATACAACAATCTGGCAGCTTTCATGGTTCTTTTTATTTCGCTAAACTATAAATTATCAGATTTATTAAATTCAGTTTCACAATTTGCCATAGTGAGATTTGGAATCATAACCTTTGGGTTCCTAATCCAGTACCATAACCCTACTGTACCCTACCAATAATCTGTGTGCAACATCCAAAATCAGGGGAGGCGGCACAACCAAGCCACTCTTAGTGGTGGACATTGAAGTCCCGGACACATAGTACATTCTATGCCCTTGCTTCCCTCAGAGCTTCCTCCAAGTGATGTCCAACATGGAGAAGTACTGATTCATAAGTTGCATGCTGAAATTTCTTGCCTTTTCTCTGCAAATCCTCTGCACTGATGGTCTCAGAATACTCCTCCAGCTTTGCTCTGAAGCAGGCTGGAAAATTTGTGTTGACTTTTACCAGTTTTCGTGAGGCAATCTGTCTGCCTCTGATTGAAACAAACTTTCGAAACATAGAAACATAGAAACTAGGAGCAGGAGTAGGCCATTCGACCCTTCAAGCTTGTTCCGCCATTCAATATGATCATGGCTGATCCTCTATCTCAATACCATATTACCGCTCTCTCCCCATACTCCTTGATGCCTTTTGTACCCTTTAGGTTGCCCATGAAGAATCATCAGTGCCAGGTTTAGTGCTATTGTCAAACAGCTCCAGTCCCAGTCATTTCAAATAACATGGACATTAGGACAATCACTGTCAATATAATGCTAACCAGCAAAACAAGCCCCTTTGTCTCATTTCAGGTGTAATTGTACTCCAAAATGGTAAACCATAACACTGTACACCATTCCATTAAATAATCACCTAGAATATGATGATTATTCAGTTAATGGTGTCATTGAGACTTCCACAGATCCTTAGCTGTATTACTTGAGTCAGCTAGCCACAGTCATCAAGCCTTCCATTTGATAGAATGATAGGCCTTTTGCAGATCACCGATGGCTCCATAAAATGATCTGTTAAACGTCCTTTATTTTTCTGTCAGTTGACTCATCACAAAAATCGAGCAGCCTGGCACGAAGCTGAACTCTTGTTGGGGCAGTCGATATTGTATATTTCTGCTGATTCGGCCTGATGCAAAGACTTTCATGGGGACAGACATGGAACAATATGTGGAATAATCGAAGCAGTCACCTTTTTGCTTCCAGAAGGGGAAGCTGGACAGAGTTTAGTTTACCTGCCATATTGCATTGAAAAGTTAATGTCATTCATTGTGTTCAGACCACTAAGTTTAACCATATCCTGAGTAATAACACATCCCGTGTGACTGTAACCGTGGCTCGCTATCTCTCCTCATCCTCCTTGACCTCGGTCCTATCTTCAACAATTCCCCATCTTCATCTAATGTCTCTCCTTCACTGTCCAACTGTAAGATACTGCTACCTCCTGGTTTCGCTCCTACCTCACTCAACATAGGTACTACTTTGCTGTCAACAGCTTCCCCTTCTCTGCTTGTATTGTCATCTTTGATGTAGCCCAGGGGGTCCATCCTGTTCCTTCCTGTTTGCTATCTACCAGCCTCTCACTCTACCTCTTCTCCCCAACCCCACAATTCTATTCCTTGCCTTCTTCATCTTGAAGCTCAAATTATCTAAGGTTCTTATAACCAATCTACCTGCTTGAATCCTCCACAAGCTTCAGTTCATTCAAAAATGCTGCAGCCATTGTCCTCAAACAGCAAAAAGTCTTGCACTTCATACTTTCACCCTTCTCCAATCTGCACTGGTTTCCATGCCCGTGAGTTGATTTCAAAATTCCCAGCTTCACTTTCAAACCCTTCCCTGGCCTCACCCATTCCATCTTAGAGATCTTTCCCTGCCTTATGTCCACTCACACACCCTCCTCCACTCCTCTAGTACTGGGCTTCACCTTGTTCCCTGTTCCCTCCACTCTTCACTGGTGACACTACACTTCAGCTGCTACATTCCTGAACTCTGGAGTTCCCTGCCCAGTTCCCTCCACTCTGCTACCTCCATGCCTTCCTATGAAAGCCTCCTCTTCGACCATGCCTTTGATCCCAACTCATTAGCCATCTCTATTTTTCTCTTTTCCCTTCTTGCATAAGTTCCACTGTTTTGCCCTTGCAATGTTAAATGCTTTAAGACATCTAGCTGCATTGAAAAATTACTATAGAAATACAAATTGTTGTTGAAAAGGCAGAACTTTCTGAGGATTTAAGTAAATGATTTTTTTAAAAGTCTCTAGAAACTGCACAAAATGGTTTACTCACATGGTTGCTAGATAACAAACATATAATATTAGGTTGGATGTCTGAGAAATTGGAGAATTATGCAGTCCCGTGAGCTTCAGAGAACTGATGAATGACAGAGCAAGCAGACCTCTCATATCAGTCAGCTGGGAGGAGGTCCAACCAGTCAGGGGATCACCACAGCAACGGGATATGAGAGCTGAGGCACAGAATAGGTCTCAAAGAGGTGACTTCAGTGGTGTGAAGCATTCCAACTTTAACAAGGTGGACATGGGGTGAACAAATGTTGGTCCGGGTGGGGGATTGGGCACTGTTGTGGAGATTAAATGTCACAAAACCTGAACACGTCACAAATTGCGCATGAAACTATATTCTGCAAAAGATACAGCTGTTTTCATACTCAGTAACCAAGAACAATCAACAAAAGTGTGTTCCGATTGGTAGGAAGGCTTTCCATACCCCATTTGCTGTACTCCTGAAGTCACTGACTCATACAGGGGTACAGTTCCAATGGTGACAACAATGCCTCATACTAGGGGTACACTCACTGGTAGTGACAGTGCCTCATACTGTGGGTACAGTCTCACTGGTAATGACAATGCCTCAAACTGGGAGTACAGTCTCACTGGTAATGACAATGCCTCATACTGTGGGTACAGTCTCCATTGGTAATGACAGTGCCTCATACCATGGGTACAGTCTCATTGGTAATGACAGTGTTTCATAATAGGGGTACAATCTCACTGGTAATGACAGTGCTGCATATTGGGGGTACAGACTCACTGGTAACAACAGTGCCTCATACTGGGGGTCCAGTCTCACTGGTAATGATAGTGCCTCATACCGTGGGTACAGAGTCACTGGTAATGACAGTGCCTCATATTGGGGGTACAATCTCACTGGTAATGACAGTGCCTCTTACTGGAGGTACAGTCTCACTGGTAATGACTGCCTCAAACTGGGGGTACAGTCTCACTGGTAATGACAGTGCCTCATACTGAGGGTGCACTCACTGGCAATGGCAGTGCCTCATACTGGGGGTTCAGTCTTATTGGTAACGACTACCTCATAACAGGGGTAGAGTCTCACTGGTAATGACTGCCTCAATCTGGGGGTACAGTATCACTGGTAATTACAGTGCCTCAAACTGGGGGTACAGACTCACTGGTAATGACTGCCTCAATCTGGGGTACAGTCTCACTGGTAATGACTGCCTCAATCTGGGGTACAGTCTCACTGGTAATAACTGCCTCAATCTGGAGTACAGACATAGGAACATAGGAACATAGGAAGGGGAGTAGGCCATTCAGCCCCTCGTGCCTGCTCCACCATTTGATAAGATCATGGCTGATCTGTGATCTAACTCCATATACCTGCCTTTGGCCCATATCCCTTAATACCTTTGGTTGCCAAAAAGCTATCTATCTCACATTTAAATTTAACAATTGAGCTAGTATCAATTGCCGTTTGCGGAAGAGAGTTCCAAACTTCTACAACCCTTTGTGTGTAGAAATGTTTTCTAATCTCGCTTCTGAAAGGTCTGGCTCTAATTTTTAGACTGTGCCCCTACTCCTAAAATCCCCAACCAGCAGAAATAGTTTCTCTCTATCCACACTATCTGTTCCCCTTAATATCTTATAAACTTCGATCAGATCACCCCTTAACCTTCGAAACTCTAGAGAATACAACCCCAATTTGTGTACTCTCTCCTCGTAACTTAACCCTTGAAGTCCGGGTATCATTCTAGTAAACCTACGCTGCACTCCTTCCAAGGCCAATATGTCCTTCCGAAGGTGCGGTGCCCAGAACTGCTCACAGTACTCCAGGTGCGGTCTAACCAGGGTTTTGTATAGCTACAGCATAACTTCTGCCCCCTTGTACTTCAGTCCTCTAGATATAAAGGCCAGCATTCCATTAGCCTTATTGATTATTTTCTGCACCTGTTCATGACACTTCAATGATCTATGTACCTGAACCCTTAAGTCCCTTTGGACATCCACTGGTTTTAACTTTTTACCATTTTAGAAAGTACCCTATTCTATCCTTTTTTGATCCAAAGTGGATGACCTCACATGTGTCTACATTGAATTCCATTTGCCACAGTTTTGCCCATTCACCTAATCTATCAATATCGCTTTGTAATTTTATGTTTTCATCTACACTGCTTACAATGCCACCAATCTTTGTGTCATCGGCAAACTTAGATATGAGACTTTCTATGCCTTCATCTAAGTCGTTAATAAATATTGTGAATAACTGAGGACCCAAGACAGATCCCTGCGGGACTCCACTAGTCACATCCTGCCAATGTGAGTACCTTCCCATTATCCCTACTCTCTGTTGCCTTTCGCTCAACCAACTTACTAACCAGGTCCATACTTTTCCCTCAATTCCATGCGCTTCTATCTTAGCTAACAGTCTCTTATGTGGGACCTTATCAAATGCCTTCTGGAAGTCCATATAAATAACATCCATTGACATTCCCCTGTCCACTACTTTAGTCACCTCTTCAAAAAATTCAATCAGGTTTGTCAGGCACGACCTACCTTTCACAAATCCATGCTGGCTCTCTCTGATTAACTGAAAATTCTCGAGGTGTTCAGTCACCCTATCCTTAACTATAGACTCCAGCATTTTCCCCACAACAGATGTTAGGCTAACTGGTCTATAATTCCCCGGTTTCCCTCTCTCTCCTTTCTTAAAAAGCGGAGTGATATGTGCAATTTTCCAATCTAGAGGGACAGTTCCTGAATCTAGAGAGCTTTGAAAGATTATAGTTAGGGCATCCGCAATGTGCTCACCTACTTCCTTTAAAACCCTGGGATGGAAACCATCTGGTCCTGGGGATTTGTCACTCTTTAGTGCTATTATTTTCTTCATTACTGTTGTTTTACTTATGTTAATTTTATTGAGTCCCTGTCCCCGATTCAATATTAGTTTTCTTGGGATTTTCAGCATGCTATCCTCTTTTTCGATTGTAAATACTGACGCAAAGTAATTGTTCAACATGTCCGCCATTTCCCCATTGTCAATGACAACATCCCCACTTTCAGTTTTTAAGGGGCCAACACTGCTCCTGACCACCCTCTTTTTCCTAATATAACTATAAAAGTTCTTTGTATTGGTTTTGATATCCCTTGCGAGTTTCTTTTCATACTCTCTTTTTGTAGCCCTTACTATCTGTTTTGTGACCCTTTGTTGTTCTTTGTATCTTTCCCATTCACCAGGACCTGTGCCATTTTTTGTCTTTTTGTATGCCCTTTCCTTATGTCTTATACTGTCCCTTACCTCTTTAGTTGTCCATGGCTGTTTTTTTGGCAAGTAGAGTTCTTGCCCCTCAGGTGTATAAACCGATTCTGTATCACGTTAAATGTTTCTTTAAACATTTCCCACTGATCATCAGTCGTTTTACCCATTAACAGATTTGCCCAGTTTACTGTGGACAGTCTCACTGGTAACGACAGTACCTCAAACTGGGGGTACAGTCTCACTGGTAATGACAATTTAAATCACACTGCACGAACTCATTTTCTTTGAAATGCACGGATACAGGTCATTATTAAAATTAAATCTTATTTAAACTTTTTTTTTGTAAAGACTGAAGTTAGAACAGGTGCAGATTAAATCGGAAGGTACGTACATCTCTTTCAAATGACAGGACGACGATTTTAAAGTGTAATCTGATAACGGAAAAACACACCGACCGAAGCAAACGGTGAGGCTTTTCAGGAAATGGGTCAAAATATAAACACGGCACATTTCCGAGCACTCAGCATTTAACTGTCGCACACACTCCAGGTTCACGGAAGAGCAGTATCACACAGGGGCTACAATTACTGCAAAAACATACAAACAACACGGGATAGATAAAGTAAAAGACAAATAACAATAACAACGCTACTGAATATAAATAACAAACATTAACAAAAGAATGACGGGTGGGGGGAGTCCAAAATAAGATGTCAGAGACAATTAGGAAGTTTTCCTGAGACTTTTCAATGACTTGTTGATTGAGAAAGTTTATTTTGTTTCAGATTTTATTCTCCCTCTCAGAAAACAGTTTTTGGGTTGGGCTTCTTAACTGTGAATGTGATATGAAAAAGAACCATAGATGACCCTTTGATTCTCTGTTCATTGGTGTATGTATTTAGACATTTTGTGATTATGGATAAGTTTCACTGAACTTCTCTGTGAGGAAACTGACCCCCTTGCACATTAATGGCTACACTTGTGCTCCATAGCAGAGTGTTAAATATAGATCCTCGGGCCAGTTACATTTTATCCAATGCTCATGGGAATCCTGATTGACAACAACACATTGACTAAAGGAAAACCGACTTGTTCAACAATTGGAAAGGAGCAAGGTTATTTTTTTAAAAAGAACTAATTGAAGTGTGTATTTCTCATTCTGCTTATCAATGGGCAAAAGTGACTGTCGTAAATTATTGAGGAACCTTGAGCTGTTCTACATTTGGGGAACATGTTAAAGGATAAGGAGACTCCATCTTAACCCAAGAGTGTTTCCTGTTGCGTCGCCAGCCTTCTGATGGAAGCAAGTTATTTTTTGACCCTTGAGTTCAAATCCTCTTCGCAAGGTCATATCCACGTTCACAGAACCGTCGATCCACCGCTGTAAAGAAAATTAAGGTATTTGATTTGATTTTCAATGAGATTTGATTTCAAAACCCCTTTATTCGTCCAGAGTATTGCAATTATTCTGCAAGTAGATTGTGGAGTTTTAGCCAATATCAGATCTTTATGTCTGGCAATATTTCCGAGCACTTGGTAGGAAGAATACTCCATTGAAGTTTTCTGTTTGGTCAGAATTCTTATTTTCTGTCTTATTAAAGAGCCATGGAGATGAATTCTATACCTGGTGGGGCAGAGGGACATCATGGGTACGACCTTAAATCGCCGGTAAGTCAGTCTCCTGTGTCGATCGTTTGATATTAATGCAACCTTTTGAATACAAACTATTTCTGTTGTAGGCATCAGAACGTCGATTTTCTAATAATTAAATGGATTGAAAGTAAAAAGACCAGGAAGGAACATACAACACTCCGTTTGTAGTCTTTCTTGAAAACACCGATGTCTGGTTTCTGAGAACATGTTCTATCTGCAGATAAAGTGAAGGATAATTTGGTCATATTTTTAAAATAAGAAAATGACGCTTTTGAAATAGGCAACAGTGATTTTTTTGCACTAGAATATTTTGAACAGCAAGTGGGGGGACTGGATATTAGTACTGGGTTTGAAGAGACTCCATATATCCATCAATCTAACTAGTCGAGGAACACATGAAATCACCACAGTTCACTCCAACGTTTATATCCTTCCATTTGGTTTTGCTTCATGCAAATCTGTGATTTATCATTCTTTGAAATGAAAAAGGTGAATTACTTTTAATCCCAATGTCCTCTAGGATAGTAAGTTTGATATTACCTTGTCCCCTTAAGGTGAAAAGGCCACACCTTCTCCCTTGCTCATGCATTATTCCTCCAGCTACCGCTGTATAAATACTGTATAGAACAGTTAGTTTAAGCTGCACAATGATCAGTTGAGGCCTCTACTATCTCCATGTGACTTGCGCAGTAGCCACAGACAGGATGTCACATGCTAGTAGGTCAGAATTCCTTTCAATTTCACAAATCCAGGTGTGTGGTAGGATCAGTCCCTTTAGTGGCTCCATTGGATGTCTGCTGATCTCTGTGCTTGGACAGTACTCTGAGAGACACAACCTTAATGGCAGGAGTGGACTGTCGATGATGAAACCACATGATCAAACAACATTTGTCCTGAATTGTGATCATGATGTGAGATAGCCCAGTTTTTGAGCTGACGTCTGCATTGAGATTGAGTCAATGAATGCCCAGGAAGTGACTTTGGGACCACACAAAGAAAGATTGCAAAGCTAGCAAGTTCATTTTCAGAAGGTTTCTGGTTTTGGAGCCAAAGAGTAGGAAGGAGAACATTCAGGCAAAGTTTAAGATGAAGGTGTATGTGAGAGTGTCTCCTTGTTCTTGTGAATAACCTCAAAGCTGCAGCAGTGATTCTAATTAGACACTTTATCACATGAGTTAAGAACAAATGCAAATACCCAGATCAACTGACATAATGGCTTCTCTGCAAATGACATTTTTTGTGCTTGTAGCCTCACACCAACATTTTGCATTTTCCAACTTTTGTACTATCTTGTTAAAGATTTGAAGTGTGGGAGAGATGGTTAAAAGTTTGTTGGTGAATAGAACCACATAGTAAACAAGAGCATATTGGTTTCCTGACATTAAATCAGAGGCTGAAAATGCTTTAGGGGCAAAAGGAGAGAGACGATGCAAGGCAGATCCTTGTTTAATGCTGGAGGTACAGGATATGGGGAGATGAATTGTGACCATTGACCCAAACTCTGGTGATCCTATTCACTTGGAGATATTTGATGAGATTGAGGCGAGCCTGAGGAATGCCAGTACCTTCTAAAATTTTCTGGAGAGCCTCTCATTCCACTGAGTCAAATGCTGATTTGAGGTCCACATACGCATAGTCCAACTGCTGAGAGAAGTCTTGGTGTAGCTCTGCTAGATGTAGAGGCAGATTGTGTCTTTAGTTGAATGTTTGGCAGTAAAATTAGGTTGTTGTGCTCTCCTGTCTTGATGGAATGGAACTATTAGAAATACACTTGCAAAGCTACATTAGTAAACTGTTTCTGGACTGCGATAGAACAGCAATCAGATGACAGTTGGTGCACTCACTTGTGTAAAAAGGGACCCATATGTCTCAATCAAGCTATAACTTTATGTGACATCATGAGCTATCCACATTGACTTGACAGCATGATTGCCCCATGTAGGAATTTTCTTGATCTATTTCAAAGGCACTGCATCAAGGTGGACAGGAGAAAGACTATTTAATAATATAGTGAGCTTTTCCATTGTGCAGATAGCAGTGAGTCCACCAATGAGGGAGCATCGCTGAGTACAGACCTATCCATACCCACAGTTCCAATAAAATCAAACAAGTGAAGACAGTGGCATAAGAAATTATTCAGTGCATTTGTGGCAATCGGGTTTTCCTTACATTTACACAGGGACAATGCAAACAATTTCAAAAACATGAGGGGTCTAGACAGAGTAGATAGAGAGAAGCTGTTCCCATTAGCAGAAAGGTCGAGAACCAGAGGGCACAGATTTAAGGTAATTGGCAAAAGAACCAAGGGCGACATGTGGAAAAACTTTTTTACGCAGCGAGTTACCTGGAATGCACTGCCTGAAAGGGTGATGGAGGCGGATTCAATCGTGGCTTTCATAAGGGAATTGGATAAATACTTGAAGGAAAAAAAATTTGCAGGGCTACAGAGAATGGGACTAACTGGATTGCTCTTGCAGTGAGCTGGCATATGCTCAACGGGCCGAATGGCTCCTTCTGCGCTGTAACCATTCTATGATTCTATGAAATGTAGTCTTCAGGTAAGGTGGGGTTAGAGGGCGGGAGATAATTGGTCCAGGGAGCACAGATGTAATCCAAACCCTATTTAAAAGCCGTACTTTGAAAAAACTTAGGGCAATTTGAGAAGTAGAGAAGTAGATTTGGTTGTAGCATAGGAGTTTCTCCGTAAACAGACTGAGTACCTAAGAGGTGCAAAAGTGAGATGCTACAGTGCCACCTCTGGCAGGAGGGTATAATTACATTGACAAGTTTACATAGACAGTTTGCATTATAAATGTGGACAGGAATTTATAAAGGAAAATGTTGACACAAGAAGTGTGCAGAGATATAAGATTTATAATATACTTTGTAGATATAATTTTAAAAATGCTATTTGAATATATTCAAGGTTGCAAACTATTCACTATTGGAACCTTATTCCCAAAACTAGAGGTCATAAATATAAGATAGTCACCAATAAATCCAATAGGGAATTCAGGAGAAACTTCTTTACCCAAAGAGTGGTAAGAATATGGAATGCGCTATCACAAGGAGTAGTTGAGGCAAATAGCATAGATACATTTACGGGGAAGCTAGATAAGCACAGGAGGGAGAAAGGAATAGAAGGATATGCTGATAGGGTTAGATGAAGTAGGGAGGGAGGAGGCTCATGTGGAACATAAACGCCGGCATAGACCAGCTGGGCTGAATGGCCTGTTTCTGTGCTGTAGATTCGATGTAACTCAATAATCTCCTCTCTGAAACCACCCACTACTCTAGGAACATCCTGGAGAACAATGATAAGCCCCGACCTTTGACATGGTTGACCACACCATCCTCCTCCATTCCCTCTCTTCCATTGTCCAGCTTGGTGGGATGACCCTTGCCTGGTTTCACTCACGTCCATCCAATCACAGGCAGAGTATCTCCAGCAATGGCTTAAGAACATAAGAAATAGGAGCAGGAGTAGGCCATACAGCCCCTCGAGCCTGCTCCACCATTCAATAAAATGATGGCTGGTCTTCGACCTCAACTCCACTTTCCCGCCCGATCCCCATATCCTTTGATTCCCCTAGAGTCCAAAAATCTATCTATCTCAGCCTTGAACATACACAATGACTGAGCATCCACAGCCCTCTGGGGTAGATAATTCCAAAGATTCACAACCTTCTGAGTGAAGAAATTCCTCCTCATCTCAGTCTTAAATGACCGACCCCTTATCCTGAGACTGTGCCGCTTAGTTCTAGACTCTCTAGCCAGGGGAAACAACCTCTCAGCATCTACCCTGTCAAGCCCCCTCAGAATCTTATATGTTTCAATGAGATCACTTCTCATTCTTCTAAACTCCAGAGAGTATAGGCCCATTCTACTCAATCTCTCCTCATAGGACAACCCTCTCATCCCAGGAATCAAACTAGTGAAACTTCATTGCATCGCCTCTAAGGCAAGTATATCGTTCCTTAGATAAGGGGACCAAAACTGTACACAGTACTCCAGGTGAGATCTCACCAAAGCCCTGTACAATTGCAGCAAGACTTCCTTACTCTTACACTCCAACCCCCTTGCAATAAAGACCAACATGCCATTTGCTTTCCTAATTGCTTGTTGTACCTGCATGCTAATTTCTTGTGTTTCTTGTAGGAGGTCACCCAAATCTCTCTGAATACTAACATTTAACAGCTCCTCACCATTTAAAAAAAATTCTGTTTTTCTATTCTTCCTACCAAAGTGAATAACCTTACATTTCACCACATTATACTCCAACTGCCACCTTCCTGTCCACTCACGTAACCTGTCTATATCCCTTTGCACAGTCTTTGTGTCCTCCTCACAGCTTACTTTCCCACCTAGCTTTGTATTGTCAGCAAACTTGGATACATTACACTCGGTCCCTTCATCTAAGTCATTAATATAGATTGTAAATAGCTGAGACCCAAGCACTGATCCTTGTGGCACCCCACTAGTTACAGCCTGCCAACCTGAGAATAACACGTTTATCCCTACTCTCTGTTTTCTGTCCGTTAACCAATCCTCTATCCATGCTCATATATTACCTACAACCCCATGAGCCCTTATCTTGCGTAACAACTTTTTATGTAGCACGTTATTGAATATCTTTTGAAATTCCAAATATACTACATCCACTGGTTCCCCTTTATCCCCTTTCGTTACATCCACAAAATCTCTAATAAAATATGTCAAACACGATTTCCCTTTCATAAAACCATGTTGACTCTGCCTGATCATATTATGATTTTCTAAGTGCCCTGTTACCACTTCCTTAATAATGGATTCCACCATTTTCCCGATGACTGATGTCAGGCTAACTGGCCCGTAGTTCCCTGTTTTCTCTCTCTCTTCTTTCTTGAATAACGGGGTTACATTTGCTACCTTCCAATCTGCTGGGACGGTTCTAGAATCTAGGAAATTTTGGAACATCACAACCAATGCATCTGCTATCTCTGCAGCCACCTCTTTTAGAACTCTAGGATGTAGGCCATCAGCTCCAGGGGATTTATGGGCTTTTAGTCCCATTAGTTTCTCCAGTACTTTATCTCAACAGATATTAATTACTTTAAGTTCCTCACTCTCATTAGCCCCTTGGTTCTCCACTATTTCTGGTATGCTTTTTGTGTCTTCTATTGTGAAGACAGATACAAAATATTTGTTTAACATCTCTGCCGTTTCCTTATTTCCCATTATAATTTCTCCTGTCTCAGCCTCTAAGGGACCAACATTTACTTTTGCTATTCTCTTCCTTTTACATACTTGTAGAAGCTCTTACAATCCGTTTTTATATTTCTTGCTAGTTTACTTTCATATTCTATTTTCTCCCTTTTTATCAATTTTTTGGTCATCCTTTGCTGGTTTCTAAAACTCTCCCAATCCTCAGGCTTACTACTTTTCTTCGCAACATTAGAGGCCTCTGCTTTTAATCTAATACTATCCTTAATTTCTTTAATGTGGAGATGCCGGTGATGGACTGGGGTTGACAAATGTAAAGAATCTTACAACACCAGGTTATAGTCCAACAATTTTACACGCTGGTGGGGTTACGCTACACGTAACCCCACAGCGAATAAAAGTTATCTGTTTTTAATACAACGGATCATTCTCTGTCTTTCTCTTCCTTTCGGATGTTTCTCCCTCTCTCTCTCTGTCTTTTGTTCTGGCCGTTTGTATATTCGGTGGTCCTGTAGGTAACACCTCTCTGTCTGAACACTTTGATTGCCTTGACAACGGGCAGTTGGAAAGATTATCTGTAATCACCAGGTATTGTTCTCTGAATATAAATGCGAAACGTTCAAGGAATCCCACACTCACCTGACGAAGGAGACAATCTCCGAAAGCTTGTGATTTTCAAATAAAATTGTTGGACTATAACCTGGTGTTGTAAGATTCTTTACATTAATTTCTTTAGTTAGCCACGGATGAATCACTTTTCCCGTGGAGATTTTATTTCTCAATGGAATGTATATTCTTTGAGTATATTGAAATACTTCTTTAAATGTTTGGTATTGCTTATCTACCGTCATACCTTTTAATCTAATTTCCCAATTTACCTTAGCCAACTCGCCCCTCATACCCATGTAATTGGCTTTATTTAAGTCTAAGACTCTGGTTTTGGACTTAAGTACGTCACACTCAAACTCAATGTGAAATTCTATCATATCATGATCACTCTTCCCTAGATGATCCTTTACTGTGAGATTACAAAATAACCGTCTCACGCGGATAGGGCGGGGGAGTGGGACTAGCTGGATTGCTCTTGCATAGAGCCGGTGCAGACTCGATGGGCCAAATGGCCTCCTTCCGTGCTGTAACCTTTCTATGATTCTATGATTCATTACACGATACAAGATCTAAAATAGCCTGTTCCCTAGTTGGTTCCATGACGTATTCTTTTAGGAAGCTGTCTCGAATGCATTCCATGAACTCGTCCTCCAGACTCCCTTTGCCAATTTGATTTGTCCAGTCTATATGAAGATTAAAGACCCCCACCATTATTGCATTACCTTTGTTACAAGCTCCTATTATTTCTTGATTAATACTCTTTCCAACGGTATAGCTACTGTTAGGGAGCCTATAAACTACTCCCGCCAATGTTACCTGCCCCTTGTTATTTCTTATTTCCACCCAGACTGATTCTACTTCCTGATCCCCTGAGCCAAGCTCCTTTCTCACCACTGTCCTTTTGTCATCCTTTATTATCAGGGCTACCCCCCCGCCCCACTCCTTTTCCATTCTGCCTGTCTTTTTAAAACATCAAGTACCCTGAAATAATTAGTTCCCAACCTTGGTCATCTTGCAACTATGTCTCTGTAATGGCTACTAGATCAAACCCATTTATCTCTATTTGTGCCACTAATTTGCCTATCTTGTTATGAATGCTTTGTGCATTCAGATAAAGAGCCTTTAATTTTAACTTTTTATCATTTTTCCCTGCTTTGACCTAATTCACTGATGCATTATTACTGTTAAATTCTCTGTCCCTTCCTGCCACACTCTGCTTACCTTTACCCAAATCACTACACTGCTCTGTTACCTTGACTTTTCTCTTCATATTTCTAAATTTCCCCTCACCTGACACACCCCCTCCCCCCTTTTTAGTTTAAAGTCCTATCTACAGCCCTAGTTATTCGATTCATTAGGACACTGGTCCCAGCCCGGTTTTAAGTGGAACCTGTCCCAAAGGAACAGCTCCCTCTTTCCCCGGGATTGGTGCCAGTGCCCCATGAATCAAAACCCCTGTCTCCCACACCACTCTTTGAGCCACGCATTTAACTTTCTGATCTGTTTGTCCCTATGCCAATTTGCACGTGGCTCAGGTAGTAATCCAGAGATTATTGCCTTTGTGGCTGCTTATTAATTTAGACCTTAGCTCCTCAAACTGTCTCAGCGGAACCTTATTCTTAGTTCTACCTATGTCGTTTCTTCCTCCGTGGACCATGACAACTGGATCCTCCCCCTCATGCTCCAAGTTCTTTTCCAGCTGCAAGGAGATATCCTTAACCCTGGCACTGGGCAGACAACACAGCCTTCGGGACACCCAGTCATGGCTGCAGAGAACAGTATCTAGCCCCTTGACTATACTCTCCCCTACCACTACCACATTCCTTTTACTCCCCTCACTGGAATGGCCTACTGTACCACAATGCCGTGGTCAGTTTGCCCATCCTCCCTTCAGTCTTTGCACTCATCCATACAGGCAGCAAGTACCTTGTACCTGTTGGACAAGGTCAAGGGCAGAGGCTTCTCCATCATAGCACCCTGGGTCCCCATACCTGCCTGACTCGCAGTCACAGCCCCCTATCTCTGACCACTGAACGAATCTAAACTGTTACCTGTTCTAAGGGGTGTGACCGCCTCCTGGATCAAAATGTCCAGATAACTCTCCACCTCCCTGATGCATCGCAATATCTGCAGTTACGACTCCAGTTCAACAACTTTGAGCCGAAGTTCCTCGATCTGCAGACACTTACTGCAGATGTGGTTGCCCGGGATCTCACTGGTCTCCCACATGCTGCAGTTACGGCACTCCACCTGCCCTGCCATCTCTATCCAATCTTGTTTATTTATTTACTTTATTAGAGTTTTTATTCACTTGCTATTCTTAGTTTTATTAACTAATTAGTTTATTTACTTTAAGTTATTGATTTAAGCTTAGTTTAACCCACTGCCCTAACTTAGAGAGAAGAAAACAGTAATACTCAACAACTAATCACCTGCTGTCCTGTGACGTCATTCCTTCAAATTTCTGCCTGTGTGTGAAAGAGAAAGAGGTCCGTTCTCCTCTCGTTCTCCTCTCGTTCACCTCCCGTTCACCTCTCGTTCTCCTCTCGTTCTCCTCTCGTTCACCTCCCGTTCACCTCTCGTTTTCCTCTCGTTCACCTCCCGTTCACCTCTCGTTTTCCTCTCGTTCTCCTCTCGTTCTCCTCTCGTTCTCCTCTCGTTCACCTCCCGTTCACCTCTCGTTTTCCTCTCGTTCTCCTCTCGTTCTCCTCTCGTTTTCCTCTCGTTCACCTCCCGTTCACCTCCCGTTCACCTCTCGTTTTCCTCTCGTTCTCCTCTCGTTCTCCTCTCGTTCACCTCCCGTTCACCTCCCGTTCACCTCTCGTTCTCCTCTCGTTCACCTCCCGTTCACCTCTCGTTCACCTCCCGTTCACCTCTCGTTTTCCTCTCGTTCTCCTCTCGTTCTCCTCTCGTTCTCCTCTCGTTCACCTCCCGTTCACCTCTCGTTCACCTCCCGTTCTCCTCTCGTTCACCTCCCGTTCACCTCTCGTTCTCCTCTCGTTCACCTCCCGTTCACCTCTCGTTTTCCTCTCGTTCACCTCTCGTTTTCCTCTCGGTCACCTCTCGTTCACCTCTCGTTCTCCTTTCATTCACCTCTCGTTCACCTCTCGTTTTCCTCTCGTTCACCTCTCGTTTTCCTCTCGGTCACCTCTCGTTCACCTCTCGTTCTCCTTTCATTCACCTCTCGTTCACCTCTCGTTTTCCTCTCGTTCACCTCTCGTTCTCCTCTCATTCTCCTCTCGTTCTCCTCTCGTTCTCCTCTCGTTCACCTCTCATTCTCCTCTCGTTCTCCTCTCGTTCACCTCTCGTTCACCTCTCGTTCTCCTTTCATTCACCTCTTGTTCACCTCTCGTTCATCTCTCGTTCTCCTTTCATTCTCCTCTCGGTCATCTCTCGTTCTCCTTTCATTCACCTCTCGTTCTCCTTTCGTTCCCCTCTCGTTCCCCTCTCGTTCACCTCTCGTTCATTTCTCCCGCTCTTGGGCCTCCTTTTATCCACTGCTCTTCTAGCCTTTGCACTATTACTTCCGGAATCTCCCAAGGATTATTCTCAGTTACCTTCCCTTCCTCATCTATATTCTACCCTTTGGTGACATCGCCTGCAGACATGGTATCCGCTTCCTCTCCACCACTTCTCTCGATCACTCCACTGCCTCTGTGCTGTCAGAATACTTGTCTGACCTCCAGGCTTGGATGTTCTGCAACTGTGGGAGAACCTTCACCACACGGACTGCAGCGGTTCAAGAAGGCGGCTCACCACCACCTTCTCAAGGGCAATTAGGGATGGGCAATAAATGCTGGCCTTGCCAGCGATGCCCACATCCCCATGAACGAATTTAAAAAAAACTCCTTTCATCTATACAATGGGAAGACCGAAGCCATCATCTTTGGCCCCAGCCACAAACTCTGTACCCTTGCCAATGAAACCACCCTACTCCCTGGCCACTGTCTCAGACTATTCACAACCTTGACATCCTATTTGACCTGGAGCTAAGCTTCCGACCCCAGATACCCTCTTGCCTATTTCCACCTTCATAATATTACTTGACTCCACTGCCAACTCATCCAGTCAGGCATTGAAACCTTCATTTATGCCTTTGTCACTTCCAGACTCAACTATTCCAATGCTCTCCTGGCCAACTACCATCCCATCTCCAAAATCCCTTTCCTCTACCGCCTCCACCCTCTGTAAACTTCAGCTCATCAAAAACTCTGCTGCCCATATCCTATCCCACATCAAGTCCTGCTCGCCCATTACCCCTGTCCTCATTGACCTAAATTGGCTCCTGGTCCCTCAATACCTCAAATTTAAAATTCTCATCCTTATGTTTAAATCCCTTCATGACCTCACCACTCCCTATCTCTGTAACTTTCTCCAGCCTTATAAACCCCCCACCCCCCACCCCGAACTCTCCATTCCTCTGACTCTGGCCTCATGCATCCCGCTCTCCTTTCACGCCCACCATTGGCATTGTATCTTCTGTTGCCTCGACCCCATGCTCTGGAATTCCCTCCCGAAACACCTCTGACTCTCCACCTCTCACTGCTTCTTCAAGATCCTTTTTAAAACCCATCAAGCTTTTGGTCACCTTCCCTAATATCTCCTTCTTTGGCACGATCTCCATTGTTTTGATTATACCTCTGTGAAGTGTTTTGGGATGTTTTTCTATGTGAAAGGCAATATATAAATGGAAATTGTTATCGTCTGTTCACCATTACCCACTGCACAAGTCAGCGTATAAAAGGCTTGACAATAAAGCATGGGAGAATGTATTCGATTTAGAGTATAATGACACAAATTATATATGATCCCATTGCTTTGTAAAGTGTAAATAAGGATTCATTGCATGGTGGTCCCCTAGTTAAAGATTTAACAAAAATTTTAAGCTAACAAATCTTAATAAGTGTTCAAATAGTTAAAACTGTTAACTATTCAGACTCACAGGGTAAGGGATTCAAACCTAGAATCTTATCCTTTAAACCAAGGGTACAAATTAAAAACTGGTGAGGTCTACTAAACTAAGAAAAAGTTTAAGTTAATATAAGCCATTCCGCATTGTAACATTGTCACCCTGGGAATGAATGAGTATCTTGAGTTCAAAGCAACATTTAGTCCAGAAATGAATTAGGAACAATTCATGAAGTTTCTTAGCACTTGAAGCTGCATAAAAGAAAGAGAATGTGCAAATATTCAGAAAGTGTGAAGTTAAGCCTGTCAATGGTGTATGTGCATCAGGATTAAATATAATCCTTTTGGTGTGACATTTAATAAACGCTAGTGGTCTGGGCTTGAACCCAGGTCTGTTAATTTTACAACCATTGTGTGGAGTTGTTTGTATTACCTATGACCAAGGTTGACCTTGAAAGAACATAATGTTCCTTTTACCAGCCATTGCAATGCAGAGAAATGAGAACAATGTCCACAGCACATTTTTGGTTTTGTTGAAATATATTGTTAGCAGAGACACTGATTTGCATTTTCACAGAAAAAATGTACAGAATCCTGAAAAATCCCAAAACACTGATTAAAAATCCTGGAAAATCCCATAATCCATTGTAATAAAAAACACAGTTTGATTTATTCAGTAACCATAAAACCAACGAGCCTAATTATTAACAGACAGAATCGCAGTATACAATCCCCAAAACTCCAGTCAAAATCCCAGAAACCCTTGCACTAACGTGGAATCTGACTTATTTAGTCACTGCAAAATGGTGGTCCTGATGGTGAGGTTTCCTAAAATCAAATGTGTTCTCGGTGTCTTCTGTCTCTTACCGTTTCATTTAGTGTGAGGTCTTGGGTATTCCGCTTTTGGCCAGACTTACACAAAAACAGCCCTTGTGTTGACATTTAAATATAGACATTTTGGGATAGCTTGTTCCGGTGGGTTAGTGGGTAAATGTACTGCCTGGTGTGGGAATGAGCCATTGTACTTGGTCTTATATCTCCAGGTGAGAGAAAGGGAGGTGAGGGCAAGATCAAGATCAGCTATGATGCCTCCCCCCTCCACCCCACTTGCCAGTTGAAAAGCCAGTCAACTAGGGTTGTGAACATAGGAACATTGGAAATAGGAACAGGAGTAGGCCATTCAGCCCCTCGAGCCTGTTCTGCCATTCAATTAGATCATGGTTGATCTGTATCTTAACTCCATCTACCTGCCTTGGTTCCATAACCCTTAACACCCTTGCCTAACAAAAATCTATCAATCTCAGTTTTGAAATTTTCAATTGACCCCCAGCCTCAACAGCTTTTTGGGGAAGAGAGTTCCAGATTTCCACTACCCTTTGTGTAAAGAAGTGCTTCCTGACATCACCCTTGAATGGCCTAGCTCTAATTTTAAGGACAATCCCCCCCTTGTTCTGGACTCTCCCATGAACCAAAGGAAATAGTTTCTCTCGATCTATCTTATCGAAACCTTTAATCACCTTAAACAACTCGATCAGATCACCCCTTAATCTTCCATTCTCAAGGGAATTCAAGCCTAGTCTATGCAATCTGTCCTCATGATGTAACCCTTTTAGTGTTTTTAATGTTTTTGCTACATTGAAGGCACTATATAAATGCAATTTGTTGTTGTTGTTACCTGGTTGGTTTTTCACCAGCTGATTGCTGGTTTTAACTGGTAATACAATGGCTATTTTTTAATATTGAGTGTTGAAGCCTTCTTCAAGCAATCCCATAGAATGTTTTAATTGTATAGGACTCTCGGGGGTGATTTTAAACCCCAAGAACGGGTGGGTTGGGGGTGGGTGGGAGTTGAAAATAGTTGTTTTTTTGGGTCGCAACCGCAAAATTTTGGGACTTTGCACTCCCAGTGGGAATCCTGGACTTTTACGCGCCGACGTTAAACCCGGAAATAAAGCCGGGTTGCGGACGTGACCCAAAAAACAACTCCCACCCGCCCCTAACCCACCTAATCTTGGGGTTTAAAATCACCCCCTCAATGTCTGTATCTGCAAGTACCATACAATCATTGATGCAGCATTAATTTTGTATATATGGTGACCTGAGAATGCTTATAAATGTTGTGTACAGTACAATACTAGAATAAATTTACTTAAAAAAAACCATCAATTGACAACCACTGGCAGTAAAAAAAACAGCTGGATGACAACTTATCGCCAGCACTGACTAGGTTCAAACGAGAAGAATAATCACATGGATGAAGTGTTGGAAGGCTTCCATTGCTTGTGGAACTGTACCCGAGCAAGCGTCAAAGCATTCAGGAGAGGAAGGTTGAGAATGGAGGTGGCTGAGAAGCAAAGGGACTTGGGGAGGTATTTTTTTTGTTTGTTTGTTGCTTTCATCTCAGAAATGGGAAAAAATTATGATGTCAAACACAGAACTAGTTTGGAAGAGTCCAATATTATCTCTCAATACTTTAGCCAGGACAGTGGAAACTACTTTAATTCAAACACATGACTTTTTAGGTTGGTTGGGATGTCACCATTTAATAGAAATTAGTTAGAGGGTACTGTGCTGTGAACATTTCAGTTTTGTTAAATATGGAAGATTGTCATGGGTATGAATTAAGTCAAAACACCCCCTACAGGTGATGTGAATTTACTGCCAAAGATACACTAAAATGTGGTTGCACTAACTTGCAAAGGAGCAGAAGGAACACCAGCAGGACACAGCTTTTGTAATTGACACTTCTGAGTGCGTTTAATTCAGTTATTATTCCAAGCTGAGAGAATAGATGGCTCTTCCTTTTGATCCCACGTGATATTTTGCTCAGACTATGTGGCGCAGAACAGTAAAGCGTCACATAGGGTATGTCTGCCTGATGACATTAAAGGGCTAGCCTGTGCAAGACAGACAGCAGGTGATAAATACGGTTTGTCACTTCTGAATAATAGCTATGTTGCATGTTGTTCAAAAATCACCAACTATGCTAATATAAATTCTGTTGCACTTTCAATTAAATTAAGGATGTAAGCATGAGCAATTAATGAATTACTTACAGAAGGGGCTGAAAGAGAAATGTAATGAAACAATATACTGGAAATACACAGCATCTGAAAGAGAAAGATAGGTTAATGTATTGGTAGAACCCTTGTGAGATCAATTCTAATGCAGGGTTATACCTAAAATATGAATCTATCTTTCTTCAGAAGCTGATTGATACGCTGTGTTCTTCTAAGATACTCTGTTTTTATTTCAGACTTCTCTCTACTGAAAAAGAACTGTTTCTGTTCTTGACTTTGTGCAATAGTGTAAAACAGGGGGTAGCGAGTCAGCAGCCTGTTTTACATCTCTCCCGATTTTTATTCCCATTGAAGTCAATGGGAGGGAGAATCGGGCGGGGTGTAAATTGGGCAGGAAATTCGATATCGCCCGTTTTACGCTATCGCCCAAAGTTAAAAATAACCCCCAAGTGGAGTGCACGCTGCGACAAAATAGCTGCTGAAGTACTGTCAGCCTCACATGTTTTCTAAGGGAGCCTTCAAGAATCTTGTTAGCCATTTTCAGAGTTAGCTGATGGCACGCAAAGCATCTAGAGACAGGCATTTTAGGAAAATATTTCCTGCAGAATGAAACTCAATTCACTTCACTTTAACCCAGTGCCTCTTCCCAATCTCAGAAACCTAATCCCTCTGCAGCAGTGTGATTTTTTTTTTCTCCTCTGTTTTCTATGCCAGTCATGGTCTCTCTGAGTGAGATTGCCCATTTGTGTTAAATTGTGGGCCGTTTTGTGCTGTGGGACAGCGTTCTCTGAAAACTGAGTTGAGGCTGCTTGAATTAATTTCACATAGAATGCTGACAGTCAGCAGCGAGACGACTTTCATTCCATTCGGTTTGCCTTCATAACAATGGCTTCATTTCAAAAGTAAATCATTGGATGTGAAGCAACTTGTGGGATATCCTAAGGATGTGACAAGGCTCCAAATAAATGCAAGTTCTTTTTCTTTATTTATCTATCTTGGCTTCAGACTTGGGTCTCAAAGGTGAAAGAATAATTTCCTAACACATCATGCTACCCAGTCATCCTAACTAAAGGTTCTTAATTAAAACTTTTAGAAACAATGTACAGAAATAAAGCACATTGTACAGCTGCCTAGCAACCAAAGAAAACAAGTTCCACTTGGCATTTTTGAGAACAATGAATCCTAGGTATTGTTCCAAACATTGCGCACTCAGATTCAAAATAGGGGAGATATTTGAATATTTTGCAGTGTTTGATGTGTCATAGGGCTGTTTCACTGTACTTTAAGTTTTCGTTCCTAAAGTTGGTTGACTCATCATGTTAGAGGCTGTCACATCGAGTTACATCGAAAATACAGCACAGAAACGGCCCAACTGGTCTCTGCCGGCGTTTATGCTCCATACAAGACTCCTCCCTCCCTACTTCATTAACCCTATTAGGATACCCTTCTATTCCTTTCTCCTTCATGTAGCATCTATGCTATTTGCCTCAACTACTCCTTGTGGTAGTGCATTCCACATTCTTACCACTCTTTGGGTAAAGAAATTTCTCCTGAATTCCCTATTGGATTTATGAGCAACTATTTTTTATATTTATGACCTCTAGTTTTGGACTCCCAACAAGTGGAAACATTTTCTCTATGTCTACCCTATCAAAACCTATCAATATCTTAAAGACCTCTATCAGATCACCCCTCAGCTTTCTCTTTTCTAGAGAAAAGAGTCCCAGCCTGTTCAGCCTTTCCTGCAAAGGTTAAATTACGAAGGTTTTCTCCCAGAGTTAAAATACGAGGAAAGATTACACAAACTACGGTTGTATTACTTGGAATTTAGTAGATTAAGGGATGATTTGATCGAAGTTTTCACACTATTAAGGGGAACTGATAGGGTAGATAGAGTGAAACTATTTCTGCTGGTTGGGGAGTCTAGGACTAGGGAACATAGCCTAAAAATTAGAGCCAGGACTTTCAGGAGTGAAGTTAGGAAACACTTCTACACTCAATGGGTAGTAGAAGTTTGGAACTCTCTTTTGCAAAAGGCAGTTGATGCTAGCTCAGTTGTTAATTTTAAATCTGAGATTGGTAGATTTTTGTTAACCAAAGGTATTAAGGGATATGGGGCTAAGGTGGGTATATGGAGTTAGGTCACAGATCAGCCATGATCTCATTGAATGGCGGAACAGGCTCGAGGGGCTAAATGGCCTACTCCTGTTCCTATATTCCTATATCCTCTCTGTTCTGGTATCATCCTTTTGAATCTTTTTTGCACCTCCTCCAATGCCTCTATATCCTTTCTATAATATGGAGACCAGAACTGTGTACAATACCCCAAGTGTGGTCTAAACAAAGTTCTATACAAGTTTAACATAACTTCTTTGCTTTCAATTCTATCCCTCTAGAAATGAACCCTAGTGCTTAATTTGCCTTTTTTTATGGCCTTATTAACCTGTGTCGCTACTTTTAGCGACTTGTGTATCTGTAACCTTCGATCCCTTTGCTCCTCTTTCCCATTTAGGCTCTTATTATCCAAGCAATATGTGACCTCCTTATTCTTCCTACCAAAATGCACCACCTCACACTTATCTATATTGAAATTAATTTGCCAATTACACACCCATTCTGCAAGTTTATTAATGTCCTTTTGCACTTTGACGCATTCTTCCTTTGTATTAACTACACTCCCCAATTTGGTGTTGTCTGCAAATTTTGAAAGTGTACTTCCAATTCTCAAATCCAAATTGTTAATGTAAATTGTGAACAACAGTGGTTCCAGCATTGAACTCCGTGGAACACCACTTTTCACCTTTTGCCAGTCTGAGTAGCTACCCTTAACTCTGACTCTCTGTTTTCTGTCTTGTAGCCAACTTGCTATCCATTCTGCCACCTGTCCCCTGACTCCACATGCTCTGACTTTAGCCATGAGTTTACAATGTGGCACCTTACAAAGGCCTTTTGAAAATCCAAATATATTACATCTACTACATTACCCTTGTCTACTCTTTCTGTTACTTCTTCAAAGAATTCAATAAGGTTCGTCGAGCATGACTTTCCCTTCTGAAATCCAAGCTGACTATTCTTTATTACATTTTTGTTCTCTAGATATCTTTCTGTTACATTGTTGAGAAAAGATTCCATTATCTTTCCTACCACCGACGTTAAGCTAACTGGTCTATAGTTCCCTGGGCTTGTTTTATCTCCCTTTTTAAATATAGGAATCACATTAGCTGTCTGCTAGTCCTCTGGCACTATTCCCTTTTCTAGTGAATTTTTATGTATATGTAATAGTGCCTCTGCTATCTCCTCCCTAACTTCTTTTAATATTCGCAGATGCAATCCATCTGGATCAGAGGTCTTATCCTCCCTAAGTTTGATTAGTTTATCAATTATCTCCTCCCTTTCTATCTTAAATGTCTCTATATCTTTTTTGATCTCTTCTTCTAATGTCCTGACGACCTTGTTAGTCTCCCTGTTAAATATGGAGGCAAAGTAACTATTCAATGTTTCTGCCATTTCGCTGTCATTACCTGTGAGTTTATTGTGTGCATCCCTTAGTGGCCCTGTCCCTATTCTGATTTTTCTTTTGTTATTTATATGTCTGTAGAATACTTTACTATATCTTTTTATATTCCTTCATAATTTAATCTTGTAGTTCCTCTTTGCCTTCCTAGTTGTTTTTTTGACTTCTTTTCTAACCTCTCTGTATTCCCTTTTGACATCCTCTCCTTTACTGTCTATACTTGTCAGTACTTCTACTCTAAGTACATTCTTCAAATGTTCAGAAAAAGCCAAGAATTACTTTTCTTCATAGTTCATACAAATAACTTCACCAGAGTTTTGCTGTCTGCCAGAAAACACATTCAATTAATTTTGTACATTCCAGGCATGGATAGGTTTGATTAACAATTGGTTAAGGTCAGCACAATACATTTATTTAGTAGACCAATCACTTTATGTGTCTCCTGACTACTGTTCTTTCTGTAGGAGTACAATTAATTTAATGCTTGTCCAATACAGTGAAAGCCATCTATCATTCTAAATAGGTCATTAAATAGATTTAGGATTGTAGTCTGACATGTAATGGAAAGTATAATTTAAGCTGTAATATAATATATGTGATCATAAATCGCATCTACTTTTCAAAAATCTTTTTCAGATGTTATATTAAAATTCTCATGCAATGGTAAGCCACTACATCTGATAAAACAGAATTTTTTTAAACAAAGTAAGAACTACAGATAAACATTACCCTAAAGCGACACTCCACTCAAAATCTCCAATCTATATTTTGCTAATACAACACAGTTTGTTTGGTTCTCAGCTAGAAAGTATCGCTGTCATTCCTGCCTATTTTATTGATTGCCTGATTACAGTGATTGCAGTTATATTAAATGTTTACTGAGCCATTTCTGTTTTCCCAAAATAGTCCATCACTGCTTGCTATAGATTATTAAACATCATCATTATGATGCAAGACTGGTGATAAAATTCTAAATTGCCACTCTTCACCAGTTTAATTTGAAACACAGTTTCAATGTGGAAAAATTGGCTTGAGCCATTTTAAGGTGACAATTTTTTAAACATCACTAAGAGAATATTGTCACCTTTTTCGGTGGTGGTGGATCTGTGACATCTTTATAAGGTAGGCCCTAGATGGCAGAACGCTGGTCCTCTTGAAAAAACATTCAAGGAGAATATTAGATATCAAATTAAGTTCCTGTCAAAGGTAATAACAGAAGTTTGCATGAAGGTACATGTGGATTTTCAAAACCATAGTGATAATATTATTTACAACAATCCAATGAGCCAAAAACAACCTGCAGCACAGTAGCCACCATGACGACTATTGGACGACACTTTGCACTCTTATATCAAAGGTAACAGAGAAGGTTGATGAGGGCAATATGGTTGATGTGTATATGGACTTTCAAAAGGTATTTGATAAAGTGCCGCACAATAGGCTTCTCATCAAAATTGAAGCCCATGGAATAAATGGGACAGTGGCAGCATCGATACAAAATTGACTAAGTGACAGGAAACAGAGAGAAGTGGTGTATGGTTATTTTTCGGACTGGAGGAAGGTATACAGCGGTGTTCCCCAGGGGTCGGTACTAGGACCGCTGCTTTTTTTGATATATATTAATGACTTGGACTTGGGTGTACAGGGCACAATTTCAAAATTTGCAGATGACACAAAACTTGGAAGTGTAGTAAACATTGAGGAGGATAGTAATATTCTTCAAGAGGACATAGACAGGCTCGTGGAATGGGTGGACACATGGCAGATGAAATTTAATGCAGAGAAATGCGAAGTGATACATTTTGGCAGGAAGAATGAGGAGAGGCAATATAAACCAAAGGGTATAATTCTAAAGGGGGTGCAGGAACAGGGGTATATGTACACAATTCTTTGAAGGTGGCAGGACAGGTTGAGAAAGCGGTTAAAAAAGCATGCAGGATCCTGGGCTTTATTAATAAAGGCATAGAGAACAAAAGCAAGGAACTCACGATGAACCTTTATAAAACACTGGTTCAGCCGCAACAGGAGTATTGTGTCCACTTCTGGGCACCGCACTTTAGGAAGGATGTGAAGGCCTTAGAGAGAGTGCAGAAAAGATTTACTGGAATGGTTCCGGAGATGAGGGACTTCAGTTACATGATAGACTGGAGAAGCTGGAGTTGTTCTCCTTAGAGCAGAGAACGTTAAGAGGAGATTTCATAGAAGTGTTCAAAATCATGTTGGGTTTAGATAAAGTAAATAAAGAGAAATTGTTCCCATTGGCAGAAGGGTCGAGAACCAGAAGACACAGACTTAAGGTGATTGGCAAAAGAACCAAAAGTGACATCAGGAAAAACCTTTTTATGCAGCAAGTAGTTGTGATCTGGAATGCGCTGCCTGAGGGGGTGGTGGAAGCAGATTCAATCTTGGCTTTCAAAAAGGAATTGGATAAATACATGAATGGAAAAATTAACAGGGCTACGGGGAAGGGGACTAACTGGATTGCTCTTACAAAGAGCCAGCACGGGCTTAATGGGCTGAATGGCCTCCTTCTGTGCTTCACAGATAATATGATTCTGTGATTGTATGATCAGAGCTACTTTTGGACTGCCAGGGGAGAAGGTGATTCTATTAAAACTCCAAATTGTAAGAGATAGAATTCTTTTTTAATAATTGGTGGATTTTTTCTCTCCATAGAAAATTTATTTCTATAATTTGGCTCTTCTGATGATAAATGCCCTTCATACTTGCATCCTCTATATCAAACAATCAGCTTTCTTTGTACCTAACTATCTGCTCCTGTATGGAGTAGGCAGGAGAAAAGGGTCATATCTATTTTACAAAGTAGTGTTTGGTCAGGGATGACTTATAGACAAATAACGGATCCCTTATTAGTTTGGGATTTGTGCATACATCAGTAATTATGCTACTCCTCTCCTTACTGACCTAAAACCAATGGGGACCATACACAAAGCTGTAATTCACCCTAACTGTCTAATTAATCAACATGTGGACAACATGTGGACTGATGAACAGACATCATAATGAAAAAAAACATAGGTTCTAAACAATTCATTCCAGCAGTTAATACAGCTCTTAGGCATTTACATGTAGAACTAAATGAAAATTAAACTTCGTATTTTCAGCAGCTCATTGAACTTTAGCCTCTACAGATACAAGATAAAGAGACTTATTGTCCCTCATCTAGGTATCAGCCGTGGCTCAGTTGTAGAACTCTCACCTCTGATTCAGGAGGTTGTGTGTTCATAGTCCCACTCCAGAGACTTGTGCACAAAATCTAGGCTGACAGGCCAGCGCAGTTCTGAGGGAGTGGTACACTATCTGATGGTGCTGCCTTTTGGATGAGACATTAAACTGAGGCCCAGTCTGCCCTCTTGGGCAGATGTAAAAAATCCCATTGTACTAGTCAAAGAAAAGCAGGGGAGTTCTCCCTGTTGTTCTGGTCAATATTTATCCCTCAACCAACATCACTAAAACAGATTATCTGGTCATTATCACATTGTTGTTTGTGGGATCTTGCTGTGCACACATTGGCTGCTGCATTTCCTACATTACAACAGTGACTACACTTCAAAAGTACTTCATTGGCTGTAAAGCACTTTTTGGACGTCCTGAGGTCGTGAAAGGCGCTGTATAAATACAAGTCTTTTTCTTACTCACAACTGAGGTGGGGAAAATAGTAAAGATGCTGTTCAGACAATCATACAGCAGCTACACGATGCACATAGCAGTGCAACACCATTGCTTCACAATATGCAAGTATACTAGGCACACGTAGCCAAGTTGACTCACCATAGTCAATCTGGTCCAATACCTAGTCTGTTACCACACTCCACGCATGTAGCCAGTTAGAGCTCCTTTGAGTCCTCTGATGGCCAATCCATCAGGATCAAGGGGACTGACTCAAATTATATTGTCGCTTCCATTTTGGAGGGGGGGGGGTTGGGGTGAATGGTGGCCCATCAAGATGAAGCCTTGGGCTATGGAACACTTCCCTATTGCAGTTTCACGCTGTCAGCACCAAGAATAATAATTAAAATAAAATGTCCTGAACCGAGCACTTTCAGTCCTGCTCTGCTATCCTCTGTGCCCTTATTAACACTTGCATGCAGAAGGTGGCTTGGCTTGTACCGAATAATTTATTGAAAAATGTATTACACTGTGAAATTTAAAATTACATTAACATTGTTTGTGTCCCATTAAGTCAAAAGTATCATGTTATGTAATCACAACTAGTTGTTTTAAAATATCACATATTGATTTAAGTGCCCTGCACCAGGCATCGTCATGACCAGTAATGAAGCCCTATTGTGTTACTTGCTGCAGATTCATGTTTAATAGAAGGTATTTGCTACAAAGTATAACAGAGTAAGAGGTATTGGACCTTACTCCAAACGTGTTTAACAACCCCCCAAAGTATTTAAAAAACCCTCTGTTTGACATATTCTAATGAGACCTTCCTTGTATTAGGAACATAGGAATTGCTGGACGAAGAAAGACCAAGGTCCGTCTGGCTCGCCTTCTGCCATCCTGGTAGTCGCATGATACAATGGCAATGGAGTTGTTGACCAATAATAATTAGCTCTTAGGCGTTTTAGCCAATGTGCAGGAACCCATTGCAGTTTTCTTACTATTATGTGGTTAACGCAGTCACAGTAATTACTGGCCCTTCCACCAGTATTGGTAATGCTGTCGTGCCCACAGTCCATTGATAATGATGTAATGGTAATGTCTGTTGCTTTTACTTATCATAGTATCTTAGTAGGTACAGCACAGGAGGAGGCCATTTAGCCCATCGTGCCTATGCTGGCTCTTTGAAAGAGCTATCCAATTAGTCCCGTTCCACTGCTCTTTCCCCATCGCCCTGTAATTTTTTTCCCTTCAAGTATTTATCCAATCAAAACTTCCCTTTTGAAAGTTACAATTGGACCTGCTTCCACCAACTTTCAGGCAGTGCATTCCAGATCATCCAAAGATGGTGCTGCATTCGCTTAAAAACAACCGGGGTGAAATTGGTCCTGGCCAGTAGTGCAAAACGGGTGATGGTGAATCAGCTGCCCGTTCTACACTCTGCCCGATTTTCTTTTCACTGATGTCAATATTAAAATAGACTTGCATTTTGCAGCACCTTTCACAGCCTCATGGCATCCCAAAGTGCTTTACAGCCAACGAAGTACTTTTTTGAAGTGTAGTCACTGTTGTAATGTAGGAAACGCGGCAATCATTTTACGCATAGCAAGATCCCACAAACAGCAATGTGATAATGACCAGATAATCTGTTTTAGTGACGTTGGTTGAGGGATAAATATTGGCCAGAACACCAGGGAGAACTCCCAGCTGTTCTTCGAAATAGTGCCATGGGATCTTTTACATCCACCTGAGAGGGTAGATGGGGCCTTGGTTTAATGTCTCATCTGAAAGACAGCACCTCTGACAGTGCGGCACCCCCTCAGTACTGTACTGTAGTGTCAGTTTAGATTTCGTGCTCAAGTGTCTGGAGTGAGGTTCAACCCACAACTTTTTGATTCAGAGGTGAGAGTGATACCCACTGAGCCACAGCTGGCAATGGAAAAGAAAACTGGAATGGGTGTAAAACGGCTGCCTATTCGCCATCGCCCATTTTCGCACTACCGCCCAGGACTGATGCACCCTCAATATTGCAGGAATGCATGTTATTCCGACTTGCGCCGAGGGGGGGCACTGCGACCACTTTCAGCCTGTAACAACAAACACAGCTACATGAGTAACCATGACCAAGGCCATGGGAGATTCACTAATGTGTGGTAACATTCCCCCACGTAGGACAATCTTATATTCTTCAGTTTGTTTTTCTTTGAACACAAACCACACATGAACAGACATACCGTGAATGATTTGCAAAGAGAACCGTTATCTGTTTAAAAATACTTTAGGCTGCTTTCGTATGGAGGTCTGAATGTAAAAGAAAGGCAGCAATGTCTCATGATGTTTTAAAAACTAAGTGTTTGTTGTATAAAGAGATCAAGAATATGATCTGCTTTTATTCTATGAAACAAGGCTGCTTTATATTCACAAAGGGATGTGTTTCAATTAAGCAGGTTGTACTCTGCAGGGTATGATCTTCAAATACTATACTCCAGTGACTTGTACCATTTCATTAATGTTGGCATACGCTGAGCTGTGTCTCTCTCACAGTAATGAGGAGGCTTTTTATGCAGCTGCTGAGTGACTGATCGAACAATGTCAAAGAGTCCCAGCGGAGAATAATATATTGTAAGATGTTCCTCAACACCCGTGGCTTTTGTAGGCTGTTGAAATATAACAGCACTCTACCGCTCTGAGCTCAAAACTAAACTTGCCATTGGTGTTCTGCCTCTCACTGATTCAGGCAAACCTGGCCGGCGACAAAGGGGAAGATAAAGTAGAAGCGGTAACAGCTAAACATATCGAATCTTGGGACGAAAGAATACGACATTTTAAAATTTTTATGTGGAACCCAGAAAAGAGAGAGTTCATGGGAAGAACATCCAAGAGTTGGTGTGAGTAAAACTAAGTGCATGTTTAGAGTTGGTTTACAGTTGCAGATGTTCACAAAGATTGCAGCCAGTGAAAAGGTAATCTTGGACTCAGTCACATCATGTACCCAGAAAATAGATTTTGAGCAATTTTCAGGTCAGTGTCGGTAATGTGATTTTTGATTCAGAAGACTGAGACACTATTTTGGTTAATTAAAGAGAAAATAAGGGTTAGAGAATAAAGGAGGACAATAATTATTAAAAGAGTGCCAGTGTTAAATGGTGGACACACCCACAATACAATGAAAACTATGATCAAATAGCATTCAATTATGAATCAATACATAAAATAACATTTTGCAAACAATACTGCACATTAATAAATACAGATTAATTCACATTAAAGCTGTGTAACTTTGTCAAACTAATAGGAGTAAGTAATAGTGATGGCCTTTGAAAATGTGTGTGTGTGTGAAAAAATTCTTTTTAGGATTCTGCATGATCGTATCGAAACAAGAAGATTAATTCCTAATCCTAATGCAACATAAGAAATGTCAGCAGAAACACATACAGGAAATGATTGTTACTTTTATGAATCTTGTCTTTTTTCTTATAGCATCAATCTGTTGGCTTAATAAAATTGATCTGGCCATAGAAAAAATCATAATCTTTCTTCATATTATACAGACGCATTTTGTAGTACTTGGTCGTGGAACTACATTTGCAAATTCACATGCATTCCAACTTGTAAATCCCTTTGATAAGAAAGGAATTTGTTTGTTTCAAAACTCCAAAGCTGTACGTCTCAGAGCTTTCCAGATTCTGCTAATAAAGTTAATATACGGCCCCAGCAGAAGTATGTAGAACAACTTTACTAAGTCCTTTTGAAACACTGAACTAGCACAAACTTCAGCCAGCAGCAGCGATTAGATTTTTCCTGCTGGTTGAGTCAAACTGACCTCCTGTAAATTGACTAAAACATGAAATTACTTTTACACAGAAAGGATCGGGAATTTTCAATGAAGGATAAATGAAAGCTCCATGATATACCCACTCTCGTCTTAAAGTCTCATGTAATACAATAAGTGCTTTAATGTCAAAGTCTGTACTTGTTTGAAAAGTCTAATAAAAGCTTCAGTGATTTTCTTGTCTGTCACTGACTTGGAACAAGTTGTAACTGTAGGTGGGAAATGACTCAAAAACCCAATTGTATGGGTACAGGCATTAGCAACGAGCAGGTTCTGCCCTCCACTGAAGGGTTCACAGGAGTGGAGTGTCTAAGAATTTGTGTATTTATTTCCAAGGCTCAGGGCCCAGGTGTAATTGTCTTATGACGAATACCAATAATTTTTCGAGAAGTATCTTAAACATGCTGTTGTTGGACTCTGGTACAATGGGACGATAATTCTTTGAATTAATTCAACCTGACACCGTATTGGTTAGCGAATCAGAGTCTTTATTGTTTCACAGACAGTATTTGATTATTTTATATAACAATAATTAAGCAGTAACTAACAGCCTTAAACAAGCATGATATTACCCGTCTAGAGGCTGGATAGCCGGCGCAGATGGCTTGTTCCCACTTCCTCCAAAGAGTTACACAGGGTTAGGCCGAAGCCAGCATGGATCCCTTGGAAGTACCTAACTCCCCTCCTCTGACTGTGTTTCTGCTGGCTAAAAGCCAGCCTCTTATACTTTATTTCTGCCTAAGGTATGTGCAGGCTTGCACGTACTATTTTACAGATGTATTACAGATGGTGAGTTAGACAATCGTACTAGTTTCTCTATCTTGTGCTATAATGGAGGTAGCCCCAATATTTACAGAAGCAGAACAAAGGTCACTAAGATAGCAGATGACCCCCTCAGGCTCTGCAGCTTTCCTGTTTATTCAGCTACATGATTTAGTTAGAAGGGTTAGAAAGGTTAGAAGGGTCAGTATTTTTCCATTTCGCTAGACTTTTAGCCTATTAATACCTGAATTCATCTTTTCATGGATTAACATATTCTTAGTTTATCATATTTGATGAATTCTTAACTTATTATATTCTCACACTGGGCCCAAAAAAGTACCATTTTCTAAAAATAAATGAGCAAATGCCTGGACTTCTCTGTAATGAGATCCTGGGAACATTTGGCTTTGAAAAATATCTTCTCTCAAAAAATGCAATTTCATTAGCAGTAAGTTAATTAAATGTGACTGGGACTATTTGCTCATGTGGAGGGTAAATGCCGGCATGGACCATTTGGGCCGAATGGCCTGTTTCCATGTTGTAACTTCTATATATTTCTATGACAGACATTTCCTTGCTTTTCACTAATTGGAATTTCACCCCTGTTTCACCTGTATGGGGATATCATACAGCTGATTACACAAGATTTGCAGCATCTAATTAACTATGGATGGGAAATTCCGTGGAGCTCTTCTCGCTCCACCAGTGTCACTTTGCGGGAAGTGTGGCACAATCCTGTTTACACACGGGATACAGAGTTTCCACCGCACTTCCGGCAAAGTAACACCAGCGGAGCAGGAACAGCTCCAAGGAATTTCCCAGACTACGCTTCTAAAAAAAATCTTCGTGAATTAAGACATACTTAAACCAAAGGACTGAAATTCTGTTTCGCACTAATTTTAGCTTATTGGCTTATGCACTTGCATACAATTCGTAAGTGCACTATTTTTATAAAGCTGTTTAAAATAGATCACGTAGCAATTTTATGTGAATACGTTAATTAACGTGCTAAAAATAGTGCTGGATGGAATTTGAGCCTCTGAGCTCCATCACTCTACTGTCCCGATGTTAAGTGTTTTTTCTTTCTACATTCATATTTTCCCAAGATATTCAGCAGCATAACTGAGAGGCAATGTGTCGTTTAATATGTTTATTGATTTGCTATGCCAACTATCTTAGGGCTTGAAATGATGCTGTGTGAACATTAAATGAAGGGTAATGTCACTATTAAAATATCAGGCCAAGGAATTTCCTACACGCTTGTTAAGTGTTCATACACTAATCTTCGAACAGCATAATTGCAAGGCCCCTGTGTCCTAGCAACAAGTTTTTTTCCAGTTATTTGTGTATGTAAAGCAGAGGCTTTATCTTGGTGGTCTTTAGGAATATCTCCGGAATATGACCACCAAGTGGTGTCACCGCTCTTTGTTATTAAAGGTACAGACCCCATTTTCATTTTCTACCTTTCATCAATCACAGACAAGATGTTTGGGCTACCTGCCCCAGCCCTCCACCTGTGCTGCTCTGAACCCGCAGCTATCAGGCGCATTGGATTGGCCCAAGAAGTGTTATCCCAAGTATCGCCCCTCGATTGTCTCTCTTGCGAGGGAGGTACCTTGACCTACTTCTTAACTTTCTATAAAAGAGAAGGAAGCACAGGACTTGTAATGTAAAGCACCCCATCACCCCCAATTAAGTAATGTTAGAAAAGGAATCTAACCTGTCCAAACATCTACTCTTCCTCTCTCACCAGATGATTCTTGACTGCTGTCAGCTTATGGGGCATCAGTGAGTGCCTCCGTGGGAAATGGTGCAGATTGGCATCCTATTCAACTTTGTAGGGAGGCATCAGAGTGAAGAATATTCAGCGCTGTCTGATTACTGCTACTTACTTGGTCAATATTGGATTTCTGCTGAGTTGGAATGCTCCTGGTCAGAATCCAACATTGGCCTCAATGTCAATGCAAGAGATCTCCAGCAGACTCATTGATATGTTTCATCACTGGTGTCACGACATCTGCTCCCCGCAGAGAGGGGAGTCCAACAATGACAAGTCATCAGAAGGAAGAAAAAAAGAATGCATTTATGAATAACTCCTTTGAGTTTGTTTGTAATGATATTATTCACATAACATAGATGGGGCAGTAATCCACATTGAAAGCATACCTCTCATACTTTTTTCTTAAATTATTGTCAACTTGATTTATTTATTTAGTAACACTGTTGCCTCTGAGCTGGAGGTTTGGAGGTTAAAGCCCCACTCCCTGACTTGAGCATATTGTCTAGGCTGACATTTCAGTGCAGTGCTGAAGGAATCAGTGGTGCCATCTTTCAGAGGAGATGTTATACCCAGGCACCGTCTGCCGTGGATGTAAAAGATCCCACGGCACTATTTGAAGATGAGCAGGGGAGTTGTCTTGGACAACATTTGTCTCTCAACCACCACCACCAAAAACAGATTAACTGGTCATTCATCCCATTTGCTATTTACGGGACCTAGCTGTGTGCAGAATTGATTGCTGTGTTTGCCTACATAATAATAATATAATAATAATTGATTGGCTGTGAAAAGCTTTTAGATGTCACGGGGATGTAAAACGGTACATTATAAATGCAAGGTTGTTGTTGTGTGGTGTTTTGAAATTGTGTTTTATGCTAGATAGAACAAGCCAGAAAAGTTTAGAGGAGCACTGACCATAATAAAATTACTAAAAGGCATGAAAGACTGCAATAGAGAGAACGTGAGAGAGAGAGAAGAGAGAGTGAGACAGAAAGGAGAGAGAGAGAGAGAGAGAAGGCTAGAGGTGAAGAGAGATTGTCAATCATATAATGGGCTTTTTCTAACACCCATTCAGGGGTGTAGAATAGTTATTAGAAGAGTTTGCCAGATACGGAAAAAGCATTCAAGTCTTGAATGGACTTGGGCTTTATGGAGAGTTAAGAGTGTTTTTGACAATACATGTCGATCTCCTGTGATGTTGCTCATGATAATCATAGAATCATAGAATCATAGAAGTTACAACATGGAAACAGGCCCTTCGGCCCAACATGTCCATGTCGCCCAGTTTATACCACTAAGCTAGTCCCAATTGCCTGCACTTGGCCCATATCCCTCTATACCCATCTTACCCATGTAACTGTCCAAATGCTTTTTAAAAGACAAAATTGTACCCGCCTCTACTACTGCCTCTGGCAGCTCGTTCCAGACACTCACCACCCTTTGAGTGAAAAAATTGCCCCTCTGGACCCTTTTGTATCTCTCCCCTCTCACCTTAAATCTATGCCCCCTCATTATAGACTCCCCTACCTTTGGGAAAAGATTTTGACTATCGACCTTATCTATGCCCCTCATTATTTTATAGACTTCTATAAGATCACCCCTTAACCTCCTACTCTCCAGGGAAAAAAGTCCCAGTCCATCTAATCTCTCCCTATAAGTCAAACCATCAAGTCCCGGTAGCATCCTAGTAAATCTTTTCTGCACTCTTTCTAGTTTAATAATATCCTTTCTATAATAGGGTGACCAGAACTGTACACAGTACTCCAAGTGTGGCCTCACCAATGCCCTGTACAACTTCAACAAGACATCCCAACTCCTGCATTCAATGTTCTGACCAATGAAACCAAGCATGCCGAATGCCCTCTTCACCACCCTATCCACCTGTGACTCCACTTTCAAGGAGCTATGAATCTGTACTCCTAGATCTCTTTGTTCTATAACTCTCCCCAACGCCCTACCATTAACGGAGTAGGTCCTGGCCCGATTCGATCTACCAAAATGCATCACCTCACATTTATCTAAATTAAACTCCATCTGCCATTCATCGGCCCACTGGCCCAATTGATCAAGATCCCGTTGCAATCCTAGATAACCTTCTTCACTGTCCACAATGCCACCAATCTTGGTGTCATCTGCAAACTTACTAACCATGCCTCCTAAATTCTCATCCAAATCATTAATATAAATAACAAATAACAGCGGACCCAGCACCGATCCCTGAGGCACACCGCTGGACACAGGCATCCAGTTTGAAAAACAACCCTTTACAACCACCCTCTGTCTTCTGTCGTCAAGCCAATTTTGTATCCAATTGGCTACCTCACCTTGGATCCCATGAGATTTAACCTTATGTAACAACCTACCATGCGGTACCTTGTCAAATGCTTTGCTGAAGTCCATGTAGACCACGTCTACTGCACAGCCCTCATCTATCTTCTTGGTTACCCCTTCAAAAAACTCAATCAAATTCGTGAGACATGATTTTCCTCTCACAAAACCATGCTGACTGTTCCTAATTAGTCCCTGCCTCTCCAAATGCCTGTAGATCCTGTCCCTCAGAATACCCTCTAACAACTTACCCACTACAGATGTCAGGCTCACTGGTCTGTAGTTCCCAGGCTTTTCCCTGCCGTCCTTCTTAAACAAAGGCACAACATTTGCTACCCTCCAATCTTCAGGCACCTCACCTGTAGCGGTGGATGATTGAAATATCTCTGCTAGGGGACCCGCAATTTCCTCCCTAACCTCCCATAACGTCCTGGGATACATTTCATCAGGTCCCGGAGATTTATCTACCTTGATGCGCGTTAAGACTTCCAGCACCTCCCTCTCTGTAATATGTACACTCCTCAAGACATCACTATTTATTTCCCCAAGTTCCCTAACATCCATGCCTTTCTCAACCGTAAATACCGATGTGAAATATTCATTCAGGATCTCACCCATTTCTTGTGGTTCCGCACATAGATGACCTTGTTGATCCTTAAGAGGCCCTACTCTCTCCCTAGTTACCCTTTTGCCCTTTATGTATTTGTAGAAGCTCTTTGGATTCACCTTTGCCTGATCTGCCAAAGCAATCTCATATCCCCTTTTTTGGAGGAAAAGTTGTTTTATAATTATACCATTTAATGTGTAATTAATTATTCTGCTGCTAAGGTGATCTGTGTGTAAACTGTCTCTTTAAGCCAATAAAATCTAATTACTGTAAATTGGCATTTCCTGAGGTCAATTAGATGGAAATTTTATTGCTGTAGATTGACAGTTGCTTCTAAATACCTGGCTCTTCCCCAAGATTAGAAACTCCAACAGGAAATGACTGGATTATTTTTTAAAAATACACTTTTAAAGATTGTCTTAAATCTATAACAAAGTATAACATTTTGAAGTTTGATTTCTGAAGTATGACATCTGAATTGCGATGAACACACACTAGATGCATGACATAAATTATATACTAGCAGATCTCCCTTGGTATTAATACGCCAAGTAGTATTAACTGGGACAATAAGGCACAATGATTTATCCACATGATGCTGGCCCTAGCATCTGGGAGCACTGGGATGGGAGGTCAGGGTCTAGAAGTACTGGGATGGGGGTCTCAGGGTCTGGTAATACTTGGAAGGGGATACCAGGGATTGGGAGCACTGGGACGGAGTCCTGGGGTAATGGGAACACAGCAGGAGGGAGGTTCTGGGAGGATTGGGGAGGGAGGCCCTAGGGTCTGGGAGCATTGGGAACTGCCTCATTATATTAGAAGGCACTGCAAAAGTAGTCTACGGGTTTGAGAGCACAGAGAGGGGGTCCTGAGATCTTTAAGTAGGGGGATGGAGACCTTGGCAGGGAGATACTGGGTCCAAGGTCCATGCCGGAGGGGTTTGGGAGCATTGGGGGCAGAGTCTGTCAGTATTGGGAGGGGGCACCTGGGATCTTCCAAAGTCTAGCAACCTTGTGGGGTTAAGGAGAATGAGACATGAACTGCCCTTTGCCCCTTTCAGAGCATCAGACACCATCCACCACCATGTTCCCACCTGTCACTCTTTCCAATCCATCCACAGCCCCTTTTGTGCCATCTGCCACACTCCCACCCAGCACCCTCACTTTCCTTGTTGTCAGCTGGTTCCTGCCTTTATTGTGTGCCTTCTTGTATTTAATGCAGTATTGGTTAGTTTGACAACTTATAGGGTTGGAATTTCCTTTGCCTGTCCCTACAGGGTTGGGGCGGGACTTTTACCTGTTGTATCAATCCTACTATGACACTGACCTAGTTTCCTGATGGGCTGCACTTGCTGGTGGGAACCCTGCTGGGAATCTGCCATGAAAAACCACATTTAAAAGAGATAAATACAACAACTTTGATTATAAAGAGTGAGGTCCTAGCAGTGTTGTGATGCAATGTGTTGGAGGACCAATGCAATTCTCTAGACTGTGGGATGCAGCTTTGATTCCCTACCTCACCACCACCTCTTTCGGCCCCTTCACTGCCTCTGATTTGTCACAAGTCCAGTACTGGATGAGCAAAAATTTCCTCCAACTAAATATTGGGAAGACCGAAGTCATTGTCTTTGGTCCCCGCCATAAACTCCGTTCCCTAGCCACTGACTCCATCCCTCTCCCTGGCCACTGTCGGAGGCTGAACCAGACTCCGTAACATTGCCCGTCTCCGCTCCTGTCTCAGCTCATTTGCTGCTGAAACCTTCATCTATGCCTTTGTTACCTCTAGACTTGACTATTTGAATGCTCACCTGGCTGGCCTCCCATCTTCCACTCTCCACTTGAGCTCATCCAAAACTCTGCTGCCCATATCCTAACTCACACCAAGTCCGGTTCACCCCATCACCCCTGTGTTCGCTGACCTACACTGGCTCCCGGTCCGGGAAAGCCTCGATTTTAAAATTCTCATCCTTGTTTTCAAATCCCTTCATGGCCTTGCCCCCTCCCTATCTCTGTAACCTCCTCCAGCCCTACAACCCTCCAAGATTTGTGCACTCCTCCAATTCTTGCCTTTTGCGCATCCCCGATTTTAATCGCTCCACCGTTGGCGGTCGTGCCTTTAGCAGCCTAGGCCCTAAGTTCTGGAATTCCTTCCCCAAACCTCTCCACCTCTCTACCTACATCTCCTCCTTTAAGACGGTCCTTAAAACCTACCACTTTGAAGGTGCTTTTGGTCACCTGTCCTAATATTTCCTTATGTGGCTCGGTGTCAAATTTTGTTTGATAACCGCTCCCATGAAGCATCTTGGGATGTTTTACTACGTTAAAGGCACTATATAAATGCAAGTTGTTGTTGTTATTCCATTCATTCATCAATCTCAGCTGTGTTGCTGTGGCAATGTGGTGATTGGAGCCTCAGGAGCTTCTTCGTGGGGAACGAAAATTGTTGTCACTGGGCTGTTCTTGCGAACCTCCGACAGGAAGTGGCACAGGAAGAGGTATGGGGGACAGGCTGACCACAGGAAGAGTATGGGGGACAGGCTGACCACAGGAAGAGGTATGGGGGACAGGCTGACCACTGGAAGAGGTATGGGGACAGGCTGACCACTGGAAGAGGTATGGGGACAGGCTGACCACTGGAAGAGGTATGGGGGACAGGCTGACCACTGGAAGAGTATGGGGGACAGGCTGACCACAGGAAGAGTATGGGGGACAGGCTGACCACAGGAAGAGGTATGGGGGACAGGCTGACCACTGGAAGAGGTATGGGGACAGGCTGACCACTGGAAGAGGTATGGGGGACAGGCTGACCACTGGAAGAGTATGGGGGACAGGCTGACCACAGGAAGAGTATGGGGGACAGGCTGACCACTGGAAGAGGTATGGGGACAGGCTGACCACTGGAAGAGTATGGGGGACAGGCTGACCACAGGAAGACGTATGGGGACAGGCTGACCACAGGAAGAGGTATGGGGACAGGCTGACCACAGGAAGAGGTATGGGGACAGGCTGACCACAGGAAGAGGTATGGGGACAGGCTGACCACAGGAAGAGTTATGGGGACAGGCTGACCACAGGAAGAGGTATGGGGACAGGCTGACCACAGGAAGAGGTATGGGGACAGGCTGACCACTGGAAGAGGTATGGGGACAGGCTGACCACTGGAAGAGGTATGGGGGACAGGCTGACCACAGGAAGAGCTGTAGGGGCAGGCTGACCACTGGAAGAGGTGTGGGCACAGGCTGACCACTGGAAGAGGTGTCGGGACAGGCTGACCACAGGAAGAGGTATGGGGGACAGGCTGACCACTGGAAGAGGTATGGGGACAGGCTGACCGCAGGAAGAGCTGTAGGGGCAGGCTGACCACTGGAAGAGGTGTGGGCACAGGCTGACCACTGGAAGAGGTGTCGGGACAGGCTGACCACAGGAAGAGCTGTAGGGGCAGGCTGACCACTGGAAGAGGTATGGGGGCAGGCTGACCACTGGAAGAGGTATGGGGGCAGGCTGACCACTGGAAGAGGTATGGGGGCAGGCTGACCACAGGAAGTGCATAATGCAAGTAGAGACCAGAAGGAGAGAATATTGTTGGGAAAAATTGGACAGTAACGTATTGTATCCTCAAAAGGATGAATTAGTGCAAACATGTATTATTGACATGAATATCTTTTTGTTTACTTTGCAGCTCTTATTCTATTATTCTACCTCTGCTTGTATTCCTTTCTGGCTGGGATGTTTTCTCTGTGCATGTATGGGATGCTAACAACAATCAGTCCATATACACCAAGATATCGCGACCGAGTCGCCAATCCAGGTACTTAGCCATGTGACTGAGCATTGAATCATAAAGATCGCAAGAGATTATAGTGAAAAACTAGAAACTGCAGTATGCTTGTTGTCCAACCATTGACATATCAACTTCAGGCCATTTTCATAAGCAACCAGTTATTTTCATCCATGTATTGAGATGAGCTTAGTTTACATGTACAGATTGAACCCTAAACAAGTGAATACCTAAATTAATTAAACAGTAAATATGCTATCATAAAGGACTGCCTGTTTGATCTCATGTTGATCTTAGCTGCCTGATGAAAATCTGGACTGCCAGTAATTTTTCCATTTTCCTAGGGGTGATGATAAGACCAAATCCTAGTGGATTTGCGATTGCATTCAACTCATCAGAGGAGAGCACGTGGTCACAGTATGTGCAAAGCATGCACCAATTCCTTGAACGTAAGTTTCTGCATCGTCTTCAGGAGATAATGCAATAAGCAATCATTCGAATTTTAAAATTGCCAAACAAGAAAATTCATAATAATGGGAACCAAGTTTTGATTGAGTATTTAGGAATATGAACAGAAAAATGCCAATTTTGCAGAATTCCATGGCTGAACAGAAATACTTTTGATTACATCAGATCATTTTAGTCAGTTCTCTATACAGAATATTTGAAAAATTAACCATTGATTTAGTGTCCTGCTGTTTGAATTGTCTCCCCGTTCTCTCTCATTTTCTCCCCTTATATTTCTCTTCCTCTTATGTTTCTCTCCTTCCTCTCTGATCCTAACAAATTACCAACCAGCCTGTGCACCATATCCTGCAATAATATGCCTGCCCAGATTGTGCATTTTCTCAGGAAACCTGAGTGGCCACTAAATGTGTTCCCTGAATGCACAGTGATGCACTACATGGAACCCATTTGTTTTTGCTCACTGCTGCTGTTTGTAGCAACTATTGGCTCCATTTTAAATTGAGTGAGTCAGCACCATTTGGAGATGCCAGAGAATACAACAAAAACCCAGTGGAAACTGCTGATTCTGGAAATCACTCCTGTATCTGTATTCAGTGCAGGAATCCCACATCACTTTGCAATCTACATAGACATGGGAGTGCTGGTCTTCATACTTGTATGAAAAGGACGACAATTATTAAAATACTCTAGAATTATAGAATGTCGCAGCAGAAAAATGGCCTATCAAATCTGTGCCAGTGTTTTTCTTCATGTAAACCACTTAATCCAATCCCAGTTTCCTGCTCGCTCCCCATTCCCTTTAATATTCCTTTTTTTCAACCAACAATCTAATTGCCCTTTTAAAGACAGTTTGGAGACTCTGCTTCAATAACAGAGGATTCCATATTCTAATCACCCTCCATATAATGACATTTTGTTCTATCCACCCTCTCAATTCTTTTTTGTGATTATCTGAAACTTGTTACTGTCTTGTGTACTAGTAGAAACAATCTATTACTACACTAGGCTTGCAGTTTCTATAAATTTATTTTTATTCCTTACAGCCTACAATGACAGTATCCAGGCTATTAAGAACATTCCATGTTCCCCCGGGCAATACTTTGTGCAAGAGAAGGATGAAAGTGAAGAGGCATTCGCTTGTCAGTTTAATCGAACCATGCTGAAAAACTGCTCTGGAATTGAAGATCCTACCTTTGGATACTCTAAGGGAAAACCCTGCGTTCTTCTGAAGATGAACAGAGTATGTTGGCGTTACTGAGATACAGGGAGTGGTCGCTACTTTCGTAATCAATTGATAATGAACTATCATGGCGGCAACAGTGGGGGGTGGGAGTGAGTGGCAGGCGGGCTCTGCACACCAACCGTTCGTTTTGCCCGAATTGTTAAAATCAGCCCACTGGGTCCAAGTCCTTACCCTATAGAAAAGTAATCTGAATCACTGCCCTGGTTATTTGTGTGACAGATATATTTAAATTCACACTGGTAGACACAATGGGGCCGATTTTAAAATGGAATTGTGGGTGCGTTGGGGGCGGGAGGGGCTGCAAAAATCGGGAAAATCCCGAGCGGGTTCGGAAGCCGGCTCCAACCCGCCGATTTCCGGGGTTGCCACAGACGCGCCTGTGTGCGTGCACTTCACGAATCCGGAAATCCTGCCGGCAATTAAAGTAGTTAAACCTCTTATTGACATCGTTGATCTTGTTTAAGTTGTGTGGAGATGGAGGCAGGGGTGCGATTTTAATTCAACCTCAGCGTGTTTCTCGTGCTGTGGGAAACACTCCATGTTCAAGGAGGCATGTTTCGGGCAGAAGCCAGTTGGACATTTAGATGCCTGTTTGACAGATGAGGATAAAAGGTGAGTTATTGCAGCAGGGCACTCAGGTGTCTCAGACAAACTTTTGGCTGGGAGATCTTTATGTTTAGACTGAAAATTTTTGGTTTACACTCACAATTCTTCTGTTTATGCATATTTACCAACATTTTGGATCCCCTCAAACTGACTGACACCATCAGGACGAGCAACATCACCATCCTCACCAGGCATGGCATGCACTTCCGCCACTTGGAGCTCCACAACACAGTGCTGCGCCACAGGGACCTGCACAAGAGCACAGAGGGCAACAACAGAGGGAGCACCGTCGCAGGCGGCACTACCATTGCCAGAGAGTCTACAGACTGAGGCTCAGCTTCCTGGACCTCTCTGAGGAGCAGTGCGTAGAGAGGGTCAGAGTGAGTCGCTAGGTGGTCGCAGACATCTGCAGCCTCCTTCATGCCGAGCTGTACCCAGCTGGGCCTGGTGGCATCTCATTACCCGTCGCAGTTAAAGTCACCACTGCCCTCAACTTCTTTGCCTCCACATCATTCCAGGGTGCCACCGGGGACATCGCCGGCGTCTCTCAGTTGTCTGCACACAAGTGCATAAGGCAGGTCACCGAAGGCTTGTTCCGCAGGGCCTCACAATATGTCAACTTCCCCATGGACGACCTCAGCCAGATGGAGAGGGCAGTGGGATTCCACTCTGTGGATGGCTTCCCACAGGAACAGGGTGCAATCGATTGCACCCAGATAGCAATACGAGCACCTCCTCACGAGCCAGGACTGTTCATCAACAGAAAGGGGTGAGTGGTAGTGGTGGGGTGACTAATGGGGAGGTGAGGAAGTGCAGGTAAGTTGAGGATAAGCCTTAAGTGGTGTGTGGAGTGATGTGATGGAGTAGTGTTGACAGTGCAGAATGAGTTGGGGGTGAGGGGGTGGTGATGTGGAACATGGAATGCAGGAGAATCAGTAAGTGTACTCACTTTTGCTGACCTAGTTAGGTCATTGAAAAGCTTCCTACACTGGACCCAGGTACGGGAGATGTTGCTGCTGCTGGTGACCTCCTCTGCCACCTCGAGCCAGGCCTTCTAGGTGGCAGAGGCAGGGCACATCCTTCCTCCTCCACATCGCGACCAGTAGCTGCTGCATTGAGGCATCACTAAATCTTGGAGCAGCCTTGCCCCTGTGCTGCCCCATTGTGCTTTTTGGGGTTTGCTGCAGCGAAAGACTTTGGAGCAATGGCCGTTTGAATGGAGCTGCTCTAGCTGACAGCCTGTCATGCGGGTGTGCAGTCCACCCACTGCACAGTTTTTTGGACAACAAACCTGGAAGCCACATTAAGGGCCACCAATTAACTCGCAATCGCGTGGGAAATGGTAAGATTTCATTAGTCGGGTTACCCATGCACCCATTGACCTTTGTAGGACAAAGGAACAGATGTAATTTTGCACATCTTTGTTTTCCAGGTTCTCAGAGAAGTGTTAAAACTTAGTTCATGCTGGCCTTTATCCTGTTCCATTGAGAGCAAGGGGTGGTTACACTATCCTACCTCCAATTTATAAAAGACACCACAGCAGTGCTACATTCTTTGGGGCCCACTGGGAACTATAACGCTTATGAGACACAGAATGTTCACTATCACCCCAGCAATAGATCCCTCAGCCTTAAACAGTTTGACCTTAAACTGAGCTTCCAATCCCATATCCTCTCCAGCACAAAGATCGCCTACTTTCATCTCCACAACATCATCTGCCTCTGCCCCTATCGCAGCCCATTTGCCACTGAAACCTTCATGCATGCCTTTGCCAGCCCCAGACTCCATTACTCCTATACAATCCTGGTTGGCCTCCAATGCTCCATAAACTTCAGCTCATCCTAAACTCTGCTGTCTGTATCTATTCTACATCAAGTCCTGTTTGCCCATCACCCGTGTCCTCACTGAACTACATTGGTTCCCAGACCCTCAAATTTAAAAATCTTATACTTGTGTTTAAATCTATGAGCTTGGCCCCTCCCTATCTCTGTAATTTCCTGCAACCCTACAACCCCTTCCCTTGAACTCTTCATTCCTGATTCTTGTGCATCCTTCCTCCTTTACGCCTCCATAGCGGGCTATGCCTTCAACAGCCTAGACCCCACGTTCTGAAATTCCCTCGCTAAACTCCTCTGTTTCTCCGCTTCCCTCTCCTGCTTTAAGGCCCACATCTTTGACCAAGCTTTCCATCACTCCTCCTAATCTCTCCTTCCTTGTCTCAGCACCTGTTTTTCCTTATTCCTCTGTGAAGTACCTTGAGGCATTTATCTACATTGAAGGTGCACTATAAATGAAAGAAGTTGTTGTTGTAAATGTTCTAGCCCTTCTTATTTAGTTAGGGTTTTCCTGGTCAATTTTATGATCACGGAAGATTTGTTGATATTTGTCTACATGCATCAATAAATCTTGGGACAATGAAGGACTCTGGAATTTCCTGACATCTGCTATATCCATGAAGCCAGGAAATCTGATGTCTGCAGTCTGCCACACACAAAATCTGCATATTAAATTCAGAAAGAAGGAAGAATGTGCATTTATATAGGGTCTTTCATCTCCTGAGGAATCCCAAAGTGCCTTACAGCCAATGATTTACTTTTGATGTGGAGCTGCTGTAATGTAGGCAAACACAGCAGTCAAATTGACCACAGCAAGGCCCCACAACCAGTAAATGAAATAAGTGATCAGTTAAACTGTTTTGGCCTTTCAAAAAAAAAAATTCTCTCTCAGGACATCTTTGGCAAGGCCGCCATTTATTACCGATCCCTAGTTGCCCTTGAGAAGGTGGTGGTGAGCCGCCTTCTTGAACCGCTGTAGTCTGTGTGATGAAGATGCTCCCATAGTGGTGTTCGGTAGGGAGTTCCAGGATTTTGACCCAGCGACGATGAAGGAACGGCGATATATTTCCAAGTCGCAATGGTGTGTGATTTGGAGGGGACCGTGCAAGTGGTGGTGTTCCCATGTGCCTGCTGTCCTTGTCCTTCTAGGTGGGGGAAGTCGTGGGGTTGGGAGGTTCTGCCAAAGAAGCCTTGGCGACTTACTGCAGTTGAGGGATAAATACTAGCCAGGACACTGGGAGAACGTTCCAGCTTTTCTTCAAATACATACATTTGATAATTTATAACCACCTGAACAATGTATCGACTTAACATCTCCAAGAATGTAACATTCCCTCAGTAATACACTGAAATATCAGCCTAGGCCATATGTGCAAGTTCTGGAGAGGGGCCTGAAGCCATGCCCTGCTAACACAGAGTCAAAAGTGCTACCAGTGAGCCAAATGACACTTTAACAATTAGTAACTCACTCTCAGAATTTATTAAGTGTCAACCCTAAATATGAATAGTACACATTTTGTATTTTTCAACTATTTTCATCAGTTACCTCTGGGACTGTATAATAATTGCAGTATTCAGTAATACAGACTTTATATCTTAAACAGATTGTATTATTTTATTTCTTCATTTATTAAATTAATTTTCTTTTCTCTGTTCAGATCATCCACCATTCTTTGGTTGGGGGGGGCGGGGGTGGTGGAGATGACTTGCTGACAGTATTTTGTCACCACCACACTGTAACTGGCCACTGTAGATGCAGGATATTTTTGTCCACTCCTTGGTTGACTCATTCCCGCATTCCTGTAAGGAAACGTCTTCCTTGACATAAGGTCACTATGTAAGGAATCATTGGTGCAAATCCGTATCTTGCCGCAGAGATTTGATACACTGATCTGAACTTACTAACCACTTTTAACTCATTTGTATTTATTTATCATTAATAACTTTTTGAGTTGGATTGAAAGTTTTAACGAAACTTATAATTCCCATCAAGCAAGATGTGTCCTGCGGAGGAAGTTCTTATTCTTATTCACTTGTGTTATGTAAAACAAATATTCATGAGCATTTGGCAGAACCTCCCATTGCTTCTTTTTATAGATCGTTGGTTACCTGCCTGGTAAAGGGATAACGCCATATGTGAGCTGCGAAATCATGGTGAGTGACATCTCATCAATGTCTGAACCAAATCTTGCATTCACCTCATCTTTGAATTCCATAATGACATATGGATGCTGCTCAACACATAGTTCAAAAATACTTAAGAATATTAAAGGTAATGCTGCCTTAACTGTCAATCTGGTGGGTTTTTCGAGTAGTGCTGCCAATTAATGTTGAATTGCGAAGAAATCTGTCTGTGAACTTCAGCCTTGTCGGAACTGGGTGGAGACTGACAAAACTCATTTCACATAGGACCCTTATAGCCAGCAAAGAGATAAGGGGCTTTTAGCTCAACTGTTTGGATCTGATTCGCACCAAGTTCTCAACAGACAGTGTGCTACAGGCAGTTGCCATCACTTATCTATTACATTTGACAAATTATAAAGTCGCAGCAACTTAAGATCAAGTTACCATAGTGAATGTAAATGCTGTGCATGTAATTAATGTTGTGCTACAAGTACCAAAGATTTGTGGAATCAGAGCTTAGATCTTTGAATTTGTTTCTCTGTAACAGAATTAATCCTTAGAATCATTATTGCAGTGTCCATTAGTGAAAAGACCTGACAGGTGATCACACTTAAAATGATCAATTCACCAAAAAAAAAACTGGCTGCAGGGAGTTCATTTGCCTTTCAAATGTAAATCTCTTCTCAATCAGGAGTAGTAAGTGAGCACTTTCCCGACTATCTGTAAAGAAATAACATTTTGGATGTAGACCTTTTCCTTTGCTAATGTCCTTCAATCTTGTTTAAATATTGTACTTTTTTCTATTTTTTTGTTAAGCAACTGACAATCTCTGGTTCCAAAATATTATGCTTGTGAGAGGGTTTTAGGCCCCATGCGTTGGCAGGTAGCAGAAACCTAACATATTTTTAAATGGATGCACTGTTCTATGGAACACTTTTTAAAGCTTCCCCCAACTGGGAAAAAGTCCAAGCAGTGTTCAACACTTTGACATATGACTTGTTGACATGCTGTAGCTGGGTTAGAGTCTGTTGAGACCTTCATAAATCTTTCATGTGTTTTGTCTCTCTTCTTGTTCCTTTAGTTGAACAAAACAATGGGAGCTTTATTTACAATCCTTCATTTGTCCTGAGGGATTAGGTGATGCAATAAGCGAGCACACTATCCTAGTACCTCTGGAAACTTGGTTCGAATGCACCACAGGCTAATTCGATGAAAACCTCCTCTCTTCACTTCCTGTCATTGTTCTATGAGAAATAAGTTTGAGCAGTCTCAACTCAGTACCTAGTTGGCCTGGTCCTACAACACAAAACTGTCCAAAATGGATTATAAATGGTCAATCTAACTGGGAAAGAGCATAAGAATGGCTGTGTGGGATGTGGAAAAATTCGTACCTGTGCAGCATGTGGGTGATCTAACATTGAGTTTAAGGCACATTACTAGGGCAGTATGAAGGAAGGATTTACTTCAGATCTGGCTGTGCTATGCCTGACTGGGAATGCTTGATAGTGCTAGTAAATGCCAAAATGGAAGTATTCAAATTTTAAACACTTTATTTAGTTTGGTAAACACCAAAAAAGCTCATGGTTTCTCTGAATTGTTGAAGGATGAGCTAGATGGACCAAAAGGCCTCCCTCATCTGTAGGTATCTTTTTGACATCTCTACTAGTATACCACTGCTGGTGAAGCTTTAAGACACCGTTAACAAAAATTAAAGCTCATGGAATTCTAGGCAAATGATTGACCTGGTTAGGAGATTGGTTAGGCGGTAGAAGAGAGAGGGTAGGGATAATGGGTATGTACTCGAATTGGAAGGAAGTGTCTAGTGGTGTCCCACAAGGATCTATGCTGGAGCCTCAACTATTCACTATATTCATTAATGATTTAGATAACACAATAGAGAGTCATATATCCAAGTTTGCCGATGATACAAAGATCGGTGGCAAAGTAAGTAGTGTAGACGGGAGCATAAAGTTACCAAGAAACAATGATAGATTAAGTGAATGGGCAAAACTGTGGCCGATGGATTTCAACGCAGGTAAGCGTGAGGTCGTCCATTTTGGACTGAGAAAGAATTGATCCAAGTATTTTTTTTTAACAAGGTGAAATGCTAGGAACAGTGGAGGTCCAAAGAGATTTAGCGGTCCATGTACACAGATTACTAAAATGTAGCAGTTTGATACAAAATATAATCAAAAGGACTAATAGAATCATAGAAAGGTTACAGCACAGAAGGAGGTCATTTGGCCCATCAAGTCCGTGCCGGCTCTATGCAAGAGCAATCCAGCTAGTCCCACACCCCCGCCCTATCTCTGTAGCCCTGCAAATTTTTTCCTTTCAAATACTTACTCAGTTCTCTTTTGAAAGCCATGATTGAATCTGCCTCCACCACCCACTCTGGCTGTGCATTCCAGATCCTAACCACTTGCTGCATAAAAAAGTTTTTCCTCATGTCACATTTGGTTCTTTTGCCAATCACCTTAAATCTACATCCTCTGGTTCTTCACCCTTTGGCCAATGGGAACAGTTTATATCTATTTATCTATTCTGTCTAGATTTTGAATACCTCTATCAAATCTCCTCTCAACCTTCTCTGTTCCAAGGAGAACAACCCCAGCTTCTCCAATGTTCCCCCACTGATACTTGCTCCACTTGACCCACCTCATTCCCCAGAACCAGATGCAGCAATGCCTCCTTCCTGATTGGGCTGGAAACTTACTGGTCTAAGAAAGTTATCCTGAACACACTTCAAAAATTCCTCCCAGTCTTTGCCCTTCACACCATTACTATCCCAGTCTATATTAGGCTAGTTGAAGTTCCCCGTTATCTCTACTCTATAGCTCTTGCACCGCTCTGTAATTTCCCTGCAAATTTGCTCCTCTATATCCTTCCCACTAGTTGGTGGCCTATAGAATACACCCAGTAGTGTAATGGCTCCTCTATTGTTTCTTAAGTCTAACCAAATAGCTTCTGTCCTTGACCTCTCCAGGACATCCTCTCTCTCCAGCACTGCAATATTCTCCTTAATCAACACTGCCACCCCACCTCCTTTCTTTCCTTCCCTATCTTTCCTGAACATTTTGTATCCAGGAATATTTAGCATCCAATCCTGCCCTTTTTTGAGCCAGGTCTCCGTTATCGCCACAACATCATATTCCCATGTGGCTATTTGCGCCTGCAGCTCACCAACGTTATTTACTATGCTTCATGCGTTTACACACATACACTGTAAACTTATCTTAGACCTTGTTGTGTTCTCTCTTAGTCTGATCCCACTTAATACTGTACTATTTCTTAATGTAGTGCTATCTGTCTCTTCCAATCCTTTGTACACCTAGTTTCTCCTTTCCAATGCTACATCCTGGTGCCTATCCCCCTGCCAAATTAGTTTAAACCCTCCCCCACAGCACTAGTGTACCTCCCGGCGAGGGCATTGGTCCCAGCTCTGTTGAGGTACAACCCGTCTGGCCTGTCCAGTTCCCACTTCCCCCAGAACTGGTTCCAATGCCTCAGGAATCTAAAGCCCTCCAGCCTGCACCATCTCTCCAGCCACGCTGGATCTGCTTTATCCTCCTATTTCTATACTCACTAGCGGGTGGCAGTAGGAGTAACCCGGAGGTTACTACCTTTGAGGTCTTGCTTATTCATTTCTTTCCTAGCTACCTAAAATCTTTCTGCAGGACCTCATCCCTCTTTCTACCTATGCCATTGGTACCAATGTGTACCACAACCTCTGGCTGTTCACCCTCCCCCTTCAGAATATTCTACAGCCGCTCAGTGACATCTATGACCCTGGCACCAGGGAGGCAACATACCATCCTGGAATCATATCTGTGGCCACGGACAAGCCTGCCTGTTCTCCTAACTATTGAATCCCCTATCACCATTGCTTTCCCAATCTTCTTCCTCCCCCCCTGTACAGCTGAGCCATCCGTGGTGCCGTGGACTTGGCTCTGGCTGTACTCCCCAGACGAATCATCGCCCTCACCCGAATACTGGTTAGAGAGTGAGATGCCCTCAGGGGGCTCCTGCACTACCTGCCTGGTCCTCCTTGTCTATCTGGCGCTCACCTAGTCCCTCTATGCCTGCACTCTCTTAAGCTGCGGGGTGACAACCTCCTGAGATGTGCTATCCACGAAATTCTCAGCTTCGCGGATGCACTGAGGTTTGATTGAGGTTTTTAGGAATTTGAAAAGAATTGATAGGGTAGATAGAGAGGAGCTTTTTCTGCTACTGGGGGAGTCTAGGACAAGGAGACATAACCTTAAAATCAGAGCCAGGCCATTCAGGAGAGAAGTTAGGAAACACTTCTTCATATAAAGGGTGGTAGAAGTGTGGAACTCTCTCGCTCGAAAAGCAATAGATGCTAGCTCAATTAATAATTTTAAACCTGAGATCGATCGATTTTTGCTAGCCAAGAGTATGAAGGGATATGGGGCAGGATTTTCAAAGGGAAAAACGGGAGGGTTGAAGATGGGCAATCAAAATCACTGTTTTTGGGAGCGGGCAGACATCCCGGCTGGAACCCGCACATTTTTGAATGAGACTCAGGCAAATCTGTGTGCGTGCGTACAGCAGTCACCAGAAAGTCCCACCCTCACTTAAATCCGGTGGGCTGATAATTAAAGGGGCAAATGTACCTCATTGAGGTACTTATGGTAATTTATTTTTTGTGTATTGGACACAGAGATTTTAATGTTACCTGGGCAGCTTTCCCACGGCTTTCAATTCATGCCTAGTAAAACCAGGCGGGAAGGGCCAGATCAGTGAAAAATAAACTAAATAAAATAAAATTACATTTCCCATTGTAAAAAAAAGTAAATAAACATACCTTAAAAACAATGTCACCTGGACACCCCCCCATCCCCGATGTCTCCATTCTGATCCCGATGTCCAATGTCTCCACTCTAATCTTTGCTCCCTTCCCCAATATCTCTACCCTAGCTGCTGATGAGGTCTCTCTTTCTCCCACCCCCTCCCCCCCTCTGATGTGCAGCTCCTGTCGGCAGCCAGCCTGTCAATCAGGCGTGAAACCCGGAAGAGGCTTTGATTGGCCTCATTAGGGTCGTGAGCCTACTTCCATTCTGGGTTTCGCACCCTCAAATCACCGCCCCCCCCCCCCCCAACCCCAGGACTCTTCCTGCCAGCATATTAAAATCCTGCCCATGGAGCCAAGAGGTAAATGGAGTTAGGATACAGATCAGCCATGATCTCATTCAATGCCGGAACAGGCTCGAGGGGCTGAATGGCCTACTCCTGTTCCTGTGTTCCTCATGAATTGGAAAATTCTACTCATTAATCCTCAGGAACAAACTACTCTCCTAAGTATGAAAAGCTGAAATACAAAGCAACTTGCCAGTGTGGAAGTGATATCTGTGCATTTCTGCCTTTGCTGGCCTGGAAATACAATGGAAGTTCTCCCCATGTCCTGGTGTAACTGCCAAGAGACTGGTGGAATCCCCAGAGGAAAGGCACAGACAGACATTTTTAGCTGTTCGCATTGTTTCTCTGCGGGTTTTGCTGAAGTTATGGGAGTAAACCGGGAAAACCTCTGGAATTTCAGAGCTTTTAGCTCTAACGCCTCACCATTTATTTGTTTTTTTTTAAATGATTCTTCCCTTTTTGGGGGTGGGTGGGGGGGAAAATGGACTGTTGAACACTTCCCAAACCACTAACCTCATCTATACTCAGTAGCAACTTTCTTTCTGGTTACAGTTCAACTAATAGTTTAGACAAATGAAAAGTTAATTTAAGTAATTCAAAAAAAAATCCTAGTCTTCAGGTGGTGAGTCGCCTTTAACACATTTTTTCATGTTAGTTGTCCTAGTAATTTAATCCCCAATAGCTAACATTAACAACATGGCTGCCTTCATGGTTGGTTCATGATGGTTAATATCGAAAGGTATTCATCACTCACCCATTTCAATTGCAGTCCATTTCAAGCAAAAATGAATTACAAACTAAAAAACCTCAACATTACAAGCCAAACTACAAGAATTCTACCTAGTCTGCCTACATTGTGTAGAAATTATACACACTAGGCAATGTCTGATATTTGCTTCTGGTTAGACTATATATTGATCTAGCAGTCGGCTGAGAACTGGAGAAATTTAACCACAAAGTAATGGAATATAGGAACAGGAGCAGACCATTCAGCCCCTCAAGCCTGTTCCACCATTCAGATATATCATAGCTGATCTGTATTGTAGTGGGGTTTGAACATCAATTGGGAGGGATATTAGAACTCCTAGTTTGAAGTTCTTCAAAGACTCTAGCATTCCTGAACCACCCTAGCTATTAGAGAGCACAACGCTTCTAGTAGAACCGTAGAAAAGATACAGCACAGAAGGGGGCCATTCGGCCCATTGTGTCTGCGCCGGCTCGAAGAACAACCAGGTGCCCATTCTAATCCCACCTTCCAGCACCCGATCCGTAGCCCTGCAGCTTACAGCACTTTAGGTACAGGTCCAGGTACTTTTTAAAAGAGTTGAGGGTCCCTGCCTCTACCACCAATTAGGGCACGAATTCCATACACCCACCACCCTCTGGGTAAAAAAGTTTTTCCTCAAGTCCCCTCTAATCCTTCCGCCAATCAGCTTAAATCTATGTCCTCTAGTACTTGAACTCTCCGCTAGGGGAAACAGGTACTTCCTGTCTACTCCTCAATCATGTCTCCCCTCAGCCTCCTCTGCTCCAAGGAAAACAACCCCAGCCTATCCAATCTCTTCTCGTAGCTGCAATTTTCAAGCCCTGGCAACATTCTTGTAAATCTTCTCTGCAATCTCTCGAGAGCAATTACGTCCCTCCTGTAATGTGCTGGCCAGAACTGCGCACAAAAATCCAGCTGTGGCCTTACCAGCGTTTTATACAGTTCCATCATTACATCCCTGCTTTTGTATTCTATACCTTGGCTAATAACGGAGACCATTCCATATGCCTTCTTCGCAACCTTATCTACCTGTACTGCCACCTTCAGGGACCTGTGCATATGCACTCCAAGGTCTCTCACTTCCTCTACCCCTCTCAATATATTCCCATTTACTGCATATTCCCTTTTACTGTTTGCTCTCCCTAAGTGCATTACCTCACACTTCTCAGGGTTGAACTCCATTTGCCACTTTTCCGCTCACTCCGTCAACCCATTAATATCTTCTTGGAGTTTACAGCTATCCTCTTCACTATCAACTACACAGCCAATTTTTGTGTTGTCTGCAAATTTGCCAATCATGCGCCCTACATTCAAGCCCAAATCATTAATATATACCACAAACAGCAAGGGACCCAACACTGAGCCCTGTGGCACACCACTGGAAACGGAAATTTCCATTCGCAAAGACATCCATCGACTTTTACCCTTTGTTTCCTGTTACTGAGCCAATTTTGGATCCAATTCGCCACATTTCCCTGTATCCCATGGGCTTTTACCTTTCTGACCAGTCTGCCATGCGGGACCTTGTCAAATGCCTTCCTAAAATCCATGTAGACAACATCCACTGCACTACCCTCATCAATCCTCCTGGTCACTTCCTCAAAGAATTCAATCAGATTTGGAAGGCATGACCTTCCCTGAACAAATCCATGCTGACTATTGCTGATTAAACCATGCCTTTCCAAGTGACAGAATCAATACTGAGAGATAGGATAAACTAATAGTTTGCCCACTAATGAGGTAAGACTGACCGGCCTATAATTGTTCGGCCTTTCCCTCGTAACCTTTTTAAACAATGGTAGTATGTTTGCAGTCTTCCAGTCCTCCGGTACCTCCCCTGTATCTAGTGAGGATTGGAAAATGATCCTCAGAGCATCCGCTATTTCCTCTCTGGCTTCCTTCAATAGCCTAGGAAACAATCCATCCGGCCCTGGTGACTCATCAACTTTCAAGGATTCCAGTCCCTCTAGTACTTCCTCTCTCGTTATGTTTACCTTATCCAATATTTCACACCTCTCCTCTTTAACTACTACGTCCGGATCATCCCTTTCCTTTGTGAATATGGAGACAAAATATTCATTTAAAACCCTACCCACATCCTCTGCTTCTACATACAAGTAACCTTTATCATCCCTGATAGGTCCCACCTTTTCCTTAGCTATCCTCTTGTTCTTAATGTACTGATAAAACATCTTTGGGTTTTCTTTAATCTTACCAGCTAATATTTTTTCATGCCCTCTCTTTGCTTTCCTTATTTCCTTTTTTACGTAATCCCTGTACTTTCTATACTCCTGTAGGCTTTCTGCAGTATTTAGTTTTCTGTGACAGTCATAAGCTTTCTTTTTCTGCTTTATCTTGCCCCATATACTTCTAAACAACCGGGGGCTCTAAATTTGGCAGTGCCACCCTTTTTCTTTGAGGGGACGTGTCTGCATTGTACCCGTAGAATTTCACTTTTTAGTGCCTCCCACTGATTTCTCCTCAAGTAGTTGTGTCCAGTCCACTTCTGCCAAATCACCTCTTAGTTCTATAAAATTTGCCTTCCCCCAATTTAAAATGTTTACTCCTGATTTAACTCTGTCCTTTTCCATTATAATGATAAAACTAATTGAATTGTGGTCACTCTCCCCAATATGGTCACCCACTGTCACTTCACCCACTTGCCCATCTTCATTTCCCATGACTAAATCTAGAATTGCACCCCCTCTTGTTGGGCTTGTCACGTACTGGCTAAAAAAGTTCTCCTGGACACCGATCAAGAATTTTGCTCTCTCTATGCCCCTCACACTGTTTGAATCCCAGTTGATGTTGGGGTAGTTGAAGTCCCCTAATATTATTGCCCTCTTATTTTTGCACTCAGAAATTTGCCTAATGTATTTGTTCTTCTATCTCCCTTTCGCTATTCGGGGGTCTATAGTACACTCCTAGTAGTGTGACTGCCCCTTTTTTATTTTTTAGCTTAACCCATATGGCCTCGATTGATGTTCCATTTAGCATATCATCCCTTCTCACAACTGTAATTGATTCTTCAATCAATAATGCTACCCCCCCTCCTTTTTTAATCACCCACTCTATCCTGCCTAAAAACTCTATATCCAGGGATATTGAGCTGCCAATTATCCCCCTCTTTAAGCCAGGTTTCCATTATAGCAATGATATCATGCTGCCATGTGTCTATCTGTGCCCTTGGCTCCTTGCATTGAAGTATACACCCTTTAACCCCGTCAAATTCCTGTGCTGAACACTATTTAACCTTTGCTTCTTTTGCCTTTCTGAGTCGCTAACTACATCACTAACTGCTTTTCTACTACCCGTTTCCTGGTCTGAATTTGTCCTTTCTGTACCTGCCCTTTGGTTCCCATCCCCCTGCCATACTAGTTCAAACCCTCCCCAACAGAACTAGCAAATGCCCCCGCGAGGATATTGGTCCCCGTTCTGCTTGGGTGCAACCCGTCCAGCTTGTACAGGTCCTGCCTTTCCCAGAATCGGTCCCAATACCTCAGGAATTTAAACCCCTCCCTCCTACACCATCTCTCAAGCCACGCATTCATCTGGTCTATTCTCCTATTTCTGCTCTCGCTAGCACATGGCACTGGGAGTAATCCTGAGATTACTACCTTAGAGGTCCTGCTTTTTAATTTATTTCCTAACTCCCTATATTCTGCTTGCAGGACCTCATCCCTTTTTTTAACCGATGTCGTTGGTACTGATATGGACCACGACTTCTGCTGTTCACCCTCCCCCTTCAGAATGTCCTGCAGCCGCTCCGTGGACATCGTTGACCCTAGCACCAGGGAGGCAACATACCATCCTGGAGTCACGTCTGCGGCCGCAGAAATGCCTATCTGTTCCCCTTACGATGGAATCCCCTATCACTATTGCTCTCCCATTCTTTATGCTCCCCTCCTGTGCAGCTGAGTCACTCGTGGTGCCACGGTCTTGGCTCTTGCTGCATTCCCCTGATAAGCCATCTCCCCCAACAGTATCTAAAGCAGAATATCTGTTTGAGAGGGAGATGGCCCCAGGGGACTCCTGCTTTACCTGCCTAGTCCTTTTACTCTGCCTGGCGGTCACCCACTTCCTTTCTGCCTGCGTAATCTTTACCTGCGGTGTGACCACCTCACTGAACGTGCTAGCCACGATAATCTCAGCATTGCGGATGCTCCACAGTGAATCCACCCAAAGCTCCAGCTCCGAAATGCGGTTAGCCAGTAGCTGCAGCTGGACACACTTCCTGCACACATGGTCGCCAGGGACACTGGTAGTGTCCATGACTTCCCACATAGCGCAGGAGGAGCATATCACGGGTGCGAGCTCTGCTGCCTTGACTTGCCTTAGATTAAGCTCGTTAGTTACTCCCTTTAAGGAGTTTATTCCTTTAAATTACTCTTAATTTAGAGAATGTTAACTACACTAGGGACCTTGATTCACTAAAAAACGCTACTTGCTATAACTAAATTAAGTTTAGTTTTTTTAAAAAAAATTTAGTTTTATGCTATAAGTTACTTAGCCCACAGTCCTAAGAAGAAAACAGAAGAGATACTCACCAGCCTGCCTTACCTGTCTATGGTATTTCTTTATTTCAAGATGAATAACACAATTTTGTCTACATTAGATCTTCAGTAAAGAAAATCTGCTCTGTTCTTAACGTGACCTTGAAATAACTGCTAAATTAACATGAATGTGTTCTTGCTCTTTTCAGAAAGAAAAGAAGAACAACTCTATAATTCACTTCTACCCAAATAAAGGAACCTTTGATCTCGTGTATTTTCCATATTATGGCAAACTGACACATGTAAGAGGGTTAAAATCTTTCTAATTCAGCAGCTGATATTCAATGTTTCTTTGATTTTTTTGAAATAAGGAAATAATATTTACTGCTATATTGATTTTTATTCTTTCAACCAATGTTAACATTCTAGGCTTTGACAAAGAGTGACTCTTAATTAGTTACTGACAGCAAAATATTATAGATTCAACCAAAGATTAGCCGTATGATTGCATGTTCAAAATGATTACCTGATGAAACAATAAAGGTGAACGAGATAAGCTGGTACAGTGGGACTGTATCACAAACTAATGCGTTTTGACAGCCCCAAGTCATTGCTCATACCACTTATGGAATATTAATTCAGGAAGGATATTATTGCTCGAGGGGGTACTGAGGTGAGTAACAAAGTTGATTCCAGCTATCAGGAATGTAACTTATGAGGAAAGGTTAAGGAGGTTGGGCTTGCTTTATTTGGTAAGAGACTTCAGAGGGATCTAACGAAACATTTCAAAATTGTGAAGCAAATTGTTCCAGGCAAATGAGGTGGTGAAATGTTCAACCACAAGGGGACACAGGTTAAAAATGAGGAAGTTAGGAGTTAGAAAGGAAGTCACCCAAAGGATAATAATGTGCAGTACATCATAAGTGAATGCTTTTGAAGCAGTCAGTATAACTTAGATCAAGAGACAACTGAATGTGTTTCTAGAAAGAGAAGAGATTCAAGAATATGGTGAGAAGGTGGATAGGGGAGGCTGATCTCTGAAAAAGTCTTGTTGGGCCGAATGCTGTTTCCCTGGTCCTTGAAATTGTAGAATTAGCACCTGGTTGCAACAATGAATCTCTCAAATTATTCCCACTCTCGTCACTGAGTATATACTGGCTGCTACCCATATCCATTCACAGCATCATTCATCTGCAACAAAGAATTGAGCAGGCTTTGTTAGTGCACCGAAGTCTATGTTAATACTTGTTCTGAGCCTTGACATTTTCCTTAAAAACCCAAATTGTGTGAAAATGTTGTAGCCTAATCTCTGCTAGCCTGCTTACTGATGGCCAGGATCTGCACCGGGAGCATCGCCTCTCAAGTTACCCCTTAGAGTATTAGAAGTGTGAATTCATAAAATTTGAACATTTGTCATTAAAGGCACTGAAATCCTTACTAAATCTGATTTTTAAAGATGGAATCGGAAGAAAGAACGAACTTGCATTTATATAGCGCCTTTCACGACATCAGGATGTCCTAAAGTACTTTACAGCCAATGAAGTACTTTTGAAGTGTAGTCACTGTTGTAATGTAGGGAAACGCGGCAGCCAACTTGGGCACAGCAAGGTCCCACAAACAGCAATGTGATATTGACCAAATAATCTGTTTTAGTGATTTTGATTGAGGGATAAATATTGGCCAGGATACCAAGGAGAACTCCCCTGCTCCTCCTTCAAAATAGTGCCGTGGGATCTTTTACGTCCACCTGAGAGGGCAGACTGGGCCTCGGATTCATGTCTCATCTGAAAGACGGCACCTCCAACAATGCAGCGTTCCCTCAGTTCTGCACTAGAGTGTCAGCCTAGATTTTGTCCTCAAGTCTCTTGAGTGGGGTTTGAACCCACTGAGCCACAGATGACACCTGTTTTTTGGAGTATTACTGTTCTGGGGGATGAAGTCTGGCAGAGACATACATCACAATTTAAGTCGTGCACAAGTGAGCTATCAAAAGTTTCGCTACACAAATAATGTTTTCACAAAACAATCACAATGCAGGTCGCTTTATCGTCTCATGTTTCCTACCAAGCCCCACTTTTCTCCCTTCTCTTCAGAAGATGGTGACTTATGCTATGGTGTGGTTCCAAATGGCCAGCAACCCCAGGTACTCTGCCCTAGTGCTCATTCTTTATGTGCAAGACTACTTACGGAATGTCAGCAGGCTATTTAACTGCTGGGAGCATCATAATCAAGCCTGACCCTGGATTCATCCAATGTTCACACATGGAAATTCTCCAGTAGGAATCACTTATTGGTGAACCAGAGCAGGAATCCTGACTGATTTTGCTCTTCCCTAGTTTACAGGTGCGAGACCAATAGCAGCACCTCTACCAAAACCGTAGCCAGTTCAGTGTTACATTTTCAGCTTTGATGCTAGATGTTCCATGGTATCTCGAGGAGAAGCATCTTTATTCTTTTGATGTGCATCATGAGGGATACTGAAATTTGTATTTTACTGTATCATATACTGTTTGGCACTGAGTGCTGTTCATTTACCTGCTTTATTTAAAATTAGTTGTCATTTGATTTATAGCCTGATTTTAAAAAGTTGTCTTTTGGTTTATAGCCTGAGTTTCGGACTAATAGAATAAATTTTCAATCTACCTACGGAAAACATTGAGAATCCTGTGGCGGCACATGATACATTCCAATAAACTGGAAAACAGTGACAAGTATTCTGTTCGATCCCTGCGTCTCACTAAGGTATTGGGCAGAGAAGGCCACCCTCCAGATCATAGGGGATTTTAGGACTGATTATCGAAGTGGTTGTTGACACTGAACCAAAGTAGAATATCTAGCGTAAAACCCAAAAACATCTAACAAGCCAATTTTTGATTTAAAAAACTTCAACTTGGGAAAGTGTCTTCCTAAAGTTGTTGCTTTTAAATCATTAGGAAGACATTATCCTAATGAATTTACAGGGACTGCAATGCACCTTTTAACTTACCTGTTTCACACCAGCTTTTTACTCTGCGATCAATTGAAGTTTATCCCATTGGGATGAATGGAAAAATTAAACTAACATTGAAAAATGCTGGTAATTCTGGAGTGTATATTTCCTAATTGTTAATAATTACTTCACATTTTATTTTATGGGCATAAATTGGATTGGTTTCTGTAAACAAGGAAGAGTAAGTGTTAATTTTTCTTTTTGTGTAAGAATTAGAATCATAGATTCACAGCACAGAAGGTGGCCATTCAGCCCATCGTACCGGTGCCGACTCTTTGAAAGAGCGATCCATGCTCTTTCCCCATAGGCCTGCAAATTTTTCCTTTGAGTATATGTACAATTAACTTTTGAAAGTTACTATTGAATCTTCTTCCACCGCCCTTTCAGGCAGTGCATTCCACAGCATAACTCGCTGCGTAAAAAAGATTTCTCCTCTTCTCCCCTCTGGTTCTTTTTCCAATTAATATAAATCTGTCCCCTCTGGTTACCAATCCTTCTGCCAGTGGAAACAGTTTCTCCTTATTTACTCTATCGATACCTTTCATAACTACCAATTATGGATAATTTTATAAAAAGAACTGCTATCCAAAATGCCGTACAGTTGCAGTGTGTTATCTTGCAATGCATATTTCACACTGATTATGCTACATTATTCATATGCACTGCACATGGCACAGCCTAAAAGTTACACACAATCATGGGTGTGAATAATTCATTCCGCTCCTCCTTCAAGACCCATTTTAAAACATACCTCTTCCCTTCCTAATATCTCCTTTGAATTACAGATTGATTGATAGGCCCCGATAATAACTCCAAGAGGGAAGAGAGCGGGAGGGAGGATTTGCGGACAGGAATCCTGGAAGCATCGGTTTCCCAGATGTCCTGATAATTTTGACGTCAGGACGTCTTTTAAATTTTTCAAATTGGTCTCCCGGCTAGATTGAGGGGCTGGCTGTCAGGAAGGAAGGCCTGCGGCAGCAGGTCCCAGCTGGGGATTGGAGGGAGGGAGTGATCGTGGGCCAGGGAGGACATCACGGGGGCCAGGAGGTGGAGATCGGGGGCGGGGTCTGATATCAGGAGTAGATCGGAGGGGGTCTGATATCAGGAGGAGCTGGACATCGGGATTGGGGATGGGGGGCAGACATCAGGGGTCCGATCACGATTTGGGGGGGGGGGGGTGGGGGTGGAAGAAGATCGGCCGGTCGAGGGGGTCCCATCGCGGGGATAGAAGCCGGTTTGCTTGGCAGGTTGGGGGAGCTGGGGGAAGACTCCTGCTCCTCCTGACCTACAAACAGTGCTGGAAAGGTACATACCTGTTCCATTCAGCCGTTCTCGCCCCCCCCGCCACCCTTTGGCTGCCAGGTTTTCCGAGGCCCGGAAAACCCGGCTCCCAGGAGTTAAATGGGAAACACAGGTTAAATTCGAGGCAAGCAGTCTCTTTAAAATATTTTTAAGGACCCACATCAGGAGAGCAGGTTAGTCGCCTGCCTCCAAATCCGCCTCCATTAAAACCAGAAGTGGAGGCGGGGTGGGGTCGGGTTCCAGATTTTTACATTTTTAAACCCCCTCCTGCCTCCACCACCACCCTGGGGGCTCAGAACGACTCCCACGGAGTCCATTTCTCTCGAGTACAGGCCAGCACAGTGAACATGCTGACCAAGCAGTTGCAATTTTCTAACTGTATTGCCACATCATTAGTAAAACGACCAGTCGCTCACCTTCTGGATTAGTGCTGCTCACCTCCTGAATACAGTTGGACATATTGCCTTGAGCAGTGCCACAAATGAATCCACCCAGTAGTTAGTATACAAATTTATGGCTGTAATTAATTTTACAGCTAAGGCAGAGCAGTAAGATTCCCTGACCCAAAGTCAACAATCTCTGATCATCTGCCTGGTTAGCCTGGCCCTCCTAATTCTCTCCTTGGATAGTGTAAAGTACTCTATACAACCACTGACCTGATTAGAGACTTCTGTAAATGAACTGCCCCACCCTTGCTTACAACTCCAATTCATTCTACTTATTCACAGGCAGAATAATAGCTGATTTTTCAAAAATGAAGGTCACTGTGGAAATTGCTTATAACACCTTGTTATATTATCACTTTCACAGTGGTACTAAAATGTAATTTATATAGATTTTACAGTACACAATTTCAAAACTGAGTAAACAGGACATGGCTGATGCTAGTAAAATCTACCCTGATGAATGGCTGAGTTGGTATTAGTTCAGGTATGCAATTCGTTACTAGCATTTTAAACTATTGCTGCACACTGTGGACTGGTAGTAATACTGAAAGCATCCTCATTGTCCAGTGACACTTTTGACTCCATGTAGCATTGATGCTGAGATTATTGCAATCTGAAAATCTGCCAAAATTTAAATAAAATGGCCAATTATTTTTCATACTGTATGCAAACAGTTATAGGGGTGAAAATGAACAAAAGTGAATGATGTGTTGCTTGTACTTTAAAACTTGGGATCGGAAAAGTGAAAGTGTTTAAAATGGAAATCAAATTACTCAAGTCACATGATAATGAGGAGGTGCTCGGATCAATGTCACATGATCGGTTCCATGTAACTGACCCAGAAATTATACATTATGTAACTTTATATCAAAATTGTTTCTAAAAATGTTTTTTTAATGCTTTCCCCTATAATCCCAATTCTAATGCTCCAACATTAAGTCCAAGGTGACTTACCTACTTCATGTATGGTTAGACTCATGGTAAGTGACAATCATTCTTTTATAAGAATTTTTTCTACATTCATCACCTTTTGTAAAAATATTTTCAATTCGTTTTCTGATTTTCTCACTAATCCTACTGTTAGTGGCAAGAGGGATGACTACATTGTAATATGTCAAAGTCAGATCTTGTCTTTTTAAAAGAGGTGAAACATTAATTTTTTTGTCTTTTAATAATTCTAGGTAAATTACACAATCCCATTGGTGGCAATGCAATATGAAAATATAGAGAAGAACACTCGGGTCAACATTCAATGCAAAGTAAATGGGCCTGGCATCAAAAATGACATCTTTCACGACCGATTTTCTGGCAGGATTTTCTTCACACTTAATATTCAAGAATAGTATGAGATGAGAGTTTCCTTGTGAAAGATACAGTATCTGGTGACATGGTTTCTCTGCCAGGTATCTGAAAGACTTGTATTATTAGCATGACTGTTCTATTGGTAAGGTGCAAAAATTTAAGCAGGTTAATCCCTCCCCTCTTAACTTACTGAATAGCTAAAAGATTTATTTGAAATCTGACTTTGGTTTTGGAAATACAGCATCACCGATAAAACATTTCTGTAAGGTTTTAGTTATATCAAATTGTTATAATCTTACATTTATTTTTTGGTTATAAGTGTTAAACTGCACAGTTTTTAAAACTTAGATTACGATTTTCTTTTAATTACATTTTTCAGACAGTCAATAATTATTCAACGTCTTAAATTTTTGTCTGAAATTTCTATATTCTGAATGGTTCACTGTTTTGAGGGAAATAAAAGTTTTATATTGAAATGAGTCATTTTACAAGTGTCTGGTTCACCTTTCACTGTGAACTGCATAAAAAGACTTCAGTCCGTCACTAGACACGATACCAAAAATATTATCTGACTGAGTACAAATGTAAGAATACCAGGTCGGGTTAAATTCCTCTGGTGTCCCAACCTGTGCAAAACTGAGAAAGGCACCTACAACACATGACTGAAGGTAACATTAAATCATGGGATCCTTTCTTTTTGAACCCAATATCATGATTTTATTAAATTTAGACATGTTGAATTTCCTGTTGCTCAGTCAGTAAAATTAATCATGATACATAAGCAGGATCCTACTGCCCATTTCTGACCACCATTTGACAAACAAAACTGAAAATTGAATAAAAGGTTAAGTGCTGTGTTTGTAAGTATTATGCATAACACACACTGGAAAAATGTTCCAAAGGACAGGGCTGAGAGGACATGGGTAAACTGCTCAACCTTCACTCTTGTGGTTCATTGCATTATTTCAATGCTTGATATAATCTTTTTAAGAACATGCTCACACTATAGAAATTACACTTTAATTGAACAATCTTTAAAGAAAAATGTATAAAAGCCAGTTGCTTCCTGCTGGCTTTTCTGACCCTGAAAACCTGGCCTCTCCCTACGAGCAGGGATTTGCAAGCAGCTGTCAAACTACAGAAACTTCTCCCAGCAATTAGCCTCTGACTGACCTCAGATGTATCTATTTAGACTACATCCCTGCAGGGAGCATGTGAACAATGCCCTTTAAGGGACAGGCTAGATAAACCCAGCTCTATCTCAACTGCTTATCGTCATAAGGCCATAAGAGATAGGAGCAGTAGGCCATTCGGCCCCTTGAGTCATGAACGTGGTCCAAACCCCCGACTACCTGAGAGCAACATCATGACTGATCAAGTAGTTCTGTATATAATATATACTGCCCATAGATTTTCCTAGTATTTATTCTACCCCAAAGATTATAGCATCAAAATCATTAATCGGATTGTATAGATAATATCACATATCAAGAACATTTAGTCTATTAATAGGTCAGTTAAGCTACCATTATTTCCCCTAAAGTGAAGCAGATTCAGATAAGCATTGACATAAAGCTAGTATTGTAACTTAAGAGTCAGGTTGATGATGTAACTGGGTAATCTGTGATTTCACCTCCAGGAGTTTGTCTCTTACCAGCTGATGTGAAGCCAAATGCTAAAACTATCGAAGCTAAATTTTTTAACAATTGAGTGTGCTGGCACTCCAATTGGCTCTGAGCATTAAACTTTAATCAGCATTTGGACATTGGTGAGCAGAGTTCCATTGTCACTGGGCTAGTGTGACACAGGAGCCAGCAGTGAAATTCAGGTCTGCTGCTAGTACAACTAGCCTCTAGTAGTTGCAGTTCACACCAATAGTCCCTGCTGGCACAAGAACTGGCCAAAAGCAGAATAGAAGTCCCATAAGAAATGTAACCAGTGTATTATATTATAAAAATTGTACAAATATCCAGGGTGTGATCTTAATGCTGCAGTCTAGTTTTGGCATTTGTGATACAGTTGTAAACTGGGGTTCCACAAGATACAATATTCAACATGCTCCCTATAAACTCTGCCCTGCCTACCCCTCCACCCCCATCCCCACTGTCACTTTGTCCCACCATTGGCCTTTAGCCATCTAGGCCGAATGCTCTAGAATTCTCTCCACAAACCTCTCTGCTGCTCTACCTCCCATCTCCTCCTTTAAGACCCATTTCTTGGGCCAAAGAGTGACCCACCCTAATAGGCCCTCCTTCAGCTTGGTGTCCATTTTCATCTGATTACGCTTCTATAAAGCACTTTGTGGCACTTTTCTATGTTAAAAGTGTTATATAAATGCAGTTGTTGTTGTTGTAATAGTAGTAGTAGTAGTAGTATAACTATCAGTTTTTGTAAATGTATAAATTAAGGCCAGGGTAAATAGTTTTCAAGCAGCTGTGATAGCACAGAATATTTATTCTGAATTATAAAACTATTACATTTTTAAAAAATATACAAAGCTTACAATATACAAAAAATATACATAGCAAAAAATATACATTTCTAGACAGGAGTATTTTTCTGCACCAGCTTCTCAAAGTCTTTAGTGTTTGAATTTATTGGATCGAGACCTAACTAGACCTCTTACCTTTCTAACCTCTGACTTTTGTTACCGTGTGAACATAGGATGTTGCGAATTAGTCCACTAACTGTATCAATTCATAAATATAGAATACCTTAATGTAGATACTTAAGAACAATTGTAAACCTAAAATAGAATATTTAATGAAGCACTTAAATTACTCATATGGAGGACTGAACTCAATTACTTAAACACTAACCCTCAGATCTCAGACATATGGATATCTGATATGAAACTTTGTTTCTACCTTGAACAAAGGTGCACAGATTTATTAATGTGTCACAATTTATCCTTTCCATGAGGTTATCTTTAGAAGCCACAAAAATACATAGAACAAAGAGCATTTTGGATTGGGGGGGGGGAATAACATTGTTTTCTTATCAGAGGTCCGAGAGGGTGCTGAAAGCAATGTGTAATGTTATATAGCCCAGCGAATATAAAGTGCAATAGAAAATGTTTAGATATGGGAGGATAAGTGGGGAAAAGAAAGACAGCCACCATTTTTAAATGCAAAAAAAATTGCAGCCGTTGTAAGGGAAAGGTTGATAATTATTTTTATAATATTAAAAATGTTTTGTTTCTGTCACTTGAAATAAAATGTGCAGCACTATTTAGAACACTGGGAACCTAGAATATATTCAGATTTATTTTTAAAAATTCTAGTAGTTTTTATTTTGTTAAATATTTGTGTTGCTCTTTTTTAGGCCTCCACATGCCGTACACTACTTTCTAGCCAAGAGATTAGGCACATGGCATATTTCCGAGCCTCTCCAATGCTACCCTTTAGCTGACTAATAGAAGGCGTGCATGGGCAGCCTGGAGTGACTCATGCCAATTTTCCCGTTTTAAAAAAAAATAGAATCTACAGCACAGAAACAGGCCATTCGGCGGCCGGTATTTATGCTCCACGAGCCTCCTCCTACTCTACTTCATCTCACCCCGTCAGCATATCCTTCCATTCCTTTCTCCTTCATGTGTTTATCTAGCTTCCCCTTAATGCATCTATGCTATTCGCCTCAACTACTCCATGCAGTAGTGAGTTCCACATTCTCACCACTCTCTGGGTAAAGAATTCCTTATTGGATTTGTTGGCGACGATCTTATATTTATGACATATTTATATACGTCACACATCATCTAAAGCAAATTTCTGTGACAAGCTTAACACCAGAGCCAGAGCACCTACAGCCTCTTAAACCAACCTCGCACATCAGAGTCAAGAGTTCAGAGAATTATAAAGCCCAGACAGAGGCCACTGGGCCTATTATGCCTGTGCACTTTGAAAGAGCTATCCAATTAGTCCTACTCCCCTGCTCTTTCCCCATAGCCCTGTAATTTTTTCCTTTTCAAGTATTTATCTAGTTCCCTTTTGAAAGTTACTATTGAATCTGCTTCCACCACCATTTCAAGCAGTGCAATCCAGATCATAACAATGTGCTGAGTTAAAAAAAATTCTCATCTCCCCCTCTGGTTCTTTTGCCAATTATCTTAAATCTGTGCCCTCTGGTTACCGACCCTCCTGCCATTGGAAACAGTTTCTCCTTATTTACATTATCAAAACCCTTCACAAACCCTCCATCTGCAACAGGACCTATAATTGACCCCAATATTCATTAAAAAAAAATTCATTCATGGGATGTGGGCATTGCTGGCAAGGCCAGCATTTATTGCCCTTGAGAAGGTGGTGGTGAGCTGCAGCCTTGCAACTGAGTGGCTTGCTAAGCCATTTCAGAAGGCAGTTAAGAATCAACCACATTGCTGTGGAGTCACATATAGGCCAGACCGAGTAAGGACGGCAGGTTTCCTTCCCTAAAAGGCCATTAGTGAACCAGATGGGTTTTTAATGACAATCTGGTAGTTTCATGGTCACTATTACTGATACTAGTATTTTATTCCAGATTTTTTTAATTTTTAATTAACTGAATTTAAATTCCCCAGCTGACGTGGCAGGATTTGAACTCATGCCTCCAGATTATTAGTCCAGGCCTTTGGATTACTAGTCCAGTAACATAACCACTATGCTACCGTACCCAGAAATGACATAGATCAATTACACCTTGCAGAATTAAAAGGGATACACATCTACACTTTAGCAACAGAATAATACCACGCTGTGCACAAATTGGCCGCCGCACTTCCCACTCCACAACAGTGACCACACTCCAAAAGCACCTCATTGGCTGTGAAGCATCCCAGGACATCCTGATGTTGCAAAAGGCACTACATAAATGCAAGTTCTTTCTTTATCATTTAATATATTGTGTTTTATATTATAATGTCTGGTCCTTTATATATAAAAAAAAAGTACATCCTCAGGCTAACCAAGTGCCTACTCTGTGCCTCCCCTGACAATTCAGTCAAGAATGACTCACCGTGCAGGAGAATCCTGGCCATGAAGCCATGTCATACTAGTCAGTAGCTCACCATGTTGATATGTAATTGGTATCAGTTAAACCATTTCGTAACTTGTAATAGTGAAGAAAATAAATGTTCTATCAATGAAATTATAACTAGGTGAATGTGTGCACTGTAATTAAATATAAAATTTATAACAATTAAAAATATAATAAAGTTAAAAACCTTAAACCCTGGAACTTGTCTCAAACAATTTCAGCTACCACCAATATTCTCTAGGCTCTGGTTTCAATGTAATTGGGCTGAAATATTCTTGATGTGGAGATGGCGGTGATGGACTGGGGTTGACAAATGTAAGGAATCTTACAACACCAGGTTATAGTCCAACTGTTTTATTTGAAAATCACAAGCTTTCGGAGGCTTTCTCCGAAGCCTCCGAAAGCTTGAGATTTTCAAATAAAACAGTTGGACTATAACCTGGTGTTGCAAGATTCCTTACATTTGAAATATTCTTGCACAGTACAGTAACCAGTAGTCAGTCCAAAAACACTTCAAGCATAGTATTTTAATATCAGTTAATCTCCTGTGGCATTGCTCACAGATAGTCACCGCGTTCCAGATCCTGCACTAAGCACTGGTCAGTGACTGTGCTAGTCTTGTTGCAGTGACAAAGCATGCAGCAAATAGGGTGGCGGAATTAGCCAGTTTCTATGTTTGTCATGGGGAGGTTGGTGCTTGAGCCTCAGGTGCTGCCACTGCATTCACTGGGGAGATGGAATACTCACCCAGTACTGTTTTTAGTCCAGGTCTTGGAGGTGGCTTCTCGTAGGTACGCGGTGATCACTGTTTATCACAAAGTAACTGTTTTTGGTTTTGCAACCTAATTGGTCCAAATATTCATGTAGACATATTTATGTAGATAAATGCACAAGTTATTTTATCATATGAAGCTGAGATTAATGTTTGTTGATTTTTTTCATGATGTTTAGTTAATTTCACATTAAAACTTTAAATTTTTAATTAAAAGTTAACATCGCACATGACAGAGAGGAGGTTATATCCTTAGGAAAAGTACTCAGGATGGTATAGTATCAGGTGACAGGAAGTGGCAGTGTTGAGTATTTTTTGAAGTGTGTTCCAAGATAGCATTAGCTTGTATATATTCAAAGTTATCTATTTCGATATAATGGTTAAGAATAGCAATTTGAATTTGAAATAGATTAAACAATGTAACTTTAAAAACAGATACTCCGCATGAATAAAGTGACCTTGAAAGATTATTGTGAATGTTGTTCCTTTACATTTTTTCATTTTGCACAAAGTATTTCATTATAAGAAAAAAAGCCTTCATTTATCTAGAATCTCATGTCCTCAAGTCCCAAAGCACCATAGCCAATGGATTACTTTTTGAAGTGGAATTGCTGTTATTTTGTAGGCAGTAACGACAGCCAATTTGCACCCAGCAAGTTCCCACGAACAGCAGATGAACTAAATGACCAGCTTGTTTTGTGTTGGTTGAAGAATAAATGCTGGCTAGCAACCCAACAGAACTCCCCTCCTCTTCAAGGATTATCATAGGATCTTTTACATCCACCTGAACAGGCACATGATGCCCCGGTTTAACACCTCAGAAGTAAAATAACTCCTCCGTAAATGCCAACCTAGATTATGGTGTTCAAGTTCTACAGTGGGGCTTGAACCCACAACTGAGCCAAGCTGACATTGCCTCCACTTCCTTATTTGGAAGGCCAATGCAGGTAGTCACTCTTTATGATTGAAATATTGCTCAGGATATCCTTTTCTATTCCACATAGTATCTTATATACCTCTATGGTCCTTTCTGATTCATCGCCTTTCAAGGGTAAAAGAGTTCAGGCTTTTCAAACATTTTCTCATAACTCACGTCCTCTGACACTGGAGATTGGTTGTGGTCCTTCCTGCAGTCGTTCCAAGGCCTGGGTGCTTCTCTTCTGCCTCAATGTCTGGCACTGAATTTAGTACTGAAAGTGCTACCTAACCAGAGCAGTATACAGCTTCAATATGATGGCCTCAGACATACAATCTACTCATTTGACAATGTAATTCAGCTTTTAGTTTGCTTTGCCGATTACTAATCTGCAATGACTGGACTTGGAAGGGCCAAGTTCACCATCAATTCTAGTTCTCCTTCAGCTTCTTCTTCCAATGTGTAACACTTTAAATTTGCAAGTGGGCAGAACTACAACAATGAAATTTAGTACAGGTAAATGCAGTCAAGGTCCTTTTGCAGCTCCTTCAGACCTGACTAACTCCCTTATCCCCAAATTTGACAAAATTGTTTTTATTTCTGAATCCAGGTCATTTAAGTTCCAGCATCAGTTCCTAGGGGACTGTACTTAGTACACCCCTGCCCCCCCACCCCCTAGACTGCCATTACTCCCTTAACAGGTATCTATTTCTTTTTCAATCTCTATCTGTTTATCTAATCTCAGTTTATCCACTTCTGAATCTTACCTATGATACACACTGCCTTAAGCTTGTGTAGCAGTCTTTCAGGCAGAACTTCACTGAAGGCTTTCTGAAAATCCAAGTACCCTACATCAAAGCATGGCATCTATTTGGGATGTCACTTTTTCAACAAAAGTCAAGGAGGTTGGTTAGGCAGGATTTTCCCTAATCTGAAACCTTTAGTGCTGTCATTTACTAGGTTATTTTCATATAGGTGATACTCAGGTTTGTTCCTAATGATCTGTTATTATCTCCAATCTAAAACAAACTCAAATTATTCTACGTCTATACATAGCATTAGATCTAGCCCTTCACCCGGGTATTAATTGACTTGCAAATCACCCACCATTTAAAGGATCAATGTTTTTTTTAAAAAAAGAAATTAACCATGGTCAACAATAATAAAATCTAGCATGGTATTGATGCACATTTAGAACAGCAAATACTCCGATTTACAAGGCTTGTTAAAGATATTGAAGGATATAACATCATTCCTACATCAATTCCTGCTCCAGTTTGTTGCTTGAACCCTGTATTGTGTTTCTGGAAAACTTGATGCAAGCATCAAGAATGAACTCATTTCGAAGTCCAGATTGAACAGTGACTGCACCGTTCCTGGAAGGACCTTAAGTATATCTTTGAATGACTTGTGCTGTTGACACTTGCTACCATTTTGATTTTCAAAACATATAAAAGTCAATTCTTTGAGCGATGGACGAAAATTGGTCAGCATATCTCAATATGGCACAACACACGACAGCGATTCCATATCTTGGTAGTCACTTACTTGTATGTACCAGTACTGCAAAAGTGCTTCTTTTCATATAATTTTATTTGTTAAAGTATTAGATACAGAAGTCTAATTTTATGCTCCCTCTTCCAGTGCCTTGGGTTGTTTTTACTTAAAAAGATGCTAGATAAATGCTAGTAGTTGGTTACAACACTTCTGGCATCCTTATTCACTGCATTAGACTAATCTCTCCACTGAAAAATGTCTGCTTTCTACATAGTCCATTAATGAGATCAGCTAATAGCGTTGGGAAAAAGAAAAAAAAATGAACAGAGTATATTATAAGTGGTCAGGAATAGATTACAGAAGGTGGTTTTTCAGTAGCACAGGGGTAGCACATTGCCTTCCCCTTCAGGGAGCTTCCAGAGTTATTTGGGAATTTTTCTTCCTGTGTTCACCTGCAGTTTGACTCCATCTATTTTGCAACAATGAGAAAAACTCAATAAATATTTTTAGATCCCTTCCAAGGACATAAAGTACTGGCTTGTATGAAAATGCATTTTTTAAAAAAAGAAAGGCTTTTACACTGTACTTCTGTCAATTGGAAGGACCTCCCCTCCCTATCAAATTATCCAGTTCTTCCAATTGAAGCGATTTTAATAAAACAGCACAGGAAATGTTTTTTTATGCATGACTTCAAATCAAGAGTAGGCAATTTTATCTTTTAGCTGAAAGTAATGTTATATATTCTACTAGATTTTCCATCTTTCTTGCTCAGCCTGATAAGGAGATAAAGACCAGCATAACTTCTGTTCAATAAATATCAAGTGTAAATTGGTATTTGAAATTTGCTTTATAGTATCAGTAGATAAAGTGGTTCTAAATATGATCTATGGACCCAGCGTATGGTATCTTTAAAAATAAAACATATACACCTAAATGGTTAAGTCTGGAATGTGTCCTTGATGCTCAAATGTATCTGAACATCTCCCTTTGGACTGTAGGAAAGGCATTTTCAAGGTAGGAGGATGTGGATTGAAAAAATTATCAGAATAAGCTGCAGCCTCATAGTCAGCTCCTAGTGTCTATTTGCTTACATTAAGTGTGTCTCAAAATACTACTATAACGGTAGATGTGCCTTTTTCCTTCTAAATGAAACCAGTGGGTCACTGCTTTATTGGGTGTTAAAGCATCAGCCAATCAAGAGGGTAGTTAGTGCATTAAGCTAAGTACAACCCAAGTCAGACAATCCAATTTCTCCATAATATTCTTTTACTTAAAATTGAAAATAAGGATTTCTCATTAGGTTAAGGTGGCATTAACTTTGAAAACATTTGTCTGGCTAAAATTTTTATTCATGTTTTCCCAAAGAGCGTGACCTGTTATAGATGGAAATAATTATCGACACTTTAGTGCAATACTGAGGGACTGCTGCACTCTTGGAGGTACTGCATGTCTTTCGACTGAGACAATAAACCAAAGCGTCAGGATAAGGGGTAGATAATTTAGGACCGAGATGAGGAGGAATTTCTTCACTCAGAGGGTGGCGAATCTTTGGAATTCTCTACCCCACAGAGCTGTGGATGATCAGTTGTTGAATATACTCAGACTGAGAGCGATGGATTTTTCGACTCTAAGGGAATCAAGGGATATGGGGATCGGGTGGGAAAGTGGAGTTGAGGTTGAAAATCAGCCATGATCTTATTAAATGGCAGAGCAAGCTCAAGGAGCCGGATGGCCTACTTCTGCTTCTATTTCTCATGTTCTTAAGAAGTCCTGTCTGCCCTCAGATCCTATGGCATTATTCTGAAGAGCAGGGGAGTTCTCCCCAGAGTCCTGGCCAATATTTATCCCTCAACCAACATCACTAAAAACAGATTATCTGGTCTTTATCGCACTGCTGTTTGTGGGACCTTGCTGTGTGCAAATTGGCTGCCATGTTTCATACAGTACAACAGTGACTACATTTCAAAAGTATTTCATTGGCTGTAAAGGGCTTTTGGACATTGAGGCCATGAAAGGTGCTACATAAATGCTTTCTTTCTTATGCTGGTATTAAGAGGGTGACAAATGAGAGACTGAGGATTCTGCCAGACTGCAAACAGAAGTTAACTCAGTGAGTAAAGTAATACGGTTTATTTCACACTAACAGTGGCATACTTGTGTACATTGCAAACTTGGCTGCGAGGATCAAATTTACTCTGGCACCCAACTATATGACCTCCACAGCTATAGAGCATCAGGCCAAGTAGTGACCAGGGAATCACTGGATAAATGCATTTCCTGGTGGCAGTTGACACTGGGGCAGTTTGTCCTCTCCAAACGATTTGTTGATTTCAATAGGGAGAGAATTTAAAAAAAATTCTCACTGTCGTCTATTTGTCTGACAATGCCATCGAAAATGGTTGCAATCCGTGGCCATCATCAATAAATTACCAAATGGCGACTGCTCCTGTAGGTAATGGGAACTAGAGCCCAACCAGTTCTGATCAGGTACCAGCTCTAAGGCATCAACTAATGCTGGAATCTCCAGTTTCCACTCAAACACCCAATTAAATCCTTGTCATCCCTTTGTCTGCCACTACACAACTAGCCAACATTGAAACTCTCCCCCAAGTACTTTTTAAATGATAAAGATATGCTCTAATTAATGTTCTTGCCATAAACTTCAACATTCTTAATTTTGATAGATTGCCCTATATTCTTTTTGTTTATGCCATGATCCTGGGAGATCAGCGGGCAAAGTTGTTGACTTCCAATATTTTCATTGGCTTTTTTTTTAGGTCCAACTTCACTTTGTTGGGGAGGGGTGGGTAGTTATTTTGCAACAACTATAGGATCATGTAGCTTTAACAAGATTATATGCTCACTGAAACTTTACACTTCTGACTAAATGTCCAGTTATGTGGGGAATAATATTAGTTCCCTGGTGCAAGCTGGAGCTTGCTTTTTGCCCATTTTTAAGAATAGATTTACAGCAAAAAATCAGTTAATTATTGTAATTTTGAATTACAACCAATGATCTCACAAACACTTCAGAATTTCAATCACTTAGAGTCTGATGGGGATTTTGTGCATTTCCGATAGAGATGTCAAGTATTAGGCATTACTGGTGTTGCTTTTAAGTGTCTCCAAAGCGTGGAAACATTGGTCCTTTCATCAGTGTAAAGTTGCACAAACTAGAAGTCACTCTGTCCCTAAATCACCTAAAACAAAAACAATGTGGGTTGCAAGCTCCTCGTTACTGCTGTAGCACAAAGTTTCCCCTAGTTAAGATTTTAGGATGATATATCTCCTCAATATCACAGCAAATCTCAAGGATGGAGGGTGTTCAACAATCAGCATTCATACTCTGCCAGGAGACAAACAGGGTAACATTTTTGACAAACTGCATCTGGAGCAAGATCAGGTCAGACCCAAGGTTTTTCATGCTGTCTGACTAGTGCCTGGGGATCCAACTGGGCCTACACAGTGGTGCCAGCCAATGCTTCCTTAGAAACAGTATCAATAAAAAGGCTCCTTTACTGTGAAAGACACTTGATACTAACACTCACGCCCACCCTCCTCTTCAAAAAAGGTGCCTTCACATGGGAACCTGGGGGCGGGGGGTGTAAAAAGATTGTAAGACGACTGCTCAGACACAGTGTGCTGAATTTTAATCTGGCTTTTGACATCAGCTGATAAATTGGACACTGGAATAAAGCTTTGATAGGAGCGCCACCACCTTGCAAAGTATATTGGAATCAGTGGAGAGATTCAAACTGCAATGAAAACTATTAAATATATTTCCCAAAGTTTAAAACAGTGATTGAATTTAAGAACTTTCCCTGCATTAAGCACTCGTAGAATTGAAAGCAAGCTGAAGCAACACAGTGCAAAAATGAGGCTTTGTATAAAGTGCAGGGCTGGAGGGAAATTATCTGGTTCACAAAAGTATCGTGTGAACTTTTTAAAAAAAAACTCCTATAATTTCCCCAGTTTGCATGGCAACTAATTGTTTGCATCAGATGAAGGAATGATGAATTCAACACTAATTAGGACATCCAAAACTAATTTTATCTGAACCGAACAAAAAGAAAAACAATGAACGGAATTGTAATTAAAATAGATTTGTCTCCTTGTGCCAATACTACTCCTCTTCCTCCCCCCAGGCAATAAAATTAAATAAACAAAAATACAGAATAATTTAGGAGGGGTAGGGGGAAATCCAACACAGTCACTGACGATCACATCAAACACAAGACAACACAGTTGGACGTTTCAAAAGATGACCAATTATTGTATAAAAGCATTCTGGCAATTTTTAAAAATTCATGACAAATGTAAGAGTGGATGGCAAGTTAAGTATAATTGCTGAAACCTCAAGTAAAAAAAAAAATAGCATTTCTCAACCAAAGTCAAATATAAGATTACATTTTTATTTCAAGCTTATAAATTTTAATGATAGTCATGAAACTAAAAACAACATCCTCATATGTAACAATGTAGACAGAATTATATGGTTGAATTATAGCTATTAAACTGCAGCATTGAGAGGTCAGGTTTTGTCAACATTTACAACCTCTTTCCCCAACCCTCATTTTGCAACCAAAAAAAAATTCTTTAGGATAGGGAAAGATTATCTGTAACTACATTGTTCGTAATGTGGAAGAAAGATGTTGTATCACTGAAGCACACTATTGCAACAAAATATACACCTTCGGGATTTCATAAATTTTTAAATACTGTAATTTTTTATATTGCAAATTGCTTTGCTCCAGGTGTGTTTTTAGAGACTTGTCAGTCTTAAGTAATTTCTATTCCAGTTATTGCCTTCTCTTTATACTTGAGATGGTGTACAAATAGACCTAGTGTTTATAGAAAATTCCGTGAACATGTTTCTGTAAACGTACAAAGTTCCTCAAAAAGCTGCTTCAGGAATCTCTCGTAAAGTCTACTTAAGAATCACTATATAGACTCAGTTTATTAGGTTACAATGGGGCCAGAGTTCCTATGCTTTATTCGATCCAAATGCTCAAACTCAAATCTGGGAGACACACGCACGCGCACACACACAAGCTTAAGTTTCACTTCAACTGATTCTTCAGCTATCTTCTGATTTTATTGTTAATTTTTTTAAAAAAAAATGCGCTGCTTAGAGGATGACGAGGTTCACCCTTCTTGTACAATTAAGATAAACAGCGAATTGTGAAGTGCATTTTGTATTGCTCCAAATAGTCAACTTAATAAACATGAAAAAAAAGACAACTGAACACTAGGAAAAAAGAAAGCATCGAGTACAAAGTTGCTGTACCCAGTATACTTTCAGGAGACAAGAGCTTGATGGGCAAGAAAAAAAGTGTTTTGAATAACAAAACTACACATGAATACACTTTTGTTTGCAGCCAACAGGGCAAAAGCAATACTTCTGAGGGATTCTTCAGAACTTGATTCTATTTTCTTAGCTTTAGTTTTTAAAATATACCCAAGAAAGCTCGAGCTCAATGCCAGACCTTTTTGCCCTCCTATTTTCTTTCCAATTGACTTCACAAAGCCCGCCTTAACCAGGAAATGCAACTGATCCAGGTCGTAGACTTCTCCATGTCCAATATTCAAATAATTAACAGAGAGCATGCTTCCACCAGGGAGAGATAGGAAATGCCAGCTTTCCACAAATGAACTCTTCAATTTCAGGAAGCAATCCAGCAAACCACTACATTACTGATAAAAACAGCCCAATTATGTAAATTGTGCAATGGGAAGTCCATTGCCCCATCATCAATTTAGGAAGTGAGCTGTTACTGTCTAAACCAGCCCTACACCAGACATTTGTCCCTTACCAGCAATGTTCCACCAGAAGGAAGCAGTACAGAGCAAAGGTGCTTCCCATTCTGCTTGTAATCTGTTGATAAGAAATGCACCTGTCTAGTGTTTCACATGTTCCCCACCACCACCCAACCGCACCCCCCCCACCAAAACAGCATGTAGCACAAGGTCGGTTTTTAGCAACACAGTGGTGCAATTACTCAAATCGGATTGGAGGATCAGAAAGTCAGTCAGACACCTTAAAACCACAACTGCTGGTGCCTAAGGGGAATTAACTGCTGCTGTACCACCAAAGCAGTTTTCACCCTAAAATAAATCCACACAGGTAGCAAGCCCAGAAATACCAGTGTAAAATATTAAGGTTTTAGCTTTGTCATGGAACTCAAAGCATTTGTATATACACTACAAAAAGTTTTTAAACCCCCGAGTCATCAGGGAAGTTTTTTTTCAATTAAGAGTACATTTAATAAAAACTGTTGATTCCACAACAGGCTTTGTTCAGCGTTTATTTGTAGGTGGTTACAAAGATAAGATGGGTAAAAAGATCTGCATCTGTTCAGTGAATACACCACTATACTTATGTTTGAAAGGTGAAATCAAGCTTTCTTTAAAAAGTACTTCATACATTATTGCTGCTCCAGGAGAATACTAAATAGAACTATATGGTGCACTATGTATTTGACCAAGTACCAGAAATTCTATTAAACCAATTACAGGATTGCTTTTTACAAAGTTTTCTGGCAGCAGCAAAAAGCTTTTAAATTACATGTAACATTTCAAACATTTTTTTTTCTGTACTACGTTTTTTTTTAAACCCTTTCTCCTCACTCAGTCACCCCGACTGTTCATTCAAAACAGCATATCCTAGCTGAGGAGATGCAACAAATCACTGACCCATCTATGACCACTTTCAATGCCATCTGGTGATCTAACAGGAGGTGAACTTGTAGCAGGGGAGATAACCATCTCCATTTCTTCCCCCCTGAAATGGGACACAGTTTCTGTAAGGTGCTATACCAGCAGCTCAGCTGAGAATAGCAAAACTACAACATGTGAACATCAGTACCAGGCAGCCCTTGTGAAGCCAGAGATGTTACTGCGATAGTGCCCTAAAATATGACTGAACAACCAGTAGCTTTAATAGCTGCACTTGGTGCAGTAACAAATCTCATTACAGGTCCTCAACAGAGAAGCAAAAACTCCTTTAAAAATTTCAACTGTTGTTCTCAAGTTCAAAAAAGTATCTCTACAATTCTGTATTCTGTTTCTTATGCTTAAATTAGAAGAGAATAGAATTAAGTTAAAACCCCTCACAAGTCAAAATAACAATTCTTAAAGTCTCTGCCTCAGAGATAGTTCTTTTCAGAGATGCCATTTCAAGCAACAGAAAATAGGAACAAATGCAGAACGATCATTAATTCATTCATACTCCTCATCCTCCTCCTCCTCCTCCTCATCGTCATCATCACCAATATAGGACATAGGGGTCTCCATTCTGGGATCAGAATAGTGTGTACCATTGAAACTTCCTTGTGCTTGACTGGTCACTAAGGCCACTTCGGTATCAGTTGGTAAGGCCGCTATTGCATCACTGGCACCAAATGCTCTGAAAGTAAAACAATTTATTAAAAAAAGTCAAATGTATCATTCCATAGTACAAGATCATATTGTAAACTTGAAACAAACTTAGACATCTTTACAAGGGAAGTAAACAAAAACTCAAATAAGCAAAAGTATGACAAGCAATACTATATGCCTCACCTGGTGAGAAAGAGTGGGGGAGAGGCCCGTGAGTATGAAATCAAGGGATTATGGGGGCAGGGGTAGTAACGGGAAGAGCAGTGAGAAGGAAAAAAAAGTGAGGCAAAGTGAAAATGACGAGGAACAAAGAAAAAAAAGGCAACACTGCAAGTGAGGAAGGAGAGAATGAAAGGAAAGAAAAACAGGAGAGAGGAAAGGGAAGATAGAAGTGAGGGGAAAAATAGAAATGATTGAAAAAGGGGTAAAAGAGCAAGACAAATGGTTATCACGTATCAACTTTCAGTTAATCAGTGGGGTCAGTCAACACTAGATTCAAGTAGGTATCATCTCTAGACAGCATATTTGGAATTATGCTTGGTAGATCAAATTACAACATTCGCTCAATATTTTGCTTTTTAACTTGTTATTAGAAGCATTTTCATTCAAAAATGTTTGGAGAAAAGAAACTGAAGATGTACCACTTGAGAAAACAGAAGGGGAAGTCATGGTACAAATAAAAATCTGGTTAAGGGCCAGACAACCAGTGGGATTTTAACATTAAGATTGTCAGACTTACCCATGGTACGAGGAGGATATCAAATGAAGAATCAGAGCTACAAAACTTCAAATTTTAGAGCACTGTATGGGGAGAAGATTTTTTAAAGTTTCACTACAGTTCTTGTTTGAAAGATGCAAGAGATGCTTCAATATTGTTAGCAGAATATCGAGGTAAAATTGTAAGCCATCCAGTTATGCTAAATCTGATGTGAAAATATAAGGGGGGTGGGGGGAGAGAAACAAGCATCAACAGACTTACCTGCTAGACTGGAAGCTTGACGAAGATGCAGATGCTGCTCCTGAACTTGGGCCTGAGTTAACATTTTGCACTCCGTTAGCCATTTCTGTACAGTACCAATGAAAATCAGCACTGTTAAACTTTTTTTTAAAAATTGACCAAATATACTATGTTAGGGTATTCCAAATTAACTGCATTTGGCAGCAGAGAATGTTTTAAATTTCAGAGGGCAGCATATAAGGAAATATTGATTTTAAGTAGGCATAAATTTGGTCTGAATTAGTGTAGCAAGGTTTCTATAAAATTTACAGCTAACCAAAGAGCACTCAATTTGGACAAGCCTCATCACAGTACATACTAAACTTCTCAAAAACCCATTACCAGACAACTTAGTTGTATGAAGCAACAACATCCTATTAAATGTTGGTAAGACAGTTCAAGGAACTATATCAATGCACAAGAGACTTGTTCCAAAGTCATTATTAATGAACTGAGGTTCCTATTGTTCTACCTTAGGAATTAAAGTTTATAACATTAGAAAGACTGAACAGCTTAAAATTAAAGTCAAGTGGCCAACTTTTTTTTTTAAAAAAACAGGAATTTTCAAATAAAGAAATTCACAACAAAGTGAAAAGAAATTTTGAATCAAATTCAATTAGGTTTGTCCAATTTTGTATGGATAAAATTTTTGGTATAACGAACTTTCCATTGGTTTATATTTAAATATACAACACATCTCTAGTTTTGTGCATGCCATGCACTTCCTGTCCACATTAACCTTACAGCCATGTCACAACTTTGTTAACATTTATAATGTAAAAATTCTATGTCAACATAGAAAATAGGAGCAGGAGTAGGACATTCGGCCCTTCGAGCCTGCTCTATCATTCAATATGATCATGGCTCATCCTCTCTCTCAATATCATATTCCCACTCCCCATTCCCCCTTGATGCCTTGTGTCTAGAAATCTAGCTCCTTCTTAAATATATTCAATGACTTTGCCTCCACAGCCTTCTGTGATAGAGAATTCCACAGGTTCACCACCCTCAGTGAAGAAATTTCTCATCTCAGTCCTAAATGTCCTACCCCGTATCCTGAGACTGTGACCCCTCGTTTCGGACCCCCCCTCCCCCGCCAGGGGAAACATCCTCCCTGCATCCAGTCTGTCTAGCCCTGTCAGAATTTTCTGTTTCAATAAGATCCCCTCTCATTCTTCCAAACTAGAGTGAATACAGGCCGAGTCGACCCAATCTCTCCTCATGACAGTCCTGCCATCCCAGGAATCAGTCTGGTGAACCTTCATTGCACTCCCTCTATGGCAAGTATATCCCTTCTTAGGTAAGGAGACCAAAACGGCACACAATACTCCAGGTGTGGTCTCACCCTAACATTTGCCTGTTAGACTAATAGGCTTTCTGCTGTTATGTGGCACTGTTGCTTCTCTCCACTGCTGTTATCCACCTTCTCCACCTCTGTTGCAAGACCCTGCACTCCCTTCTGCCCACTCCCACTACACCTCTGGCCAATCCTCTTCTCAACCACTTTACACCGCACGCTCCTTCTACCTGCTGGCTTGTGGCCCGGGCTGGATTTTCTCCCCCAAGCAACAGAAAATATGGCCTGATGTCCAGATTCCACCTGCCCCCCCTTGTTGGATGCCTTCCCCAACTAGCATCCAATTTTTTCCACTGACAAAAAAAGCAAGGGAGACAGAACATACATAAACACTAATATATAGAACATGTTCATGTGTGGATTACAGTGAATATATTCATAACATCTCACTGGTGGCACCATGATCTTAAGCCTCCCGTTTTCCTTGCCCACACCTGAAGTAGGATTTTCCTCTTGCAGGGCGGACTTGCACCTGCCCCTCCTCACTGCACCGTGACCCATTTTCCTGGGTCAGGGTTAATCAGGCATGCATGGCAGGCTCCTAGTGGGATTTTTGACACAACAGAGGGAAATTGGGCAGCACTAGCACCAGAGGACCTCAGCCGTAAAACTTAAAGGGGGTGGAAGAGCTCCAAAGATGAAAATTGCCAGTGTTTGTAGGCCTTGGCCAAGACACAAGCTTATAACTGCAAGGAGCCAAATTGGGGGGGGGGGGGGGGAAAGGAGAGAGAGAGAGAGAGAGAGAGAGAGACCACTAAAAATGGCCTCCCTCTCCATCCTTGCAGTTTGGGACCCTACCACTGCTCCCCCATGAGCTACCACCAGGCTTCACCTGACAGTCCTGGGAGTGGTGCAAACATACAGGAAAATCTATTGGGAAGCTGTGCCCGGCTGACATTTGCACGTGACAGGCTTATGGCAGTCCTGACAGGGGCAGGGAGAGGAAAAGTACGGTCGGGTGGGGAGACGGCAGTAGCCTCATGTCCCAATTTTGGTGTGTTTAATGCTGCTATCCCACCAGATTCCAGGCAGCATTTGAGAGGAAAATCCAGTGGCTGATTTTTTTCCCCACTTTTAAAAAAAAGTCAAAATTGTGGTGTACAGGGAAATGTTTCAAGAGATAAAGACCAAGGACTAATAGACATAGGTGTATGTATAGCTGTGAAAAATTTAAACAGCAGGATGATATAAATATACATACACACACTGGAGCCCATTACTAAATAGTATACCAAGCATTTGCTATAGAGAAATAAATACTCCTGTGTTAACTAAAACAGATACACGCAAAATAAGAGATGTATTTTTCCATTTAGATTGCATTAAAAAAATTCACAATGCCAGAATACATCAAGTTACATTTATATAGCACCCTTCATGTCCCAAAGTGCTTCAAAGCCAATTACTTTTGAAGTATAGTCACTGCTGTTTGTAGGCAAATGCCACAGCCAATTTGTACACAGCAAGAGATGAATGTTTGGGGTTTTGGTTGAGCGATGAATGTTGACCAGGACACTAGGAGAATTCCCAGCTCTTTGAGTAAGTGCCATGTGATCTTTTACTTTCACACAAACAGGAGTTTTGATCTGCATCTCATCTAGAAGACATCACTTAGATAATATAACGGCACTAAAATGTTAGATTATGTGCTCCAAATCCTGGAGTGGCGCACAAACCCACTGCTTTCTGACTTGAAGGCAAGAGAGCTACCGCTGAGCCAAGCTGACATTTAAATGGAGATTTCATGTCAGAAGCCACATACCCTGCCTATATCACCAGCTTTTTATGTACAAGATTGATTGAGCTGATCAATCATCTGATACCTGGCTCACACATTCTTGACAATGAAAAAGAAAACTGAGCCTGATTTACATCAAACTGATGTTTTACTAGATCTATTCATGATGTGTTTCGACTATTTCTCCTGTTATAGATATTATTCATTGTAAGTACAACTCACTGGGGCAAAAGTTAACTTCCCACAGCAGGTGGGACAATGGCAGGGAGTAGGTTAAAATTTCATATCCGAAACTCAACCTGCCTCCAACGCGCACACCTCCGATTTAACAGAGTCCAGTTTGGGTGCGGCCATATTTACATATTTAATATATGTTAATAAGGCTGCATGCCTCAGATTTTAACAGGCTTTTACATTTAACGGACTTGGGAAACCCAGCAGCTGAAGGGAGGAGAGAACAGCTGGACCCAGCAGGTTAGTGCTTTTCCAGTATTGCCTGTGTGCTAGGAGGAGGAGGAGGAGACGGAGGAGGAGGAGTGCCCCCCCCACCCCAAGGTAAATTGCCGTGATCCGACACGCCCCTCCCCACCCCGATGTCAAAAATCTGGCTGGCTGCCAGCCAGGAATCGGGAGGTAAAAATATAATTCAAATGAAGTCCTGCCATTAAATTCGGCAGGTTCCCCGCGTTCCTCGGCCTCGACAAAGCCAGCCAGATTGATTGCCATTGTTTCACAAAAACGCAATGCAAGCCACATTGCTCAAAGCTTATTCATTTCAGTCATCCTTTTCACTATAGACAGCTCTGAATGGGGAATTGGGGATTCATGGCCAGCAGATATAACATAAGCTCAATTAAGGTCCTTTGTGTGGGGTTAGCCTCACAAGTAGAGATAGTTAACATTACACTGCTGGACAGGATATATATACAGTGCAATTATTGTCGAAGTATTTTTCAAATAAAAAGTTAGAATGCTGCATTTCTGAACACTGCTCTGCCATTTCCCATCTGCGCAATGCATCATTCTCCAATCAGGACCTGGGCAAACACGCTCTGAAGACTCTGCATGTTGTTATAATTGGTGCCTGACTTCATTTCCACACTTCAGTGAATAGAAGCATAGAGCCTCGGTCAGAACCTCATCCAATGACCCGGGTGAGATAAGGAGCTGTTTACTGTCTCAAATAGCTTACCTACTTCAGGGTTTAGATCTACCACTCATTGCAATGGCACAATGCATTGAGAACCAATGTGCAGCGCCACAGAGTGGCAGTATGTGGGTTTACACCCACACCACTGAGTTCCTGATTTTAGTTGCTCTGCTGCAGGGAGGCAGAGCACAATCAAGACACTTCCCTACAATGCAGAATGTGGGAGCCATCATTGGGTGGGGTTTCATGATGAAAGAAAGAGTCACCACCAGGTTTCCATGAAAAATTTAAATTGAACACTTCTCATTCTGTACCCACAGTCACTTCTGATATAGCCCTAGTTCCATTCTTTGCCTCCTTCCTCTATCATTTACATGCCATCCCTCAAAGACGTCATCCAAAAGTCTACAATCAGCTTTCATGGGTAAGACACTCTGCTCTACTCATTGCCTCCATCGATCCCAGGACTGTTGCCACTTCCTCTAAATTCTCATCCAACATTAAGACTGGGATATGCTTAAACTTCCCCCAGCTAAAGGTCAGAAAACTGATACCATCCTCATCAGACACCCGCAAACACCAAGCACCTTCAGCATCGATTAGAACAACTTTCCTGGCTGACGCCTCAGGCTTTATCCACAAGTCCAAAGCCTTGATGTGCACTATAAACTGACTCCTTCCCCACATCTGATCTAACAAAACAACTTTTCTTCACCTCCAAAATATCATCCACCTTTGCCTCAGCTCTCTCTCTACTGCTAAAAACCCTAATTCATGCTTCTATTGCTTCAAGGCTGAGCTTCAAAGTTCTCCTGGTTGAACAGCCTCTTTCCACCATCCAAAAAGGTGGAAGTCATGGAAAATGCTTGGATCGCATTATCCCAATACTGGTCAAGCTCCATTGGCTTCTCATGCCTGGAGAACTGATTAAGATTCTTGTCCTCACCTTCAAATCCCTCCTGGACCTCACCCCTCCCTCCTCCATCATAAAGGCTACAGCAAGGAAGGAAGCCATTCAGCCCATCGAGACCATGCCGGCTCTATGCAAGAGCAATCCAGCTAATCCCACTCGCCCACCCTATCCCCGTAGCCCTGCAATTTTTTTCCTTTCAACTACTTATCCAGTTCCCTTTTGAAGGCCATGATTGAACCTGCCTCCACCACCACCTCTGACCTTCATTCCAGATTCTAGCCATTCGCTGTGTAAAAAAGTTTTTCCTCATGTCACTTTTGGTTCTTTTGCCAATCACCTTAAAATCTATGTCCTCTGGTTCTTGACCCTTCCGCCAATGGGAACAGTTTCTCTATCTATTCTGTCTAGACCCTTCATGATTTTGAATACCTCTATCAAATCTCCTCGCAACCTTCTCTGTTCATCATGCTAAATGGGATAGATTCAGAACAGATCTAGCAGCTCAAAGCTGGGTATCCATGAGGCGCTGTGGGCCATCAGCAGCAGAATTGTATTCCAGCACAATCTGTAACCTCATGGCCCGGCATAATGCTCACTCTACCATTACCAACAAGCCAGGGGATCAACACTGGTTCAATGAGCAGTGTAGAAGAGCACACCAGGAGCAGCACCAGGCGTACCTAAAAATGAGGTGCCAACCTGGTGAAGCTACAACTCAGGACTACATGCATGCTAAACAGCAGAAGCAACATGCTACAGACAGAGCTAAGAGATTCCACAACCAACGGATCAAATCAAAGCTCTGCAGTCCTGCCACATCCAGTCGTGAATGGTGGTGGACAATTAAACAACTAACGGGAGGAGGCTCTGTAACCATCCCCATCCTCAATGATGGCGGAGTCCAGCACGCGAGTGCAAAAGACAAGGCTGAAGCGTTTGCAACCATCTTCAGCCAGAAGTGCCGAGTGGATGATCCATCTCTGCCTCCTCCAGATATCCCCACCATCACAGAAGCCAGTCTTTAGCCAATTCGATTCACTCCACGTGATATTAAACGGCTGAGTGTACTGGATACAGCAAAGGCTATGGGCCCAGACAACAGTGCTGAAAGACTTGTGCTCCAGAACAAGTCGCGCCTCTAGCCAAGCTGTTCCAGTACAGCTACAACACTGGCATCTACCCGACAATGTGGAAAATTGCCCAGGTATGTCCTGTCCAAAAAAAGCAGGACAAATCTAATCCGGCCAATTACCGCCATCAGTCTACTCTCAATCAGCAGCAAAGTGATGGAAGGTGTCATCAACAGTGCTATCAAGCGGCACTTACTCACCAATAACCTGCTCACCGATGCTCAGTTTGGGTTCCGCCAGGACCACTCGGCTCCAGACCTCATTACAGCCTTGGTCCAAACATGGACAAAAAAAGCTGAATTCCAGAGGTGAGGTGAGAGTGACTGCCCTTGACATCAAGGCAGCATTTGACTGAGTGTGGCACAAAGGAGCCCTAGTAAAATTGAAGTCAATGGCAATCAGGGGGAAACTCTCCAGTGGCTGGAGTCATACCTAGCACAAAGGAAGATGGTAGTGGTTGTTGGAGGCCAATCATCTCAGCCCCAGGACATTGCTGCAGAAGCTCCTCAGGGCAGTCTCCTTGGCCCAATCATCTTCAGCTGCTTCAATGACCTTCCCTCCATCATAAAGTCAGAAATGGGGATGTTCGCTGATGATTGCAGTGTTCAGTTCTATTCGCAACTCCTCAGATAATGAAGCAGTCCGTGCCCACATGCAGCAAGACCCGGACATCATCCAGGCTTGGGCTGATAAGTGGCAAGTAACACTCGCACCAGATAAGTGCCAGGCAATGACTATCTCCAACAAGATAGTCTAACCACCTCCCCTTGACAATCAACAGTATTACCATCACCGAATCCCCCACTATCAACATCCTGGGGGTCACCATTGACCAGAAACTTAACTGGACCAACCATATAAATACTTTGGCTACAAAAGCAGGTCAGAGGCTGGGTATACTGCGGCGAGTGACTCACCTCCTGACTCCCCAAAGCCTTTCCACCATCTGCAAGGCACAAGTCAGGAGTGCGATGGAGTACTCTCCACTTGCCTGGATGAGTGCAGCTCCAACAACACTCAAGAAGCTCGACACCATCCAGGACAAAGCAGCCCGCTTGATTGGCATCCCATCCACCACCCTAAACATTCACTCCTATCACCACCGGCGCACTGTGGCTGCAGTGTGTACCGTCCACAGGATGCACTGCAGCAACTCGCCAAGGCTTCTTCGACAGCACCTCCCAAACCCGCGACCTCTACCACCTAGAAGGACAAGAGCAGCAGGCACATGGGAACACCACCTGCACGTTCCCCTCCCAGTCTCACACCACCCCAATTTGGAAATATATCGCCGTTCCTTCATCATCGCTATGTCAAAATCCTGGAACTCCCTAACAGCACTGTGGGAGAACCTTCACCATACAGACTGCAGCGGTTCAAGAAGGCAGCTCACCACCACCTTTTCAAGGGCAATTAGGAATGTGCAATAAATGCTGGCCTTGCCAACGATGCCCACATCACATGAACGAATAAAAAAACCCCCAGCTTCTCCAGTCTATCCATGTAACTGAAGTCCCTCATCCCTGGAATCATTCTAATAAATCTCTTCTGCACCCTCTAAGGCCTTCACATCTTTCCGAATGTTTGGTGCCCAGAACTGGACAATGCTCCAGTTGTGGCCGAACCAGTGTTTTATAAAGGTTCGTTGTGAGTTTGTTGCTTTTGTGCTCTATGCCTCTATTTATAAAGCCCAGGATACCGTATGCTTTTTTAACCGCTTTCTCAAACTGTCCTGCCACCTTCAAAGATTTGTGTACATATACCCCCAGATCTGTGTGTTCCTGGACCCTTTAGAATTGTGCCTTTAGTTTATATTGCCTCTCCTCATACTTCCTACGGAAATGTATCACTCTGCTTTTTTCCGCCTATGCCATCAGCCTGTCTATATCCTCTTGAAGTCGATCACTATCCTCCTCACTATTCACTACACTTCCAAGTTTTGTCTCATCTGTAAATTTTGACATTGTGCCCTGTACACCTATATTATATATAAAAAAAAGAAAAGCAGTGGTCCTAATACCGACCCCTGGGGAACACCACAGTACATCTTCCTCCAGTCCGAAAAACAACCATTCACCACTACTCTCTGCTTCCTGTTACTTAGCCAATTTTGTATCCATGCTGCTCCTGTCCCTTTTATTCCATAGGCTTGTCATCAAGATTGAAGCCCATTAAGCAGAACTTTATCAAACACCTTTTGAAAGTCCAGTGAAAAAACCCAAGTATAGCGTTCAAATTATTTTTGTTTGGACAGTCATTAAGCTGGAGCTCAAACCATGACATAAGCTGCGTGACTATTCAGTGGTCAAAATGGTAGAGTATAGGATTGTGCTTTCTATACCTTAACAGAAAGAGCATCAAGAAGGTTCCTGTCTATAATGGAGCAGTTTTATTATGAAACAACAGTAGATAACTGAAAAGAGTTTGCATCTCTGTCCTCAACTGACAATACTTTGCTTCAGGGGACACCAAAAAGAGGTACTATCTACTTCTCAATTTCAAGTGAACAGCTCCAAGATTTTTACAAGCTTGGAGGATGGACAACATAGGAATGTACAAGAGTAGAAAAAAACATTGATGTCCATTTGGCCATCCCAGTGTCTAGAAAATATTATATCCCTCAATACTGGTCATAGATTTCTATCAAATTTTTCTCCAGGTTCGCTCTCTAACTTGCTCTTCAATTGACTGATACTACTTTCTTCAACAATTCATTCCACCTGAAGGTAATTAAATCTAATCTGTCTTCTATCTAAGTTATGTCTATGACCATCCGTTGCAGAATCTGTGACTGTTCAGCATAATGACAATTATCTTGTCTACGCCATCTTGGATCTTGAGACTTCTCTCCAGTATAAACATTCCCAAGCTTGTTCATAACTCAGGTGCCTAATCACAGTTATCAATTTAGTTACCCTTCTCTGTTCAAGTGCCTGGATGTCTGTCTCTCACATATGACCAGACTTGTGTATATACACAGACAACCCAAAAATTGAGTACTGAACTATACAGGAAAGGCTTATGTTGTGATTTTTAATGTGTACAAAGTTAACCACCTGAGCAATTGGTACACTTTAGCTTCTCAGGGCTTCTGAAACAGAGAGGGGAAGGAGAAAATAAATAAGCAGGTTCCAACTCTTCAGTTCTACTCGGTGATTGCAAGGCCAGGCTTTTCCCCCTGACTGGACCAAAGCACAGCAAGAATAGGAAGCCACTTTTGGTGGTATCAGTGTCATTCTGATCCTCTGCAAGTAGACTGAGATCTTTGCTGGCACGGGCCATTGCTAGCCAGCAGTGATTTCCCCTCCACCTACATTGGTCCAGACTTGGAGGCAGACATTAAAAGTGACAAATGCAACTTCTGAGCAACTGCACATGCAGGATGGTTTGTCTTATCTAGGAGATTGATAGATACCTAGACATATAAGGCATCAAGGGGTATGGGGAGAGAGCGGGAACATGGTATTGAGATAGAGGATCAGCCATGATCATACTGAATGGTGGAGCAGGCTCGAAGAGCTGAATGGCCTACTTCTGCTCCTATTTTATAGCTTTCTGTGCTATTGCCTGTCCTCTGAATTTGGAGATTGGCACCCACATGCATATTGTACAAGATATCAGAGCAACTGCAAAAAAAAATCTTCCCTGTTGAGTCGTATTCTATTTCTACATCATTAGATACAGTCTTGTTTGGTCTCAATGGCATCAACTGCAGAAGTGGTTTGTGTTTGCGTACATAGCAGTCACTGCATTTCAAAGTAATTCATTGTGTGTAAGGTGTTGGAGAGATGAAAGAGTGCATTATAAATGGCAAGTCTCCATTTCTGACTATCTACAAATAACAACTGTTTACTGCAAACAGGTACATGTTACAGTTGGATAAAATTGTGCTGAAAATATATTCACCATGATTTTCCAATGGGTTTAATATCCAAAATCAGGTATATGATTCACCTGGTGTACAAATTCCCCCCCCAACCCACATTTTACCTATTACATATGGTTCCAGTACATGGGGTACAAGGCTCTTGGCCAGCTTCAATTCGTCAGCAGAACAGCCACCAGACTCCAATCCAAAAGCCATTCGCATTCTCTTAAGAATTTCAATGTCATCGTGGATTTCAAATGTATTATCAAAGTTAAAAAAATATTCAAACCTGTGAAACAAAGATTGAAATGTTCAAATTTCCCAAAAGTGAAAAAATTCAAGAAATACTCCAGGAAAAAAGTCCCACAACAACTTTTCAAATATTCCTGTGAAAATATCCCCTCCTTGAATACTTTAAAACTAATCAAAACAAAAACTTGCATCTTTTCTGGTCTCCAAATCAGGACAGCCAAGTTCAAGTTTCCAGGCCAAATGGATCATTTCTTCATTTAGCCACCACTTCACTGAAAGCATGGAACATCAACATAAGAAATAGGAGGAGTAGGCCATACGGCCCCTCGAGCCTGCTCCGCCATTTAATAAGATCATGGCTGGTTTACCTCAACTCCACTTTCCTGCCCAATCCCCATAAGAGTCCAAAAATCTATCCATCTCTGTCTTGAATATACTCAACGACTCAGCATCCACAGCCCTCCAGAGGGTTGTGAATCTTTGGAAATCTCTACCTCCAAAGTAAGAAATTCCTCCTCATCTCAGTCCTAAATGGCTGATCCCTTATCCTGAGACTATGCCCCCCAGTTCTAGACTCACCAGCCAGGGGGAAAACAACCTCTTGGTATCTACCCTGTCAAACCTCCTCAGAATCTTATATATGTTTCAATGCGATCACCTCTTGTTCTTCTAAACTCCAGGAGTATAGGCCCATTCTACTCAATCTCTCCTCATAGGACAACCCTCTCATCCCAGGAGTCAATCTAGTGAATCTTCGTTGCACACAGTACTCCAGGCGTGGTCTCATCAAAGCCCTGTACAATTGTAGCAAGACTTCCTTACTCTTGTACTCCAACCCCCATGTAATAAATGCCAACATGTCATTTGCCTTCCTAATTGCTTGCTGTACTTGCAAGCTAACTTTGTTTTTCTTGTACAAGGAAACCCAGATCTCTCTCAATATCAACATTTAATAATTTCTCACCATTTAAAAAATATTGTGCTTTGGTAGGAATAACCTCACATTCCTCCACATTATACACCACCTGCCACCTTCTTGCCCACTCACTTAACCTGTCTACATCCCTTTCCAGACTCATCCTCCTCTCAGCTTACTTTGCCACCTACCTTTGTATTGTCAGGAAACTTGGATATATTACACTCAGTCCCTTCATCTAAGTCATTAATATAGATTGTAAATAGCTGAGGCCCCAGCACTGATCCTGGCGCTACCCCACCAGTTACAGCCTGCCAACCTTAAAATGACCTGTTTATCCCTACTCTGTTTTCTGTCCATTAACCAATCCTCTATCCATGCTAATATATTACCCTCAACCCCATGAGCCCATATCTTGCGTAGCAACCTTTTATACGGCACCTTATCAAATGCCTTCTGGAAATCCAAATATACTACATCCGCTGGTTCCCTTTATCTAACCTGGCAGTTACATCCTCAAAAGAACTCTAATAAATTTATCAAACACTTTCCCTTTCATAAAACCATGCTGACTCTGCCTAATCATATGATTTTCTAAGTGCCCTGTGACAACTTCCTTAACAATGGATTCCAGCATTTTCCGGATGACGGTCAGGCTAACTGGCCTGTAGTTCCTGGTTTTCTCTCTCCCTCCTTTCTTGAATAGCAGTGTTACATTTGCTACCTTCCAATCTGCTGGAACTGTTCTAGAATCTAGGGAATTTTGGAAGATCACAACCAATGCATCCATCTCTGCAGCCACCTCTTTTAGAACCCTTGGACGTAGGCCATCAGGTCCAGGGGATTTGTCAGCTTTTAGTCCCATTAGTTTGTCTAGTACTTTATCTCTACTGATATTAATTGTTTTAAGTTCCTCAATCTCATTTGCCCCATGGTTCCCCACTATTTTTGGTATGCTTTTTGTCTTCTACTGTGGCAGATGGATTTCAATGCAGTTAAGTGTGAGGGCATCCATTTTGGACCAAAAAAGGACTCAGTATTTTTATAAATGGTGACAAGCTAGGAATAGTGGAGGTCCAAAGAGATTTATGGTTCTGTGTACACAGATCACTAAAATGTAGTGGTCGGATACAAAATATAATCAAAGACTTATGAAATGCTAGCCTTTATATCTAGAGGGCTAGAATATAAAGGGGAGAGAGTTTTGCTACAGCTATACAAAGCCTGGTTTGACCACATCTGGAGTACTGTGTGCAGCTCTAGGCACCACAACTTGGAAAGGATATATTGGCCATGGAATAAGTGCAACGCAGATTCACCAGAATGTTACCATGGCTCCAAGGGTTAAATTATGAGGATATTACATAAACTAGATTTGTATTCCGGGGAATGTAAAAGGTTAAGATGGGAGTGTCTTCAGTCCCAGCCACAAACTCTGTTCCCTAGCCACTGACTCCATCCCTCTCCCTGGCCACTGTCTGAGGCTGAACCAGGCCTTTCGTAACCGTGGTGTCCTATTTGACCCGGAGATGAGATTCCGACCACATATCTACTCCATCACCAAGACCGTCCCCGCCCCGCCTCAGCTCATCTGCTGCTGAAACCCTCATTCATGCTTTTGTTACCTCTAGAGTTCACTATTCCAATGCTTTCTTGGCCAGTTTCCCATCTTCCACCCTCCACTTGAGCTCATCCAAAACTCTGCTGCCCGTATTCTAACTCGCACCAAGTCCAGTTCACCCATCACCCCTGTGCTTGCTGGCCTACATTAACTCCCAGTCTGGGAACACCTCGATTTTAAAATTCTCATCCTTCCTCCATGGTCTTGCCCCTCCCCATCTCTGTAACCTGCTCCAGCCCTACAACCCTCGAAATCTCTGCATTCCTCCAATTCTTGCCTCTTGTGCATCCCAAATTTTAATTGCTCCACCATTGGCAGCCATGCTTTCAGCTGCCTAGGCCCCAAGCTCTGAAATTCCCTCTAAGCCCCTCTCTCCTTCATTAAGACGTTCCTTAAAACCTACCTCTTTGACCAAGCTTTTGGTCACCTGTACTAATATCTCATACGGGCAGTATCAAATTTTGATGGATAATTGCTCCTATGAAGCGCCTTGGGACGTTTTACCATGTTAAAGGTGCTATTTAAATGTTGTTGACTATTGAGATTTTGAAAGGAATTGATAGGGTAGATAGAGAGAAACTTTTTCCCACTGGTGGAAGGCTAGGACAAGGGGGTCATAATCTTAAAATTAGAGCCAGGCCATTCAGGAGAGAAGTTAGGAAACATTCTTCACATAATGGGTGGTAGAAGTGTGGAACACTCTCCCACAAAAAGCAGTAGATGCTAGCTCAATTAATAATTTTAAATCTGAGATAGATAGATTTTTGCTAGCCAAGGCTATTAAGGGATACGGAGCCAAGGTGCGTGGATGGAGTTAGGATACAGATCAGCCATGATTTCATTGAATGGCAGAACAGGCTTGAGGGGCTGAATGGCCTACTCCTGTTCCTATTAGAGTATTCCTTCCATTACTATAATTAGCATTGTATAAAATTCTGAAATAAATACTTTGAAGACATACTTCACATTGAAACTACTGAAGAATGATGAAAGCTGTAATAGTACCAGTGTAATACTAAACGAGAATTAAATCATATTGGTCGAGAAATTGCTTTTAAAATAACAGTAAGCCTAACAGCGCTCAACCTTATTAGTGACGAAATCAAAGAGCAAGTTCCAGCGACTACACATGCACAGTTAAATGTGGAAATCCGGAACTTGCTCTTCCCAGTTAGTCGGTGATGTGACAGCTTCGCCTTAAAGGGATATTGCCAGCTGCAATCAATGGAATCAACAGACCAGTGCCAATGAACTAATCTTTAAAAAAAAAACTGAACAAAACTGTTTTGTGTCAAGTCCAAATTAAGTTTTAACCACGTGGTAAGTTTTAAAGACTGCCAATCAATCTCTCTGGCACTAAAAATTAACTTAAAATATGGAGTCTCATTACTCCGGATTTTAATAGTTTTTGGACATTTAAAAAAAATTAAAAATTAAAACTATAAAAAAAACTTTTTCCTTCTGTCTTTTATCTCAGGCTTTTAATCTTATCCTCTCTATTTTGCTTTCTCTGTCATTTTATAATACCTTATCAGACACATCCGGGATTTTAGTTTGCGTTGTTTGTGAATGAACCGCATTTCCTGGTTCTCTCAGCGTGGCTTGCTTCAAGCTGATTGGTTGAGGGGCCTTAGCGTTCTTTTCCCCTCTCACACGTCCCAGGAAACAACGCTGAAATAACTTCCTTAAAGCAGTTCAAGGAAGTTGCCGCCAAAAAGAATGCGGTAACTTAGTGGGTGAATTTAAATCTAATATGAGCTGGTTCGCTGCTCAGAGCAATTTATGGGCCAATATTTTAACACAAGTTAATTTGCATATACTTCTCTCTCGCTGGGTCAAAATTCCAGAATTTCATACCCAACACCATTGTAGGAGCATCAGCGCAGTGAAGTTGTAAGAAAACAGCCCACTACCTCCTTCTCTGGGCAATTGGAGATAAGCAATAAAGTCACCTAGCTAGTGTCGCCCACATTCCGACAACAAAAAAAACCCCTTATATCCACAATTATAGGCAAGCAACTTATCTTTGTCTGCCCTTGGATTTCTTGCCCATATTTTTAAGACAACAAATTCAATACTATAGTACATTACATTAGAAATTAGGGAATGTCTACGGATGTCGTTTATATGGACTTCCAGAAGGCATTCGATGAAGTCCCTCATAAGAGACTGTTAGCTAAAGATGAAGCTCATGAAATCAAGGGCAAATTATTGACCTAGTTAGGAAATTGGGTGAGCAGCAGGAAGCAGAGTAGGGATAAGTGGGCAGGTACTCAAATTGGCAAGATGTGACAAGTGGTGCCCAGAGGGATCGGTGTTGGGGCCTCAATTATTCACTGTATTTATTAACGAGATTCAGAGCCACATGTCCAAGTTTGCCGATGTCAAAGATAGACAGTGTTGTAAACAGTGTAGATGGAAGCGCAAAATCGCAGAGAGATATTAATAGATAAAGTGAATGGGCAAAATTGTGGGAAATGGATTTCAATGTAGGCAAGTTTGAGGTCATCCACTTTGGACCTAAAAAGGATAGAACAGGGCACTTCCTAAATGGTGAAAAGCTTGAAACAGTGGAAGTCCAAAGAGACTTAGGGATCCATGTGCACAGATCATTAAAATGTCATGGACAGCAACAGAAAATAATCAAAAAGGTTAATGGAATGCTGGCCTTTATATCTAGGGGACTAGAAAACAAAGGGGTAGAAGTTATGCTAAGTATAGAAGTTATACAAAGCCCTGGCTAGACCACACCTGGAGTACTGTGTTCAGTTCTGGGCACTGCATCTTAGGAAGGATATATTGGCCTTGGAGGGAGTGCAGCGTAGATTTACTGGAATGATTCCTGGACTCCAAGGGTTAAATATGAGGAGAGATTACAGAAACTAGGGTTGTATTTCCTGGAATTTAGAAGATTAAAGGGGGTGATTTGATCAAAGTTTTCAAAATATTAAGGGGAACTGATAGGGTAGATAGAGAGAAACTATTTCTCTAGGGGACATCGCCTAAAAATTAGAGCCAGGACTTTCACGAGTGAAGTTAGGAAACACTGCTACACGCAAAGGGTGGTAGAGGTTTGGAACTCTTTTGCAAACAGTAGCTGATGCCAGCTCAATGGTTAATTTTAAATCTGAGATTGATAGATTTTTGTTAACCAAAAGGAATTAAGGATATGGGGCTCAGGTCACAGATCAGCCATGATCTCAGTGAATGACAGAACAGGCTCGAGGGGCTAAATGGCCTACTCCTGTTTGTATGAATTACAGGGAAGGTATATTTTTAAAATTATCAATTTACATATATGCCAATTACACCCATTAATCTTGAGGGGCTATATTTGAAGTGCTATATTTGAAGTGCTGATAGTGTGAGATATCCTATCAGCATTTCAGATGTAGCCTGCAGGATTACTTCATGGTTTTAGTAATAAATGAAAACGTGCACATTTTTCACCAAACCATTTACCTAATACTTTGATTGCAAAGTGGAAATTAAAAAAATTAGTAGTAAAATCCCAGTTTTTTTTTAAAAAGACAGTTTACATAGAACACATGAAGCCGCCTTTTAAAAAAAAAATCTACACTGTAGCAGACCATATCATTTATATCATTACCCTTAGTGGTCATATCACAAGCTGCAATACACAGCATCTGTGAGGAGGAATTTCTAGCCCAACAAGATACACTTTTATACAACATAACTGATGAACAAGCCAAGTTTGCGCATTATACAAAACATCGCAGCTTTACCATACTCACTTGTCAGGAGAGATACTGCAGTCTATGATTGTTTTTTTGCTGGTGTTGACTAAAATGAAGGGCAGTTGAATGGCAGTATTGGGAGGAGGAACCCTGCCAGACTGTTGTTCTACAAGGCGATTTCGCTGAACCAGATTCTTAAAGGCAATTTGCTGCAAAACACAAATTGTTGAGCTTTAAACTCAGTCATGTACACAATAAAACCTAGTGACTGTAACTTTATTCAAATTTCCTCTGTCTCTTCATTCTCTCACAAAAGCACCCCATCATGCAAGACTTTCAGCCAAGGATAAATATTGGCCAGGACACCAGGAGAATTTCCCTGGTCTTCAAGTAGTGTCATGGGATCTTCACGAGAGAGAAGAGATGGAGCATTGGTTTAACGTCTCACCCGAGACTGCACTCCCTCAGTATTTCACTGAAATGTCAGCCTAGATTACGTGCTCAAGTCTCAGCAGTGGGTCTTGAGCCCATGACCTTCCGACTCCAAAGTGAGGGTGCTACCACTGAGCCAAGACTGACACCTTTTAAGACCTTTGATATGCTGTGGAATCTTCTGTACAACTGTAGAAAGATATTACTGACAGAACTACAATGAAGTTGGGCAGTAATGAAAACTGCACAATGTTACACATTTTTGTAGTTTTATTTTACCTGCAGTAATAACTCCTTAAGTTGTGACTGTTTCTGTCTAATCGTTTCCATTTTCCTCCGTTTCTCCATCTATTCACATACAAATAAAACAGAGTCCTCATCACTTGCTGGAAACTACAAGACAATTGAAAGCTGCATTTAACCTGAATACAAAAAATTTTTCAAAAACTTTCAAATTGAAGAACTGAAGAGCAAGGATATGAGCAGAGTAAATACAAGTGTCAAGGCATTTTCCCTTGGACAAGTTACATATTCTGCCACACTGCCAGGAGGCAGTGCAAAAATGTTGCAAGGTGGTCCCCCACAAAAAGCAACAGAAAAAAAACTAAAAGAAATAAAAGCTATGGTTGAAGTTGACAAAGACAGACAAAGACAAAAATCAGTCTCAAGCCAAATGAGGATCTAATGGCTATTCCAAGGGCAGCAAATACAGTGGCCTGGGACCAGCTGGCCTTCAGACAGACAAAATGTACATAACAAGACTGGCAGGTGGGAGACCATGCAGGGTAAAACTAGAAGAAGGGAAAAGTGGAAATACAGTGGCAACAGGAGAAGTCTGAAAATATAACTGAACTGTGTGAAAGAATCCATAGGTGCTAATTGCATACTCAACAGAATTGCAGAACTGGTTTCAACTGAGAAGCTAGAAGGCATCAATCTTAGTACATCAAAATATTTAACAGTCTGCATGTATAGGCTATATATTATGCTTCACTGAGGCACAAAACTCACTTCACTCTTACCTCTAGATTCTGGCACTCTTGAGCTGAGTTTGTGGGAAGTCCTATCCACTTGATTTCCTTCTTCTCTTTAGAGATTATGTTCATTGCCATGAGCACATTCAAGGCATCATATACACGACGTCTTATATTCTTTTGATCATATCCTTGCTGTGGATTAGAGTTTTCATAAAAATATCACTGAATAAAATCTAATCTTCTCCAAATGAAAAATATTCATAGATTCTTATTCATTTCAGTAAAAATCAATTACAGATTATGCCACTCTATCGTGGTTACATTTGCACTTGTTGGGCAACGCCACTTGTAGAAGAGCCAAGCAAAGACTAGGCACTTCCTCAAATGGGAAGAACATGAAAGTTTTGGTTGAATAGCTTTACAAGGTGGCTATCTGCCAACCCTTAGCTGCAGAACAGTGCATAGCAGGGAGGGGCCAATTAAAAAAAGTGCAGCTTTAGCTGTCCAAAATCCTACTATTTAAGAGAGTAACAGATACCCATCCTTTTTTCTGGAGAACTAGATTGCTTTATGTCAACAATGTCCCTCATCAAAAATCATAGGGCAAAGGAAAGGAATTCTCAAGAACACTTCAAACTTTCCAAGGCCCATAAGGAATTTGATAAATGGTTACCAAGAATTTCAACGACCATTTTGCTGCAGCACATGGGTTGCTTTTCTCCAAAACCAGGTCAAAAACACCAAGAAAAAAAACAGCACATAGACAAACAAGTAAATAGTAGGTCAGAGTATGCTGCAGATAAACAAAATGGGGTTACCAGTTTCTTTTTAAAAAAAAATCCTCTCTCTCCTGAAGGTAGTGCTGCACAGGTCCAATACCCTGCCCAAGCAGCCATAAGTAAACAGTGAGCATTAACAGACTACTTGACCAAGAGGACTGCACAGCCACTGGATACTGATCAAGAGTCAGAACCTGGGCTGACTTTTTTCTCTTTCCTTTCCTAGGAATACTGAAATCAACTGTGAGGTCAAGACTACCACATGCTGAAGTAAAGCATGGTAATATCCTGGTCTGCAAGGCTTAGCACAACACATTATATATTTATATATTAATATAGTCCTTTTTCCATTCACCCCACCCAATTTGAGAATGGTCCATCCTTTGCTCCCTCACCCAGAAAATCATTATACAGAGCAGTGAAAAATCAAATGCAAAAAATCATCAGGGAACATTTAAGAGCCAGTGCATTGCTCTGGGTGACTGAAGGTTTTGATAGTCGATACAAATTTTCTGTTTTCATGGGTCAAAACACTATATTTAGGCAAAAGACAATGTTAATGACCACAATGATACAGTATTAATACACTTATCACTGAGATTAACAATAAAGCCATAAATAAATGAATGTTTAAAAATCCAGACAGATTTTCCATTCAACAATTCTAAAAGGTTGAATACGTCAAATTTCCACACTCGACCCAAGGAGATAAAGGTACTCTGACCAAATTACTTGGGTATGAAGCAGATGGCAAAGTTATAAATACAAATCACTTCTATTCCATTGGTTATCAAATTAAATTTTAATTTTAAAAGTAAAAATATCAAAGTGGCACAAAATTTCATCAATGGAAGCAGGAAAGATAGACTATATTTGAATTGCTGAACTATACTTGGAAAGAGTTAGGAATCTGCCAAATTTACTTTTTCTTCAAACACAGAAATTGAAGAAAAACAAATTGCTCATCTGCTTTCACTTGTTTTATAGGCTGCTACATACAGCACCAATATGCTTCAATAAAATATCAACTAAATGAAGCTTAAGGATACAAACAGCTCTGTCACGTACTGATCTAAAATACAAGATGAAAACTCCACAACAATGATAAAGAGAAGTATTGAGAAGCTACAATACCTATTGCTGTCACTAGAAAACTTTTACTACACAGTTCACACAAGTCCTCTAGCAGAAGGAACTAGATGTAGCAATATTAAAGTAAAAAAAACTATAAAACACCCAAGCACAGAATGTTCTGGGCCAGTGTGCCCACCAAGAGGAGAAAGAGATTCCACCATGCAGTATACCTTTGTAATTCATTCTTAATTGTACACACTTAATTGGTGTTCCCTTGCAGAGGGCTCTCTTCTAGCCACGACATTGTGGACTGCATATTGCTGCCAACAATCTCACCCTGTTCAGTAGGAAAAAAAAATTAAGAGTGGGTTGAGAAGGAACAAGACAGTTCTCTCATTTTCTTCCCAACCCCAACCCACAGGAGAAGCACCTTGCTTCCTGATCATCTAGTTAACGGCCAGCAATAGAACTGATAAAATTTATCCAGATGAGACAATTCAGCAACAGATAGTGAGTTTCTGGTTTGGAGCTAAGTGCTAATTATTTGTGCGACACAGTTTGCTTGCCTCTTTTAAAAGATGACATTGCCAGAGTCACATTAGCACACAAAATGGAGATATAGTCTGTCAGAAGGGCAAACTGCACACACATTCAGTACATGTTCTAATGTTTGGTCAATCATAAGCAGGAATTGAAACAAATGCCAGAAAACCTCACCATACCTTCCCCCCCTACCCTTTCATTCATACCATTTTATACATAGTCTCTCCATCTCGCCTTTGGTCTTCCATCACCATTCCATCACCTTCCAAGGTTATCAATTGCAAGGCACATTATAACATCCATGCTATAGCACAGACCATTACTGTCCATAGGCCACTTCACTACTTTCTTGTTGATCACTGTACTCACAGCAATAGCAAATATCTTCCTTGCACAGCACATCCACAAATATCCAGTCCATGCTTCTGCACAAAGCAGTATGCAGCTCTCACCAAGATTTATGTGCAGAATGGACACTAGCCTCATACACTCCTCACACCTCATGATGTCTCCTTCTACACAGTGGTTTTGATGGTCAGGCCTTTCCAGGCACAAAAATGCATCTTTTTCTGTTTCCATTTCAATTTGAACACGACCGCATCCGTTTTCACCCAGCCAGTGCCTACTTTCTTCAGCCTTCCTTCATCTGTAATATCCCTTGTATAATCTTAGCCTCCAAGAAACTTTTTCAGCACAGAGTCCATTAGTTATCAAGATAGCAGCAAACAATGGCCCAGCAAAATAATGATCCATTCTTCATATCCTGGCCGTACACTTTCAGAGTCATGTTTCTACGCAATGTCTAACACCCACAGATGTGTTCAATATCATCATGTCTTAATTATCTGCCTTCATGCAAAGATCTGGTCAGCATATCCACATCCTCTTCTGAAACCACTGACTTTCCCTGCAGTCTTTTATCCTTGAATCCCTATTCACGAGCACTCCAGCAAACAACTCCTTAGGCAGTGTTCCCGCACACTAAGCAGATCAATTTCTCAAGATCAGCACTCCTGAAATTATTGCTGCCAGCTTCCAAACCAAATATACTTGCCTTTCATCAGACTGGTTAACAGTGAAACTCTTACACCACCTTTAACCACGTCTGCAGCAATTCCACATACTTTCAAGCTGTTCCCATCTTCATCCGTCTTACTGCCAAAGCTACCTCCTCTGTCAATTCTCAATCACTAAAATATCCAGCTCTCTAGTTAACCTACCACCTTTCTGGCCTTGATTTCATAGTCTGACTATAATCAACTGGTACCACCCGTTTCAAAAGTTCTTTCCCACCCCTTTTCACTGGTTCAAATCCAATGATCCTTCTTCCACCTCTCTCCACCAGACTCATTTACCAATAGTTTTTTCCTGCAGTACCACTGCCTTCTTCACCCATAGCACTTCCCTGTCATATCACACTTTAATTTGGAGGTCTTGCATCTCAGTTCTTCTACTCTTTTCCAGATTCCATTATCAATCCCATATTTTCCTTAAGCTTTTCTATTACAGGACTATGCCACTTGTACGGCTTTATTTTTCCCTTGGACTGAGCACCTCTTAACTTTTCTCCCAGTCTTTGATTTCTTTCCCCTCCCAGCCAGGTCAGTTAATAAAGTAAATTGCTTGCCTATTAACAACCTGAACTCTGTGCGCTTTGCCAAGTTCTTCAGCAATTCAGAAAATGGTTATGAATGTGCACCACACTTATGTTTTCTTCACAGTTTCACACTCAATTCAGCTACAAAACAGCGATTAAATACAGTTTCGCGCACACCTTCTACGCCGTGCAATGTACTCCATTCTCCCCTCTGTGCAGTTAACCAAGCTTTTGACTACCCTACATGGTGGGCTCAGGTCAGCTTGTGTTCTGACATTAGGGGAAAGGAAAATTAAAATCCAGCCTCTTCTCATTTGCTTCCCTGTCACAATCAACAAAAAGGTTTGTGCATTTTGTGGCAGTGAGAGCAGGAATAATATTTAAATATCCCTGCTATTACAGTTACAGAAAGTTTGCATTGAGCATGCAAGATCTCATTTCACAATCCTGTTCATTGTAGGACTGTCTCTTGCACACAAGATTACAAATAATTTCCTCCATCTAGATATATGAAAAGCTCTACAGTAGGAGTTACTATTTGTGTTGACAAAAACAATGCAGCCACCTTTGATGTGCTAAATATCAGTAGTGTCTTACTTCATCAGAGCCCGATTCCTGGTTGTTGGTGTTACTGAATTCCGCCACTAGCTCATCTGCCACTTCATTGTAGGTAGTTGTTCCTTTCTGCTGCACTTTCTCGCAGACCTTCATTGAGAAATGCCGCAGCCCTTTGCCATTTTTTTCACCCTTTTTATTCCTTTTACTGAAAAGTAAACAAATTTAAACTTCAAAAAGGTTTCTGCTTTCAAAATCATGCAACAGATCTTAGAAGTAATCAGATATACGCAGATTAACCTGTGTACAAGATACAGGGTTATAGTTTGTAAGAAGTAATTTCTCCCCCTTTCAAATCAAACTCATTAACATAACCTTTTTAAGTGTGAAAAATAGTTACACAAAATCACTAAACTATAGTCTTCTCTGCACAAATCTACATCAGATCAAGATCATTAAAGTTTAAAACATTAACCAAACTTCAGGGGAAATTAACTGAAAACTGCCAGAGCATTCACACCCCAAAATTTACATTTGCATACTCAAGTATTCATACACAGTTCTTACAGAATGGGGGCGAAAGGGCAACAATCAAGAGAGGCCAGTGATACCTTCATTACTTCTTCATGTGCAAGTTTCTCATTTGGATAAATTAATAATTTGCCTTTCATTTACAGCTCTGGTTCAAATTACTGTACTGACATGCATATAAGTAACATACCAAACTTGAGTTGTCAGCCCTCCAGCCCCCAGAAAAAAAAATTATTAGGCCACATTCCCAATTTAAATGGTTTTTAAAACAACAAATCAGAAGTGCAATCTATACAAGAGTCAGTGTGTTGCTGGGCTTCCATACGAACACCCAAATTCTAGGTCTAACCACAAAATGGAAGAGCAAAGAAAAGGTGGAAGACAGATAATGATGTAATTTGGCAATGGACTGGCAGATGGTCGAGGCAGAAGTGAATAAAATCCACAAAGTTAGTCAAGAAACCTTGATCATGCTTCTCATTCACCTCTCTTCTAACAAAAAAAACAAGTTTCCCTTCAGTTACATTGCATCCAAGCTGGGCAAATACATGGCGACATTAGCTGCAAGAGCAAATACAAGGAGAATGCTAAATAAAAACTCTATTCTGAGTGGGTGAGTTACAAAGACTATTACTCATCCAATAATGGAATACTGTAGCTTTATTTTACAAATTCCAAAGAAAATCTCTTGTACCCATACTTGGCATAGTTGAAAACCATCAACACAATTAGACTGGATAAGGTTGGCCTATTCGATGACAGCCGATCCTTTCAAACGTCAAAAGTACGCCGTCAGTCAATCAGACCTCTACAAGCTCATGACCAAAATAACACCATGAGGATTACCAGAGCTTCAGCAATTATCCATTTTCATGCCAGAACACAAGTGCTAATATAACTGAACCATAAAAGTCAAAATCAACCCAAGAACATCTGGAATACCAATTAAATTTTTACAGATTCTTCTGCCTGCATAACTTCAGACATTACTGTAAATAAACTGTCTTTTGCACATAGAAGTTCAGAATTAATCAGTATTTATTGAACAAGGAATTTCAGGACATGCCATAGAAATGGGAAGTCTCTCTACTTTCGCCTTTGTCTGCACCTTGTGCTAACAGCAACCAATAAGACCAATTTTACAACATAATAACCACAGTTAGTTTTCTCTGCACTTCATCATACCCAATAAATGAAAAAGCCACTTTGCCAGTCCAAAAACAAACAGCATCAATGCTTACTTTGCCAGGTATCGATTATGACCACAGTGCAGTTGTCTGGTATTTTCCTCCTCCTAAAAGTCACAAGAACCCACTCAGGAAAGACAGGTAGCCTCCTTTTCTAATAGACTTTCACTATGGCCATATGGAAGGCCAATAAACCCATGGCAGATTCCTATGGATAAGGCCCAAACATTACCAAGTCCACCTGTGCCAGGTGTTTTTTTCCCCCCAAAAAGATAGGGCAAGATGAATTACCATTAACCACAAATAGAAAAGGTATGTCCTGTCCACAAAAAGCAGGACAAATCCAATCCGGCCAATTACCGCCCCAGTCTACTCTCAATCAGCAAAGTGATAGCACTGTCGACGACACGTTCCATCAAGCAGCACTTACTCACCAATAACCTGCTCACTGATGCTCAGTTTGGGTTCTGCCAGGACCACTCAGCTCCAGACCTCATTACAGCCTTGGTCCAAACATGGACAAAAGAGCTGAATTCCAGGGGTGAGGTTAGAGTGACTGCCCTTGACATCAAGACAGCATTTGACCGAGTGTGGCACTAGTAAAATTGCAGTCAATGGGAATCAGGGGGAAAACTCTCAAGTGGTTGGAGTCATACCTAGCACAAAGGAAGATGGTAGTGGTTGTTGGAGGCTAATCATCTCAGCCCCAGGACATTGTTGCAGGAGTTCCTCAGGGCAGTGTCCTGGGCCCAACCATCTTCAGCTGCTTCATCAATGACCTTCCCTCCATCATAAGGTCAGAAATGGGGATGTTCGCTGATGATTGCAGTGTTCAGTTCCATTCGCAAACCCTCAAATAATGAAGCAGTCCGAGGCCGCATGCAGCAAGACCTGGACAACAACCAGGCTTGGGCAGATAAGTGGCAAGTAACATTCGCGCCAGACAAGTGCCAGGCAATGACCATCTCCAACAAGAGAGAATCTAACCACCTCCCCTTGACATTCAATGTCATCACCATCACCGAATCCCCCACCAACATCCTGGGGGTCACCAATGACCAGAAACTTAACTGGACCAGCCATATAAATACTGTGGCTACAAGAGCAGGTCAGAGGCTGGGTGTTCGGCATCAAGTGACTCACCAAAGCCTTTCCACTATCTACAAGGCACAAGTCAGGAGTGTGATGGAATACTCTCCACGTGCTTGGATGAGTGCAGCTCCAACAACACTCAAGAAGCTCGACACCATCCAGGACAAAGCAGCCCGCTTGATTGGCACCCCATCCACCTCCCTAAACATTCACTCCCTTCACCACTGGCGCACAGTGGCTACAATGTGTACCATCCACAGGATGCACTGCAGCAACTCGCCAAGGCTTCTTTGACAGCACCTCCCAAACCTGCGACCTCTACCACCTAGAAGGACAAGAGCAGCAGGTACATGGGAACACCACCACTTGCACGTTCCTCTCCAAGTCACACACCATCCCGACTTGGAAATATATCACCGTTCCTTCATCGTCGCTGGGTCAAAATCCTGGAACTCCCTTCCTAACAGCACAGTAGGAGAACCTTCACCACACGGACTGCAGCGGTTCAAGAAGGTGGCGCACCACCACCTTCTCAAGGGCAATTAGGGATGGGCAATAAATGCTGCCCTCGCCAGCGACGCCCACATCCCATGAACGAATAAAAAAAATTACGAGACTTTGCCATCACTTCAGTTAGATCATGTTTGAGTTGCATAATAGCCTCAGCACCTTAACTTGTAACAAGCTGATGTGTTAATGGCCTTAAGATTCTCAAAGATTAAGATCAGAAACTCAATTTAAGCAAGCACATTTGTGCCAAGAGAGGAGGAAGACAACATTTACAGGACAAGTCATTTGTGCACCAAATAGTACTCAACAGGAACATACAAGACCATTTGGTCCATCAGCCAGCCCCAGAGTTCAAAAGCAGAATACACAGTTCATCAATTATATCCCTCTACTGAGTTTCATGCCAAATGTCTGTAAAACTCTTAGAATTACTGATGTCAGTTTTGATCACCTCTCTGGGAAATCTATTCCAAAAATTCACCAATCTCCCTGTGAAATAGTTGTATCTACTCTGTCCATTCACCTTCCCTCTTCTGAACTTCATTCCATCCCCACTCTCGTCATGCTCTGGCCATGGTAAACAGCTTTTCCAGGTTCAGCTTATAAATGCCCTCAAGGATCTTGAATACTGCTCAGTTTGCTCTTTGTTAGCGTAAATAAGCTTAGCCACTGTAATCTCTCCTTGTAGCTCGGGTACCCAAGACCAGGTATCAGATGGATACTTCCCTTCATTTCTTCCAGTGTCATGACGTTCTTCCTGTAATATGGTGACCAGAACTCCAGCACTGTCCACTGGAGGTGAAATCCTGCAACTAGGTTAAAAATAAAATACAAATCCCAATGCACTTTTACTAAGAGGCCACAATACTAGATATGGTGAAAACCACAACTTCTTACATGGCTGCTCTCACTCCCTCCTATTGACCTAATCACACTGCCAACCACAGGAAGATGTCATACAGTAAGTTTCCTGTTGATTAATTATGCTAAACTCCAAATCTGCAGTATCAGATAATTTAAAGGAGTTTATTCAGCAGCTGCTCAAAAATCTGTAATGCAATTAGCAGCAGAAAGTGGATTTAGTGTGGGGGTGCACTAGAAGCATTCCTTATGCATAGGAGCAATTGACAGTTTGCAGTTTTCCACCTTACAGGACTATTTCAGCACATCTGGACAGCTAGATTAAAAGGTGCAACCTCTACACTACACTTCAGTAACTACACCAATATTTTGGGCCAGTATACTATTCACAATCAACTTTCTAGAAAGGTCATAATTTCGAAGCTTTTGATCTTAATGTTAAGGTGCATTTTTCTAACTCAGTATAAGGAACTTCCACAACAAAGCATGACTTGCAAGCTGCAACATGTTGGGCAATTTTCACTTCATCTTTGAGGGAATAAACAATTTTAAGTCTTCCTTCATGTCAGAGATTAAAGGTTAGTTGCATTTGATATCTACCCATGCCTTCCCACTGCTCCCATTCTTAAATGCTTCTAGTGGGTTTCCAGTAACTTTGTTGGGCTTTTCAATACACTGTAGATGCAGACTTCAAAAAGAATTAAGTACCTTTCCAGTTTTCACATTTTGACTTTCCAGGCTTCTCACTTCTTCTCCCATGGCAAGATACCATCAAGATTGAAGGAATTGGACAGTTCATCATAGGAAATGGCCTAAGGCTACTAGTATGAAAACATAAACCATATTCTTCACTGCATTTAGGTCATGGGTATTTTGAACCATCCATGTTAAGCCCTTCTATATCCACATGCAGGGGAATTCCACTTGCATTTGGTACTCATTCAGGCAGCCCTTTGAAGTCTGCATTGATCTTTAGGACAAGAGTGACATTTGAAGATGGCAATATCAGGGCCCTACAGGTGGTGCACAATAGTTGTAAGTAACTAGGCAAAAAATGCCAAGTGTCTGACAGATTTAGTACTTAGGCTAATGAGTGCTAAGTTATCAATAAATTGCAACTGACAATAGGAAAGAGACACTGCTGCACATCTATTGTCCGATCATAATTTAAACTTTAAAAAAGCCGATATTGGGCAATAGTTGGCACACAGGAAAGAAAAGACTTGCATTTATATAGTGCCTTTAAATGACCTCAGGATGTTGCAAAGCGCTTCACAGCCAATGAAGTACTTGGGAAGTGTGGTCACTGTTGTAATGCAGGAAACGCAGCTAATTTGCACACAAAGTGCGCAAACACAAATGAAATAAATAACCAGATCATCTGTTTTAGATGCTGGCTGCAGGATAAATGTTGGCCTGGACATCAGGAGAACTTGCTCATCTTCAACCCAAAGCGAGAGTGCTGAGCTAAGGCTGATACACAATTAACAGATTACAAAAAAAGTTACTTTCTTCTCTCTCAAATCCCACCCACCACCACACCATTAGATGTAACACCACTCCCCAATAGCTGGGTGGCCGTACTTATTTCTAGGTCTCTGCAAATATTATGCTGTAACCAGCTACTAGGCAATGCGCAACTGCAGCCAGGCAGAACATTTTCTCCAGTTTTCTGTATCTGGACAGAATGTGGAAGGGTTTACCAGTCAGCTGGCACAGCCTGAAATCAAGAACTCACTGTGAAGGGCTCATGGTGGTGAATCTACATGCAACTTTGCAGTGTAGAACACTGGTATATCAAACTGGTACAAGAAGCTGCCAGAGGAATTACTTAATTTCTGAGGCGTGGCTGAGCTAGAATAATGGTTGTGTAGAGATATAACTTATAAAAACATTAGACAGTTTGAGGGAGTTCTCCACATAACTAAGATGGTGGGAGAAAGGAAAATACCATTTGCCTAGGTTACACATTGGTTTAGTTATACACACACATTCTGAACATTAATATAGCTGGGCTGCCTCTATTTAGATGCTCACTACAAGATCAGCATCATTCTCTGTAATCAACAATTAGGATCTGCAAACTGGAATGGATTCACGAAGTGAACCAATGGGAGAAGATATAATTCAGGCCTTTACTACTGGCTAAATGTTACATAAGAATATAAGAAATAAGAGCAGGAGTAGGCCAATCGGCCTCTCGAGCCTGCTCCGCCATTCAATAAGATCATGGCTGATCTGGTCCTAACCTCAAATCTAAATTCATGTCCAATTTCCTGCCCGCTCCCCGTAACCCCTAATTCCCTTTACTTCTAGGAAACTGTCTATTTCTGTTTTAAATTTATTCAATGATGTAGCTTCCACAGCTTCCTGGGGCAGCAAATTCCACAGACCTACCACCCTCTGAGTGAAGAAGTTTCTCCTCATCTCAGTTTTGAAAGAGCAGCCCCTTATTCTAAGATTATGCCCCCTAGTTCTAGTTTCACCCATCCTTGGCAACATCCTTACCGCATCCACCCGATCAAGCCCCTTCACAATCTTATATGTTTCAATAAGATCGCCTCTCATTCTTCTGAACTCCAATGAGTAGAGTCCCAATCTACTCAACCTCTCCTCATATGTCCGCCCCCTCATCCCTGGAATTAACCGAGTGAACCTTCTTCCTTCTACAGGCGTTTCTGCAACCGCCGACATGAGTCCCGCACGGTGTGTTACCTCCCTGATGCCAGGGTAAAAGGACATCACTGAGAGGGTGCAGGACATTCTGCAAGGGGAAGGGGACAGCCAGAAGTCATGGTCCATGTGGGAACCAACAATACAGGAAGGAAAAGGGCTGAGGTCCTACAGTCAGAGTTTCAGGAGCTAGGAAGCAAGTTAAAAAGCATGACCTCAAAAGGTAGTAATCTCTGGATTACTCCCAGTGCCACACACTAGTGAGTATAACAACAGTAAGATGAGTCAGTCAATGCGTGGCTGGAAAGATAGTGCAGGAGGGAGCGTTTCAGATTCCTAGGGCATTGGGACCAGTTCTGGGGCAGGAGGGACCTGTACAAGATGGAGTTACACCTCAACAGGGCTGGGACCAATGTCCTCATGGGAAGGTTAACTAGTGCTGTGGGGGAGGGTTTAAACTAATTTGGCAGGGGGCAGGGCAACAGGATGAAGCATTAGAGAGGAGAAACAAGGTGCACAGAGGACTGGGAGAGACAAACAGCATTAGAGTAAAAAAAAAAATCATTCAGGAATAGAAGATCAGACAGAGGCTAAATGTGAGGGTAAGATGGGTTTGGAGTGCATTTCTGTAAATGCACACAATGTGGTAAATGAGGCTGGTGAGCTGCAGGCACAAGTAGCCACATGGGACTATGATATAGTAGCAACAGAGACCTGGCTCAAAGGAGGGAAGGATTGGGAACTTAATATCCCTGGCTACAAGGTATTCAGGAAAGAAAAGGAAGGAAAAGAGGAGGGGGGAGGAGGGGTGGCAGTATTGATCAAAGAGACTATTACAGCACTGGAAAGGGATGATGTAGTTGAGGGGTCAAAGAAAGAATCTATTTGGTTAGAATTAAGGAATAGAGGAGCTATTACACTACTAGGTGTATACCATAGGTCACCAAATAGTGGAAAGGAGATAGAGGAGCAAATTTGTAAGCAAATTGTGGAAAGATGCAAGAACAATAGAGTAGTGATGATGGGGGACTTTAATTATCCTAATTTGGATTGGGATAATAAAAGTGTAAAGGGCAAAGAGGGGGAGGAATTCCTGAAGTGTGTAAAAGAAAACTTTCTTGATCAGTATGTTTCCAGCCCAACAAGGAAAGAAGCAGTGCAGGATCTAGTTATGGGGAATGAAGTGGGGCAAGAGGAGAATGTTTCAGTGGGGGAGCATTCAGTGATCATATCATCAGGTTTAATGTAGTTATGGAAAAGGACAAAGCATTCAGGCATGCAAATACTTAATTGGAGGAGGACTAATTTCAGTGAGTTGAAAAGGTGGATTGGAATCAAAGATTGGCAGGCAAAACAGTAATTGAGCAATGGGAGGCCTTCAAAGAGTAGACACATTCCCACAAGGGGGAAAAGCTGGAGCACCTGGATAAATAAAGCTAGAGATTAAAATGAAACAGAAGGAGGCGTATGACAAATGTCAGATTCATAATACAATAGAGAACCAGACTGAATATAGAAATTACAGAGGAGAAGTGAAAAAGGAAATAAGTGGGGGCAAAGGGAGAGTTTGAGAATTGATTACAAGCTAACATAAAAGGGAACCCAAAAGTCTTTTATAAACATATAAATAGTAAAAGAGTAGTCAGAGGAAGGGTGGAGTTGATTAGGGATCAAAAAGGAGATCATCTTGTGGAGGCAGAGGGCATGGCTGAGGTACTAAATGAGTACTTTGCATCTGCCTTCATGAAAGAAGTGGATGTTGCCAGTGGAGGAGGTAGTAGAGATCTTCTATAGGGTAAAAATTGGAGGAGGTACTTAAAAGGTTGGCAGTACTCAAAATAGAAAAGTCATCCGGCCCGGATGGCATGCATCCAAGGTTGCTGAGGGAAGTAAAGGGTGGAAATGGTGGCGGCTCTGGCCAGAATCTTCCAATTCTCACCAGATATGGGAGCAGTGCCAGATGACTGGAGGATTGCAAATGTTACACCCCTGTTGAAGAAAAGGGGAGGGGGATAAAACCGGCAATTACAGACCAGTCGGTCTAACGTTGGTGGTGGGGAAACATTTAGAAACAATAATCAGAGACAAAATTAATTGGCACTTGGAAAAGTATGGTTAATAAAGGAAAGCCAGCACTAATTTGTTAAAGGCAAATCCTGTTTGACTAACTCGTTTGAGATCTTTGATGAAGTAACAGAGGGTTGATAAGGGTAGTGCAGTTGATGATGTGTATATGGACTTTCAAAAGATGTTTGATAAAGTACCACACAGACTTGATAACAAAATTGAAGCCCATGGGATTAAAGGGACAGTGGCAGCGTGGATCCAAAATTGGCTAAGGGACAGAAAGCACAGAGTAGTGGCGAATGGTTGTTTTTCAGACTGGAGGGAGGTATACAGTGGTGTTCCCCAGGGGTCAATGTTAGGACCACTGCTCTTTTTGATATATATTAATGACCTGGACTTGGGTATACAGGGTATAATTTCAAAGTTTGCAGATGACACAAAACTTGGAAATGTAGTAAACAATGAGGAGGACAGTAACAGACTTCAGAGGACATAGACAGACTGGTGAAATGGGCCGACACATGGTGGATGAAATTTAATGCAGAGGAGTGTGAAGTGATACATTTTGTTAGGAAGAATGAGGAGAGGTAATATAAACTGAATGGTACAATTTTAAAGGGGGGTGCGGGGGGGGGGGGGGGGGGGGGGGAGTGCAGAAACAGATAGACCTGAGGGTGTATGTACACAAATCTTTGAAGGTGGCAGGACAAGTTGAAAAGGCTGTTAAAAAAGCAAGGAAGTTATGGTAAACCTTTATAAAACACTGGTTAGGCCCCAGCTGGAGTATTGTGGGTACCATACTATAGGATGGATGTCAAGTCCTGAGAGAAAGTGCAGATTTACTAGAATGTCATCAGGGATGAGGGACTTCAGTTACATGGAGACACTGTAGAAGCTGGGGTTGTTCTCCTTAGAGCAGAGAAGGTTAAGAGGGGATTTGATGGAGGTGTTCAAAATCATGAAGGGTTTTGATAATAAATAAGGAGAAACTGTTTCCAGTGGCAGAAACGTCAATAACCAGAGCACACAGATTTAAGGTAATTGGCAAAAGAACCAGGGCGACATGATAAAAAAAAATTACGCAGCGAGTTGTGATGATCTGGAATGCACTGCCTAAAGAGTGGAGGAAGCAGATTCAATAGGGATTGGATAAATACTTGAAGGGGAAAAATTTACAGGGCTATGGTGAAAGAGCAGGGGTCTGGGACTAATTGGATAGCTCTTCTAAAGAGCCAGCACAGGCCTCCTTTTGTGCTGCATCACTATGATTCTAGTTACAGGACTCAAGAATGCTAGGATTTTGACAAGCAAAATTTGAAAAGCCAATTTTTTTTGTGGATAAACAAATTTGATTGAGCTTTGAGCATAACTGCTTTAATAGCTTTAAGCACTTTACGTCAAATCTTCCTGGCCCACAGAACCTTTATAAATTTAAAGGGAAGCGCTTTCATCCCAGACAGAGTTTCAGGAACTGTATCTTAAAGTAGAAATGAACCTCAACAAAACAAGACTATACAAAAGACATACGATTTACAATAGGAAGTTTAACTTTATACACTTTTGGTGCAAAAATATATCCATATTCCTTAAAGTACAATCTGAAGAGGTTTATTTTCTTTACCCTGTACTCCATGGAGAAGAGTCCGATGCCTCACCCTGAGTTAACATGTGTATATTAGGACCATGGGGGCTTCCCACCAGAAGAGTAGGTGTTGTCGGTGTCCGTTGAGGTGTACTAATTATCTAAACAGGAAGTTGCAGAAACAGAAAAGGGTTAAAAACTACATTAAATCGTTCAAATGCACAGTCCACGTTAAATTGTTCAAATGCACAGGACAGTTTAAAATTGTATGGCAGCAATTTGGACTTTCCCAGACAGAATTTCAGGAATTATACCTCAAAGTAGAAATGAACTTCAATAAAAGATTATTCTAGTTTAAAGGTCAAATTTGTTGAAAACTGTATATTGTTTGTAGAAAAACTAGACAATATACTTTGATCATGATGCATTAAGCTCGAAGAACAATGGGATAACCAGGTTTTCCTGAAAGATAATTGCTGAATTAAGCTGCACGTCGAAGATTCTCATTATCATAGCTCAAATATTTTGTTGTGGGCTCCTGGTCCAGTATCATTATGCAAGTATACAGATATATAATTGTATGATACATTGGAAATGCAACATGCTGTGTCACAGTGGCAGGATGCAGGTTTGTGCCTCTGATTTCCCCATATGATAGGTTAAGAGAAATTTATTTAAACAGGGAACTGTTAGAGCAGGGAATGTTTGAGGCAGAGACCATTACAACTTAAGGAATAACTGGATAAATATCTGAAGCTCTGGAAGATACAGGGCCATGGGATTAGCTTTGGATTGCTCTAGCAAAGAGCTTGAAAAGATACAAAGGGCCAAATAGCTTACTTCTATATTGCAAGGTTCCATGCTGTCATAGGTTGCAAGGACCCCTGGCCCCTCATTCCACATTCAACCGTGTGGATATAGAGGCCAAAAGATCTGTAAATATGATTTCTCTCTCCCAAGTTCCACCCCCATATGCCTTTTTATGGTGACAGGTATTTCCCCCCAACATTAGGTTTCCTTGCACCACACAATCCTGGAGATGAAAAGTGACTTCCTCCAAGGTCTCTGCCAATACCGATCTGAAGTTAGTCATCAAGAAGCACAGGACAGCAGCTTAGGATAACTCTCAGGAAGGTGCCAGTCTGTTAATACCTTTTGAAAATTTAAAAAAAAACTTTTGTTCTGTTTATGGCTGGTGTTAAAGTACTGGACAAATCCATCTCACCCCCACAACTACTTCACCCCATCCTCAATTATCTTCCCCATCTCTTCTAAAAATAGTCATTTTCTGCTGGAATACCATACCATTAATATTGGAAACCATCAATAGATGTAAATGAAGACAGTGAGTGCTGGCAGCCTAGTCAACTGTGTGCGTATGGGAGGGGGAAAGAGGGGAAAAGCTGACAGCCAAGGCTAATGCATATACTACAGAAATGTTATGGAACTATGAGTGAAGTTGAAAAATCTAGGGAAGTTAAGTTGAGTCAGTACTTAACTTGTCCAGTCACTGTGGAGCAGCAAATGAAACAAATCAAATGTTGATCTATATTGTTAAGTCAGGAGAGTATGAGGCAAAGAGTACAGTCAGAGGATGCCATGCTGAAATGGAAACTGTACAGATCTGATTAGATCGCAACTGGAGTACCGTATCCAGTTTTAGTTACTAAGACGTGAGAAACAGTCAAGCTTTGGGTATAGTGCAGAGAAAAGTCACAAGGCAAATCCTGGTGTTGAGAATTAAGTTGAAGAAAAATTGGAGCTACTGGGGTCTTCAGCCTTGAAAGGAGATTAATGAGGGGAGACATTTAGAGGTATAAGATATTAAGGTATATGGAAAAGTAAAACCAGTACACTACTTCAAGGAAATCTTCAACAGTAGTACAAAAGGAGCATAGGTTCAAACTCACAAAAGGCAAATTCAGGAGTGATGTCAGGAAGTTCTTCATAAAGGATAACAATTGGAATAGACTTCCAAATACAGAAGTGAAGGCCAAAAACATGCAACATTTTAAGAGACAGTTGTATGCTGTGACAGGACAGTGTAAAACAGAGAAGTCAAAATGGACAGAATGGCCTCTCATTCCTATGTATCTTATGATTGTACCCTCACTTATTAACATAGGTGACCTTCCAGCAGAGCTCAATGAATAGTGAATAGGAATCCAATCATCTTCCCTCTCTTCTTGCTCTCCCCCCACCCCAATCTAGTCCAGTTCAGAAGCCAATTGTAGCACTTCCACTGCCCCCTTGGCTCAAATCAGCTAACTCGGTACAAACCAGGGATCAAATGTGAAACCCCTTCCCATTTCCCCCAGCCTGAATCTCCATCTATGCATTTTTGGGCCAGTCAGGGTTCTTACTCATGATCACTATCCAGTGACCCCTGCTGAAAAAGAGAGCATACATGCACATTAGGTGAGGGATCAGGCTCAGCTGCAATATCCTCCTTATCACTGCTAATCAAGAGTCTCATATCAAGATTGCCTACTTGGGTAAGGTACCAGAGGGCAACCAACATTCTCAGAACCATTATTAAGCACCTTCAGAAGAGGTGAGAAAATGGGAAAGAAATGTTAATGTCATTCTGCAACAATCAACATTTGGTGTTTGAAAGCAGCATCCTTACCATCTGAGGAGCGTTACTAACATTTGATAGCCCCAGTGTTTTTGGCAAAATTTGTTTCCCTGGGGTGGTGAGATGCGAAGATGCTACTGTCACTAATGCAACTGTAAAGAGAAAAAGAAAGATTGCAGGCACCAGCACCATCTTCTGGTATTCACATTAGCAATTAAGACATTTGACTGTTCAAGACATTCTAGCACCTGTATACATGTCAATTACAAGAAATAAAAAAAGGAAGGTAGCTAAATGATACAAGATGCAGGCAAACAAGTTTTATAATTTTGTTCCACAAACATGCACTATTTTAACTTGTTTGTACAGCTGTGTTTTTTTCTAAATGAAGTCAATGAATGCCAACACAATCCAAAACAATTTCTAATAAGTACTTTTGAATCAGTAGCCAATACTTGGATACAACCACAGCTTTATACTTCTTATGCAGGATAACCTTGCTTTCAACTTTAACGGTCGGTCCCGTGCTCCAGTCAAAAAAAAATTAGATACTGCTCAGCAGGAAAGATTGAAACATCTATCCCAATAGTGTGGTGCATTTAGAACTGATGCTGTTCACTATAAAAGACCAGGCTGAGGATAAAACCTAGGTTCTTCCTATGTTGAGCTAGATGATCTTAGTCAGGGGCATTTCACCTTGCCTCTGCACTTCTGGAATGAAGGGGAGAAAGGAGATGACAAAATTGAACCAGGGTTCCTGCGCAATACCCTTTCTGGAAAGTATACATATGTGGATATCAGGGGAGTACAGGACTGGGCTCAACTGTAATATCCTCCTTAGTCAAATAGCATGCTGACACTCACTGTCTAGGCTCACTTGAAGAATAGTCACTTTGGTGAGGTACCAGAAGCCTACTGGCACCCGTGAAATGTCGTTATGGAGTGGAAGAGGAACTTCAGAGTCAAACAACATTCTTTTGTAAAGAAGGGAAAATGTTGCTGAATGGAACCTAACAATGTAAAACAAATTGGCAACCTACATATTAGAAGATTCACTTACACAAAAGTAATGATTACACATTTCAATTTGTTCTGTCCATGCCTAACCTGAAGTTGTAGACAAGCTTGAACATTTCATTTTGATGTAGGTTGTGAAACTAATGGCACCATCACTGAAGCTAGGCGATGTCATGTCAGCCATCCCTCGTCACCTTCCTTGACCAAGTCCTAATGACTTGTTCTTAACTTTCAGCTTGAGATACTCTTGCAGACAATCAGAGTGCACAACATCGGTTGATTACCTCCATAGAAAAAGTTGCTGATACCCTCATGACCCAAAGATCAGGAACAACTATATAGGTAACAGTGAATATCCATATCCTTACACTTTATCACACAGCCATCAACACATTGCACCACCAGACCTCCAAGTCTGTGCTAGATTCAGTTCGGCATTAAATAATTCAGGCAGCATGGTACATTACAGTATCGATAAGTTGCACCACAAATTGATGGAGCATGGCTTTGCTCACAAGGACTTCCTAATCACAGTCATATTGTCATACAAAGATATCAGAGGACAAAAATGGAAGGGAAGTCATCCCAGGCCATTCTTGCACACCTCCCAGTGGTTGGTTTCAGAGTACAATTAGCAGAGGCCTGGGAGCAGATTATCTGCTTACTGAAGACAAGAGGGGAAAGGAGGAAATGCAACACAGTTTACTTTCTACTATCAATTGCAGATTGTGCTAGAGAGCCCCAGTCTGTCCACCCATTTTTCAACTATTTTCTTCCGAATAAAAAGTTTGCTACAATCCCATCCCACTTCTATCAATTAAACAGGCAGCAACCAGCTACTGAACTCTGCCACTACCACCATTTTACTTTAAAACCTAATTAAGTTTGCAAACTTAACTGTAAAAAGACAAATCATACCATCCCTCCCCCCCTGACAAAAGGGAAATTAATAGGCACTTTCCTCTCTACCACCCCCACCCCCCCCCCAACCACAATTTTAAAAAGTGAAATACTTATAAATATCAAACTATGGAAAACTAAAGTACTAACATGATCACTGATACTTACTTTTCGCTGGGCTAACATTCTGATCTGTAAAAACTTTGATCTCGCCATTAGTTTCTATTATCCCAACCTATGAAAAAGAACATATTACAAGTACTATAAATGCTAATTTTACTAGAGTACGTTTGAGCAGTGTAATGTAGATAAGTTTCAACAATTCATTTTAGCACTACTTTTGTTATTTTTCTTGCTTCTTTAGGTCTCAATCTCTAACCAAGAAAACAGACAGGCAAGCAAGCAATTTGCTCCAAGGCCTCTACTAATGCTGTTTGGTAGTCATTAGGAGTCCAACTCAAAGCAACTCCAACTCATTACTTTCCTCCCTGTATTGAGAAGTATGGCCATCAGCCTTTTCTTAGCAGTATAGCCATAATCAGGAACTCAATCTGCAGGAAGAATAGCCAGTGCTAACCCAGGTCATGCCACAAAATTGCATCAGCATCTCACCCTGTATGCGTGTATAGGTAGTTGATCTCGTCATACTGATTAACAAATGTGCTTATAACGGATAATGTCCCTGAAAATCAGGTACAGTAAAGACCAAGACACCAGTAAACTGCAGATATATGTCTTTACAACATTTATGGTTATGTGGCAATTAAAATAAATATACTTCCTCATTAATATTGCACTGTCAGCATAGCTATCCTGTATGGTTAAGTCACTCCTCAAAGCAAAGATTTTGGATCAGTTTAGCTGGTCAGCATCCTTCCTCACCCTGAAAAAATGCAATTTAAAATCGAACACTTAAGTCAGGGTGGCCAATATTTGTCTTTGTGGGATGCACATGCATCATGAAACTTCAGGTCACATAAAATTTAAACCCATGTTCTCATGAAACTGTATATACACCTCAGGTTGCAGATACTAACAGTTCCTGATGCTCTGATTTAGAATTTATTCACCAATGAGGCAACAATGCTTTAAAAAAAACTCTTTCCAAATTTTCAGGCCTGCAGAATTCAAGGGAAACAAACCAGCATATATGAAATAATCACAAATAGGCCAGGCAACTCAGTCCTTCGAGGGCTAGATTGACACTGATCAGCGCCACAGGTTGGCGACCTTGTTTTAAGTCACTGTATATTCTCAGAGCCTATTATATAATCATAGAAAGGTTACAGCATGGAAGGAGGCCATTTGGCCTAGTGAGTCCAAGTCGGCTCTATGTGAGAGCAATCCAGCTAGTCCCACTCCCTCGCCCCATAGCCCTGCAAATATTTTTATTTTCAAGTACTTATCCGGTTCCCTTTTAAAGGCCATGATTGATTCTGCCTCCACCATCCCCTCAGGCCGCACATTCCAGATCCTGTGTAAAAGTTTTTCCTCATGTCACCTTAGGTTCTTTTGCCAATCACCTTAAATCTATGCCCTCTGGTCCTTGACCCTTCTGCCAATGGGAACAGTTTCCCTCTATCTACTGTCTAGACCCTTTATGATTTTGAATACCTCTATCAAATCTCCTCTGTTCCAAGGAGAACAACCCCAGCCACTCCAGTCTAACAACATGTCTAAAGTCCCTCATCCCTGGAATCACTAGTAAATCTCTTCTGCACCCTCTCTAAGGCTTCACATCTTTCCTAAAGTGCGGTGCCCAGAGCTGGACACAATACTCCAGTTGTGGCCGAACCAGTGTTTTATAAAGGTTCATCATGACTTCCATTCTTTTGTTCCATTCTTTTATACTTTATGCCTCTATTTATAAAGCCCAGGATTCTGTATGCTTTTTTGACTGCTTTCTCAAACTGCCCTGCCACCTTCAAAGATTTGTGCACATATACCCCCTGACCTCTGTTCCTGTGCCCCTTTTAGAATTGTATCCTTTAGTTTATATTGCCTCTCCTCGTTCTTCCTATCAAAATGTATCACTTCGCATTTTTCTGCATTAGATTTCATCTGCCACGTGTCCACCCATGCCACCAGCCTGTCTATATCCTCTTGAAGTCTATCACTATTCTCCTCACTGTTCACTACCCTTCCAAGTGTTGTGTCATCTGCAAATTTTGAAATTGTGCCCTGTACACCCAAGTCTCTCTCTCTACCTATATAGCAGTCCCAGCACCAACCCCTGGGGAACACCACCGTACACCTCTTTCCAGTCTGAAAAACAATCGTTCACCACTAAAAAGCTATATGGGAGGTGAGAGAAAGAGTAGGAAGTGAAATACTAAGCAGCAAAAGTTGAACAGTCGTCAGCTATCTTGGGGGGAATTTTAACCCCCCCAGGACGGGTGGGAGGGGGGCGCGGGGGTTAAATTCTTAAAAATCTGAAACACGACCCTAACCCACTGCGAATGTGCCCACCGGGGCGGGTTGGGGGGTGGATGAGTAACCTGCTCTCGAGAGACAGGTCAGTAATTTAAATATGTTAATAAGGCAGCGTGCCTCAGATTTTAGCAGCCTTTCAGATTTAACGGCTGCGGGCTGGGTTTCCCAGGGCTTGGGAAAACCAGCAACTGAAGGGAGGCGAGAATTGCCGGATCGAACAGGTAAATAAATGCCTTTTATACCACTGCTTGTGGGCCAGGAGGAGTGCTCCTCCGCAACCTCCCAATCTAACCTGTTGCAATCTGCAATCTGCACCCTGCCCCTTAACGCCCTCCCCCCCCGATCTCCAGGCCAACCAGTGATCAATCGATCGATCCCTCCCTCCCTCCTCTCTGGTCCCCAGCCTTCTAGCACAAGCCTTCCCACTTAACAGCCAGCCTCTCAATCTGGCTGGCGGCCGGCAAACGGAGAAAAAAGTCAAACGACGTCCTGCCGTTAAATTCATCAGGACCTCTGCGTTCCTCATATTTCCGGGCTGCTACAAACCCCCCCATATTAGGGCCCTTGTGTCCTTAGTACCTTTCGACTAATTACCAAGCAAAATCTTGCCCCCCCCACTACAGGTAGTTGGAGTAAAATGTGGGATCAAAGACACTGTATAGTCACACTTTATCTAGTTTTCTTGGCCAAGGACAGAAGAGTTGAGAGCCAGGTGAAAAACAGGCACTCAAATTTGGTAGATTAACATGAGAAAAATATAAAATTAATAAAGTAATTCAAGGTTTTTAATGTTAGCAGAGAGTCAGTCAACAGACCCATCAACTCCTTCTGGACATTAAAATTTAAGTAGCATTCAATGCTGGTGGGTACAACTGAGCAAACACTATCCTAGAGTAGGAAGTGACAAAAGAACTACAAGTGTAGAAATCATAGAAATTTACGGCACAGAAGGAGGCCATTCGGCCCATCGTATCTGTGCTGGCCGAAAACGAGCGATCCAGCCTAGTCTCACTTTCCAGCTCTTGGTCTGTGGCCTTGTAGGTAACGGCACTTCAAGTGCAAATCCAAGTACTTTTTGAATGCGATGAGGGTTTCTGCCTCTACCACCCTTTCAGGCAGTGACTTCCAGACCCTCACCAATCTCTGGGTGAAAAAATTTCTCCTCAGCTCCTGGAGCTGCAATTTGGGTCTGTTGACCCTAGATCATACTTGGCAGCCCGAGACTGGTACCTGCAGTGTAATTGATCCCTTGGGGAACCAACGAGAAACCACATGATATTTTAGGTTACTTTGTTTTGAAGCAAGTAACTTCAATGGGTAAATGTACCATAAAGAAAATAAAACTGCCAGCACTGTCATTCCTGACTCCTATCCAAGGACCTCCTGGAAGTACGTGTGGCGACTCGTGAGGGAAGATTGGATTTGGTTACTTCCCCAGCTTTTCCCCTCTCCATAATCAATACTGACCATCTAGGCTCACTTTGGTAATTTACCATGGGGCTATTGCTGCCTGTGGAACCATAACTCAGCAAGAGCTGTTGCCTTCTGAAGTGGAAGGCTAAGGGAAAAGTTTCAAATGAGAAATTTACTTAATGAATTAACTGGTCCATAAACAGCCTCTAGAGTGTAAACTGGTAGACATTTTCTCATGTGGAGATAGAGAAGGAATTAATCATCACATAGATCCTCTCTATAGGAGGGCAATAAATTAAACTGCTGACTGTTGAAATTTAGTTGCCTAAATAATTTAGCAACAAAGGGTATCGGGCTATTATGATTGCAAAATGTGGTTTACAGTATAACTACATAGAATTAGTCAGTCTACACTACTTTTTCTTTTAAAAAAATGGAGAAAACTAGGTGAAGGGCCATGGTCCACATTGCACGATTGCAAGAGAGCAGGAAGTACTGATTAGGTCACACCAAACTAGAGTTTTAAAAGGCTGAGGATCACAGGAGGAAAGAACAAAATAAGGACTTCCACAGTTTTGAGATCCTGGGAGTTAAAACTTGCAATGTGTTTTGCTTTCAACACAGTGGGGATGTAGAGGAGGATGGTATATTTGGCTTAGAAGAATGTATGGGGATAGCTTAGAGTAACAGTGCATGCATGTGTACACACAAAAAAAAGCTTGACACCAAAGTGAAATTGCTTTGTATCAGCTTTGTATCAGTTGGTAGCACCCAAGCCTGAGTCAGATGGTTGTGGATGTAACTTGGGTACATAATCTAAGCAGACCTTCAATGTATTGTACTGAGGGTGCACTGCATCACCAGAGGTGCTGCCTTTTGGATGAGGCATTAAATCGAGACCCCTGCCTAGCCGTTCAAGTGGACATAAAGATCTCATGGTATATTTGAAGAACAGTAGGGACAGTTCTCCTTTTATCTTGGCCAACATTCCACCTTCAGCTACCATCCCAAAAAAGATCAACTGGTCATTCATCTCATTTGATGTTTGTGGATCTTGGCTGCCACATTTGTCTACATAAATGTGACTACACTTCAAAATGTTGTTCATTGGACATGAAGTGCTTTGGCAAGTCCTGAGGACTTGCGCTATAAGGGCATTATAAAAATGCATGTCATCTTCTACTCTACTGTGTGTAAATAAGGCTAAGGACATTTATGGATGAAAACCCTGAATATAATGAATATTGTTTCACAACAGTTCATGAGTACAGCTTTGCAGAAGCTGTCTATTTGGCAAAAATATAACACTTACATCTTTGGCCATGTTGATGGTTCTTTTATTGCTAAATTTTGGATACTTCTGTTGCCAAAGCTAGAACATGCAGGATTCCACCTAAACAGAAATGAATGTAATTAAACAAATTTTAAACCAAAGTTCTTTCATACACAAGTTCTAAAATATAACATGTCAGTAACATATGCCTTCATTCACTTCAGCTTTTCATGGATTAAACTTTCTCATTTGGCTTGTCATGTGTAAAGCTACATAGCATACAAAAAAATTACAAATTTCCTCAGCTTTACAGTAGATTGCTCTCATTACATTCTGCAGCTTTAACTTATTTTAAGTTATATGCATGTTTGCTGTAAGTAATATTTGGATAATATTCCAAAGCACAAATAAAGAAACTTGGTACTGAATGCAATAAAAACTTATTTTGGAAATTATTAACACAGATTGTTGGGGCCTAGTACTCCAGAAGCAACTGGGTAAATTGTGCAAAACCTAATCAAACGATCTGAAGTTCAGATATGTCTATATCTTACAGCAAAACCTTTAGTGTGCAAAAGTAATAACGTTGACCAATGTCAAATACTAAAAAGGCATGAGAATATATTAAGACAAAATATTAACAACTGGCTTCCTGCAGATCACTCAGCAATAAGGCCCAGCCAGGCCTCATGGCCTACCCACCAGGTACATGAATATGACATACAAATACTGTCACATTCAATAAAAGCACGAGTTTTTTTTTTCGCGTGCTAAAGACCAGTGCTTTTCACACATTATATCCATCGTGCTGTTAACGAGCAGACAATAAAACGTTTTTAAAAATTACACTTTTTATTTTGCAGGCATGCTCGAAGCAAACCTCATCCTCTTTTGAAAGCTGCCTCCTCACTAAACTTCTACCTTCATCAATATATTCATGGCACCAAAGAATAGTTTCCTTAATTAAAAAAAACTCTGCACATTTACAACAGAAAAAAAGTTCGGGCGATTTAAGAAAAAAAAGTTTTAGAAAAATTAACCTGCAATTGTTTGTGTCTTTCCCCCTCTCGTGCTGATGCCGTTCTGGTACAGTATTTGGAAGCTTTACAAAGTTTTCTTTTTAACAAATCAAAATTCAGGCATTAAAACAATCCCCCCTCCCGCCTTCAACTTGGGAACCCTCCGGTCGGACACTGCACCTCAAACCCTGCCTCTCTCACCACCCCCCCGCAAACTGCAGCCTAGGCCTGAAGCCAGGGGCTCTCTTACTGTAAACAACCTAATCTAAGTCTGCAAACCAGCAGCAGATGGGCTTCACACCAACAGTGAATGATTATAGGCTATAAAAGGCGAAGGGGCTTAATAAAAAACATAATTCCACCCCCCACCCCACCTCTCTCCCTCCCAAACCCTTAATTCGTGCATGAAAGATTGAAAAAAACACTTCAGTCATTTTAACTCCACATTTCTAGGAACAGTTTGATTTCAACTCCAAAAAGATAAAATCTAGATCAGAAACTTCAGCAGAAGAGCGTAGGAAAAGGTTAAGTTTAAGCCGATCACAATTTTAAGAGCGAGTTAAAGCGCTGATACCTTTTCATACATATAAATCTGTCGGCTCCACAGGCGGCGCTTTCTCTTAATTTGTTTTTCCAGGGGAAGAGATGGAGGGGAGAGAGAGGGGGGGGGGGTTGGAAAGAAAAGAAATAATTTAAAAAAATAAAATATAATGCCGGTTAACAAATAAAGAGGAGGGAGTGGTGGGTGGGTGGGGAAGGGAGAAGGGGAGTAAATGAAGCTAACCACCGCGTCTCCTCCACCACCACATCAGGGGACTGAATAAAAAAAAGACTCAACCCGAATAAACTAAAATTACATGGTCATTATTCTGGGAGGGTCGGTTTGTTTTGTCAGTACTCGGTGGCGGTGCAAAAGGAGGGAGCTGAGGGGGTGTCCGGATCTCTCCCGTGTATTTATATTTCTGGCAGTTGGAATGAAGTTGCTGCCCCCCTCCACCTCCTCCTCCTCCCGCTCCCGCTCCCAGCCGCGGCGGCGCAACAGCTAAAATGAAGCCGCTCGCGACTGTTTTCATCCTCAACCGATCTTGGCGGTGTCCGACTCGCGCTCCCCTCCGATTGGCTCCCTGCTCGTCACCGCCCCTCCGGCCTCGCCATTGGCCTGCTGCTTTCTTGCCATTGGTCCTCCGCGCAATCGGCGTCATCCTTATCTACCAATGAAAATCGCGGTCACACACACACACACAAAAAAAATCCGCCTCGCCGGGTGGTGGTGGTGGTGGTGGTGGCGGCCGGGGGGGGGGTTTGGTGGGAGGGAAGTGGGCTATTGGCTGAATCTCGGCGATCGCGCGGTTTCGATTGGCTAGCGAAGGGGACGATAGTCGGAGTTTTCCCATTGGTGGAGGGTTGAAGAAACCGCCTTCTTTTTGAATGTGGTGAAGACGTCAATAGAGTGCGCTCGCGAGTGTCTTCTATCTTAGACCCGGGACGGTAGTGTAGAAGTTGTCGTCAGGTAATAATGTTTTTGCATTCAGGCAGAATGTAAAATACAAATTTATGTAATCAAATGAAATGTAATGTACTTGCAATGAATCTGTAATCAATTATCTGTATTGATTGTGATGCAATTAGGTACCCTAGAGTGTCATGGACTGTAATTTTGTACTATGTGTTTCTGTATTGTTGGAATCATATTTGAACTGTACTTGATGTAACCTGCAAATTGTATAATCTGTATTGTGTACGTTTGGAATGTGATATAAAAAGGTTACAGCTCGGAAGGAGGCCATTCAGCCCATCGAGTCCGTGCCGGCTCTCTGCAAGAGCAATCCAGCTAGTCCCATTCCCCGGCCCTATCCCCGTAGCCCTGCAAGTTTTTTCCTTTCAAGTACTTATCCAATTCCCTTTTGAAAGCCACAATTGAATCTGCCTCCACCGCCCACCCTGGCAGTGCATTCCAGATCTTAACCACTCGCTGCGTAAAAAAAGTTTTTCCTCATGTCACCTTTGGCAAAAGAACCAATCACCTTAAACCTATGTCCTCTGATTCTTGACCCTTCCGCCGGTGATGGACTGGGGTTGACAATTGTAAACAATTTTACAACACCAAGTTATAGTCCAACAAATTTATTTTAAATTCCACAAGCTTTCGGAGGCTTCCTCCTTTAGCTTGTGGAATTTAAAATAAATTTGTTGGACTATAACTTGGTGTTGTAAAATTGTTTACAATTATCTTTTTGAAAGCAAAGGATGCACATGAAGATGATGGCAGAAGATGTGAGGAGTTGCTGGTAGGTACCAAGCTTTTAACAGCTGTGAGAAGAGCAGGTTGACAGCAGTGGGGGAGGGGAGGTAGCACTGTGGTACAGGTGCTGCGATTTTTCACAATTGGTAGGTACTAGAGTTAAGGAGGATGGTTGCTCTGGGGTTTAGGAGAACTGAGTCTCTTTGGGGCATGGTCCAAAATTTAGATTTCCAATCTAAACGGGGGCTTAGTTCCCAGACACACGGTTGTTTCCTACATTTATGTATTTAAATTGTGTTTGTAGATTTCTGTCTGGTACACCATGCTGGCCATAACAGGTACTAACAACTGTATTGTTGCAAATTTTATGAATAAAGTATAATGTTTTTGTAGGATTCAAAGCCCAATAGGTATAACACTTTGAATTACTCCAGGTGCAGTCGTGTGGTACATCTGGTTTAGGGTAAAACAGGCAATGAATTCCCAGTCATCACGGTGGTGGTGGGTAGTGTCAGTGGTCATGCTACATGTCTAAATATGTAGTTGTCGAACTGGAGTTAGTTTTGTACAGAATGAGTGGCTCTGAATTTAGGCTGCACTGAAAGTGGCAAGAGGCATAGATGGGCACTTGGTTTCAGCAGAGGGAAGGAAGGAGCAGTGGGCTGATCTTGAAGGTGGTTCAAGGGATTTAAATATCTAACTTTAAAGGAAGGAAAGACTTGCTTTTAAACAGCGCCTTTTATAACCTCAGGATGTCCCAAATGCTTTACAGCCAATTAAGTACTTTTTGAAGTATAGTCATGGTTGTAATGTAGGAAACGCAGCAGCCAATTTGGACACAGCAAGGTCCTCCCAAACAGCAATGTGATAATGACCACATAATCTCTTTAAGTGATGTTAGTTGAGGGATAAATATTGGCCAGGACACTGGGAGAATTCCCCTGCTCTTCTTCGAAATAGTGCTGTGGGATCTTTTACGTCCACTCGAGAGGGCAGACGGGGCCTCGGTTTAATGTCTCACCCGAAGGACAGATGACAAGTCTTGAGAAAGCTGAAGTAGCTCCTCTGGCTCAATGGGTAAATACAACACTTGGCACCTTACTGAGCCTTACCAGTCAGGAAAGGCCCAGGTTCTATGGCGGGTTTGTTCTGATCTCAGGCAGGAACTGGGGGTTGGATGCGATATTATAATTGGTCTTTGTACCCTAAGCTAGGGAGTGGGTAAGAAAAAAAAATCAATGTCACCCATCAGAAAGTTCATGAGGGTAGGATGGGTGTGGTGCCTTGGTCATAAAAAAGACCAACTGATCACGTTACCACAGTGATGAGAAAAGAGATGGCCTGCCAGATCCATTGCAGCCTGTGAGCTTCTTTGATCCTACCCACAAAGCACCTGCTGCTTCCCTTCAGCACCTTCAAACCACTTAAAAGTTCCCAGGCCTGGAGTACTAGAAAAGATTGTTCCCTGTTGGGTGAATTTTGACCAAGTCCTCCAGACCCAGCAGTTCTAAAGTGTTGAAGTATTCTCTCCTGCTTTTGTGGCCCGAGCCAGATCTCTCCAACTGCCCTTCCTCACTTTTCAAGCAAAGGTTATGCTCTTGAAATAATGGAATCTTTCAAAAGATCTATTGTAACTTAAAAGGGGAGGGAGGGAGGGAGAAGGTAGAGACAGGGAGAAAGAAACAGAAAAGACGGTAAGAAGATAGAGAAATAACAAGGAATGCGAGAGTACCAGGCTTCAGGAAGGGATAGGATGAGGACAAAAGAGAGGGATGGATGTGTTAGGTAAGAACGGGGAGGGGGGGGGGTGGTTAGGAGGACATGGGATTCATATTGTCTTGCATTTTGTTTATGAAGGAGGTCTTGCTGTTTTGTGTATGTGACTCATTACTGTGTAATCATATGCGGCTCACTCACTGATTTTGATATATCTGATGCCGAGGTTAACATTTTAAACATCTTGATTAGATTACCCATTAACCATCTAAACTCAAGGGAATACAAACCAAGTTAACACAACCTGTCCTCATAATTCAAGCCACAATACCATTTTGGTGAATCTGAGCTGTACCCACTCCAAGGCCAATATATCTTTCCTGAGGTTTAGTGCCCAAAACTGAATGCAGTACTCCAGATGGGTTCTGACTAAGGCTCTGTACAACTGAAGCATCACTTCCTCACTTTTGTATTCCAACCTTCTTGAGGTGAAGGCCAACATTCCATTGGCCTTTTTGATTGCATTTTGTACCTGTGCACCAGCTTTTAGTGATTTGTATACATGGACACCCAAATCCTTTTGCTCCTCCACAGCTCCCAATCTCTCACCATTAAGAAAATATTCTAACTTGTCTTTTTCAGATCCAAAGTGAATGACTTCACACTTCCGCTCATTGAACTCCAGCTGCCATTTAATTTGTCTATGTTCCTTTGTAACTTCCTGCTCCCATCGACACAACCTTTTTTTTTTATTCGTTCATGGGATGTGGGCGTCGCTGGCGAGGCCGCATTTATTGCCCATCCCTAATTGCCCTTGAGAAGGTGGTGGTGAGCCGCCTTCTTGAACCGCTGCAGTCCGTGTGGTGACGGTTCTCCCACAGTGCTGTTAGGAAGGGAGTTCCAGGATTTTGGCCCAGCGACGATGAAGGAACGGCGATATATTTCCAAGTCGGGATGGTGTGTGACTTGGAGGGGAACGTGCAGGTGGTGTTGTTCCCATGTACCTGCTGCTATTGTCCTTCTAGGTGGTAGAGGTCACGGGTTTGGGAGGTGCTGTTGAAGAAGCCTTGGCGAGTTGCTGCCGTGCATCCTGCGGATGGTACACACTGCAGCCACAGTGCGCCGGTGGTGAAGGGAGTGAATGTTTAGGGTGGTGGATGGGGTGCCAATCAAGCGGGCTGCTTTATCTTGGATGGTGTCGAGCTTCTTGAGTGTTGTTGGAGCTGCACTCATCCAAGCAAGTGGAGAGTATTCCATCACACTCCTGACTTGTGCTTTGTCGATGGTGGAAAGCCTTTGGGGAGTCAGGAGGTGAGTCACTCGCCGCAGAATACCCAGCCTCTGACCTGCTTTTGTGCCACAGTATTTATATGGCTGGTCCAGTTAAGTTTCTGGTCAATGGTGATCCCCAGGATGTTGATGGTGGGGGATTCGGCGATGGTAATGCCGTTGAATGTCAAGGGGAGGTGGTTAGATTCTCTCTTGTTGGAGATGGTCATTGCCTGGCACTTATCTGGCGCGAATGTTACTTGCCACTTATGAGTCCAAGCCTGGATGTTATCCAGGTCTTGCTGCATGCGGGCTCGGACTGCTTCATTATTTGAGGGGTTGCGAATGGAACTGAACACTGTGCAATCATCAGCGAACATCCCCGTTTCTGACCTTATGATGGAGGGAAGGTCATTGATGAAGCAGCTGAAGATGGTTGGGCCCAGGACACTGCCCTGAGGAACTCCTGCAGCAATGTCCTGGGGCTAAGATGATTGGCCTCCAACAACCACTACCATCTTCCTTTGCATTAGGTATGACTCCAGCCACTGGAGAGTTTTCCCCCTGATTCCCATTGACTTCAATTTTACTAGGGCTCCTTGGTGCCACACTCGGTCAAATGCTGCCTTGATGTCAAGGGCCGTCACTCTCACCTCACCTCTGGAATTCAGCTCTTTTGTCCATGTTTGGACCAAGTCTGTAATGAGGTCTGGAGCCGAGTGGTCCTGACGGAACCCAAACTGAGCATCGGTGAGCAGGTTATTGGTGAGTAAGTGCCGCTTGATAGCACTGTCGACGACACCTTCCATCACTTTGCTGATGATTGAGAGTAGACTGATGGGGCGGTAATTGGCCGGATTGGATTTGTCCTGCTTTTTGTGGACAGGACATACCTGGGCAATTTTCCACATTGTCAGGTAGATGCCAGTGTTGTAGCTGTACTGGAACAGCTTGGCTAGAGGCGCAGCTAGTTCTGGAGCACAAGTCTTCAGCACTACAGCTGGGATGTTGTCGGGGCCCAGTGTATCCAGTGCACTTAACCGTTTCTTGATATCACGTGGAGTGAATCGAATTGTCTGAAGACTGGCTTCTGTGATGGTGGGGATATCGGGAGGAGGCCGAGATGGATCATCCACTCGGCACTTCTGGCTGAAGATGGTTGCAAGCACTTCTGGCTGAGGATGGTTGCAAACGCTTCAGCCTTGTCTTTTGCACTCACGTGCTGGACTCCGCCATCATTGAGGATGGGGATGTTTGCAGAGCCTCCTCCTCCCGTTAGTTGTTTAATTGTCCACCACCATTCACGACTGGATGTGGTCGGGCTGCAGAGCTTTGATCTGATCCGTTGGTTGTGGAATCGCTTAGCTTTGTCTATAGCATGTTGCTTCTGCTGTTTAGCATGCATGTAGTCCTGAGTTGTAGCTTCACCAGGTTGGCACCTCATTTTTAGGTACGCCTGGTGCTGCTCCTGGCATGCTCTTCTACACTCCTCATTGAACCAGGGTTGATCTCCTGGCTTGTTTGTAATGATAGAGTGAGGAATATGCCGGGCCATGAGGTTACAGATTGTGCTGGAATACAATTCTGCTGATGCTGATGGCCCACAATGCCTCATGATTGCCCAGTTTTGAGCTGCTAGATCTGTTCTGAATCTATCCCATTTAGCACGGTGGTAGTGCCACACAACACGTTGGATGGTGTCCTCAGTGCGAAGACGGGACTTTGTCTCCACGAGGACTGTGCGGTGGTCACTTCTACCAATACTGTCATGGACAGATGCATTTGCGACAGGTAGATTGGTGAGGACGAGGTCAAGTAAGTTTTTCCCTCGTGTTGGTTCACTCACCACCTGCCGCAGGCCCAGTCTGGCAGCTGTGTCCTTCAGGACTCGGCCAGCTCGGTCAGTAGTGGTGCTACCGAGCCACTCTTGGTGATGGACATTGAAGTCCCCCACCCAGAGTACGTTTTGTGCCCTTGCTACCCTCAGTGCTTCCTCCAAGTGGTGCTCAACATGGAGGAGGACTGATTCATCAGCTGAGGGAGGGCGGTAGGTGGTAATCAGCAGGAGGTTTCCTTGCCCATGTTTGACCTGATGCCATGAGATTTCATGGAGTCCAGAGTCAATGTTGAGGACTCCCGGGCCGCTCCTTCCTGACTGTATATCACTGTACCGCCACCTCTGGTGGGTCTGTCCTGCCGGTGGGACAGGACATACCCAGGGATGGTGATGGAAGAGTCTGGGACGTTGGCTGAAAGGTATGATTCTGTGAGTATGGCTATGTCAGGCTGTTGCTTGACTAGTCTGTGGGACAGCTCTCCCAATTTTGGCACAAGTCCCCAGATGTTAGTAAGGAGGACCTTGCAGGGTCGACTGGGCTTGGTTTGCCGTTGTCGTGTCCGGTGTCTAGTGGTCCGATGCCGGGTGGTCCGTCCGGATTTATTCTTATTATGACTTTTCGTAGCGAGATTTTACAACTGAGTGGCAATTAAGAATCAACCACATTGCTGTGGGTCTGGAGTCACATATAGGCCAGACCAGGTAAGGACGGCAGGTTTCCTTCCCTAAAGGGCATTAGTGAACCAGATGGGTTTTTACGACAATCCGGTAGTTTCATGGTCACTATTACTGGTAATAGTATTTTAATTCCAGATTTTTAAAAAATTTAATTAATTGAATTTAAATTCGCCAGCTGCCGTGGCGGGATTTGAACTCATGACTCCGGATTTTAGTCCAGGCCTCTGGATTATTAGTCCAGTAACATAACCCAGTACCGTACCCTGCTTTGCCTCCTAACTTAGTGTAATTTGTGGACTTGGATATACAACTCTATTCCTTCATCCGAGTCATTAATATACAGAGTGAAGAGCTGAAGCCCCAGTATGGATCCCTGGGAACACCACTTGCCAATCAGAGAACATTCCCTTCATCCTTATTCTCTCTGTCTCCTACCTCCCAATCAATTACCGACCCATGTCACAAGGTTACCTCCGATTCCTTGCGCTTTCAATTTTGTTAATAATCACTTGTGCAAAACCTTATCAAATGCCTTCTGAAAGTCCGAAGAGTCAATATCCATAGACACTTCACTATCCACCATGACAGTGACCGCTTCAAAAGTTCTTTCCAATAGTAATGTGAGCAGGTGATTTTACCTATCCATATTTGCCGGAGAGAATGTGGATTGACTATCTTTTATTCAAGTTTGAGTTTGGGATCATTATAATGCCTAGGTATTCAAAGTGTAACTCCATGCAAAAATCAAGCTTCTCATTAAGGTTGTGAAGTCCAAAACCGAACATAGATTGTGATCATGGTTTTAGTGGCTATTTGCTGTTCAAGAAAAATAATTGAAAACCTTAAGCTTATTAACTAATGCCTACACATAAGATACAGAAGCAAGCAGACATAGAACTTGACTTTGGTTACATTTAAAACATTTGGAAATAGTACACGCAAAAATAGATTAGCCAGTCAAAAATTGAGTGGATGGTAACCCTATTCCTACTTGTCTTAGAATGTCCGGTTGAAGGACATAACTTCTGCAGTAGTTAAGTTAGTAAACTGTGTGTCAGCTGAATTCCCCCAACATTTTGGAAAATACTGATGTGAGCTGTCACATATGTGATCTGTGCAAGTAATATTTTAAATTATGTTCCGCTGGCTTATGCAACAGCACTACTGGAGTTTGCATTTGGTCTTGTGGGCATTGCTAGAGGTTAAAGAAGAAAGTCCAGAACGAGAAAGGTCATTTGGCCAGTCAAGTGCATTTCATGGAGACTATGTATGTTTATCCTATCCTCAACTGCCCTCCACACCTCTTGTTGATCCCCAGAACACCAAGTTCCTTCTTCTACCTCCCCTGAGAAAAGTACTGAGAATCTCTATAATCTTTAGTTCTCCTTCTCAACAGATATCAATCCAGCTCTCTTTGAAGCTGTCAGCTGACCCCAAATCTTCTCTGGGAGTCTGTTTCACATGTTCAGTAGCTTATTTTTTTATAGGAGTGTTAAATTAAATTTATTAAAGGCTTTTGAATTTTGTAGTATAATGTCCTCTGCTCATTGTCCAAGTTGAAAAGCTTGCTTCAACCTTATTTATAAGTTTCATTAAGACCTACTTTGTGTGTCCCCTTAATCTTTTCTCCAGCAAAATAAGTTTGGGACGCTCAAGTCCGACAGCCTGCAAACCCTCTAATCACACTTCTCCAAACTCTTTCAGATACATCTATATCCTTTTTGAGATAAGCCATGGAGAGACCCTTTCATGTTGCGCCCCTCCTTCAATGTTTAGTGGTGCCCTCCTTCTAAGAGAAGGCACTTGATGTAACCCCATGTTGTTGGGTTTTGTTAAAACGCACAGTTCCGCTAGCCTATTGTCAAATATTACTGTTAAATATTGTCAAACCCTCAGTGGCACTCTTCCTTTAAGGGGCGCCACTTGATGTATCTGTGTGAATTTTCACATTGCTGTATCCCATTGGGCCAATGCAAAATATTACTCCTGCATTGTGCATTGGTTTTCTTAGTTACTTGGATGGGAGGGGGAGGGACGGGGGCTTGTCTATTCTTACAATCCATCAACCTTTTGAAAAATAGGACCCTTATGTTATAACACATTTACTGTTGCATCTTCCTTACTCCACATTTATCAATAATTAAAATCCACCTGCTTTATCGTCGCCCATCTGGATAATCAGTCCAACTCTCTGAGGAAAATAAAAATCTCCTTTCTACTCATTACCGGTTGCGCTTTGAGCAAATTTAGTCTGGAGACTCTGCTCTGTATCGTTCTCAAATATTGTGATCAGAAAAGATCACTGTGGAACATCACTCATTACACTTTCCCTCCATAGCCAGAGCATTTTCTAGCACCCTTGGTCTTTGGTTACTAAACCGATTCTTCATCCATTTACACAATTTGCAAACTTTTCCACGTGTTATAACCTTCCCTATTAGTGTCACTGGAATGCCTTTTAAAAATCCAAGTAAACTACAGAGTACATCTGTATTAAACCTTAATAAGACCTCAGTTAGAGTATTTCATGCAGTATTGGGGCCCACACTATAGGAATGATATTGAAGCTCTAAAGAGGGTACAATACAGATTCACTAGAATGCTGCAAATGCAAATGTATGAACAAATACAACAGTATGAGCAAATACAAAGAAAGACCTGAAAAAATTGAATCTTGGAAATTGGTCCTTGCAGCTCATCAACATACTCCATGTGAACTGCAGGCGCTGGCCGTGCCTCCACAGGTAGCTCGCCTGAGCGAAGTGGCCCTCAGGAAAGTGTCAGGAAGGGGCATTAGAGTGGGCTGGGGGGAGGGAGAAGAGCCCAATCGTCATGCATGTGGAGTCGGAGAAGCACTCCTGCTCCTTCTGGCTCCACAGGATTTTTTAAAAATATAAACATAAATGTTTTATATATATTATTCAAATCGATATATAAAAACTTACCTGGAGTTGGCGGCCACAGGGGCCATTGAAGAATCCTGAGTGAGGCAGGCCAGATGCCTAACCCCTCATCGCTGATGATTTCTCGATGGTGTCCTTCAATGGCCGTTAGCTCCCTAATTTACATAATTAAGGGGCCTAACGACTGTTTTACGCAATCGCCTGGGACGCCTACAAAAAGGGTCCCATAAATTTAGTAGTGCGACCAATGGATGTGCAGATTTTATTCAGATCATCCCGATGCTAAATTGGTATGAATTGCGTCCGTTTTATGCCCGAAAGCAGACGCAACGCACACCAATTTCTACCTCCTTGAGTCATGAGAGTATTCCTACCCTACCTGGTGGCCTTGCTAATCAGGCTGCTTGTGAACGTAAGTCCAGGCCAATAAGGGAGAGGAAAGAGAACAGAGGAGTGAGTACAAGATCTGTAATCTGTTAAGGGAATTAAAGACTTTCTCAAACTCCTTAAAAAATATTTCGTGATAAAATGCTTCATCGATGCTTTATTTTCTTATGCACACAGAAAATGCCTTTATATTTTTTGTTACTTGTAAATTATAGATTAGTAAATATGAGATTAAAAATGTTTACCTCCTTATTCTGTACCATAAAGTTAAAAAATAAACGTTCTATTTCTAACGCCTCATCTTATTCCTTCCTCTTAAAATGATTTTTTCTTCCAGGCTTCTTAAAGCATTGAATTCCAATACCTCCATCTATCTTTGTCTCTTGCTCTTGTCCTTTACTGTCCTCCCCCTCCCCATTTCCTTTCTATCCATGGATTATATTCAGCCCACCAGGAACAAAATAAATAAGATTGTGTTCATAGGTACATGTGAAGATCATCCTGTATTCCTTACTTTGCATCAAAAACAAGTATTCAGTTATATCCAGTGACCCTTAAGAGTATTTATGGACAATGGCATTGCAAACATTTGACAGAAAACTCCCCCCACCCGCTCGCACGGCCTCTGTTATCTATCTCCATTTGCCATCATTTTACGGTGACAGATCAACAATATCACCATATAATGTTATGGAACATCCAAATTATTCAGAGCTTCTTAGGGCAGTATTATGATTTTCCTCATTGTATTTAAATATATCAATGGCATTGTTAAAGCCTCAATATATTACTAACCTTTCATACACTCCTGCTCAGAATAAGGGATTGATAGTGGAATCATGAATCCTAGCAAAAGAAAGAATGGCACAAAATGAAAATGCACAGACAGAACATACAGATACAAAGTTTAATTCACTACCATGCAGCCAATAAACTTTCTATTTTTTTCAGAATGGACAAGGATAAGTGAGTCATGGTATTGCATAGAGATATTGACAGCCATGTACATCATAACATTAATAGAGTGAAAGCTTTTCCTGTTATAGTAGATATGTATTCTGAGCAGATGCATGGATGATCATATGGGCACAGTTGATTGCATTTAAAACAGCAATCCAGAAGAATGCAATTTTGTTTTCTTGCTATTGTATGGTTCAGAAGCTAGTTTCGTGAGGCATGCTCTTGAAGAAATATTTCAGATCATCATTGATGCCACGGTTCCTTCAACAAGGTTCCAGCAGGAGTCAGTAACATAGACGATGAGCACAGCAGGACTGGTAGTACTCACATTTTTTACTCCCTATCTACTCATAGGATATGATTCCTTGCATACCTGCAGCAATTTAATACCTCACCCAAGTAACATGTTAGTCTTGACCGTGAGTGTTGGCATGTTATTTCACTAAAAGAAAGTCAGTCGTCAGACATTTACACATGTGCAGACATTGCTTATTTCATGAATCTGACATTGTTGGTCATTTTTTTAAAAATCGCTTCAGACATAATGTAGAATTTCCTTATGAAAGCATACATTCAGAATGTAACAACGCAATCAATAAAACAGGCAAGCAAGCAGGATTTGTAGCTGCTGCGTAATTTTCATTATGAATCGAGAACTTCCTCAACCTATTGCTATAAAAACAAAACATGAAATTCGGAGACTTTTATATTTGGCTCCATTCATTCTACTTTAAAATAAACAATGGAACAGAAGTTGTATGAGTTTAAACAAAGTTCTGTGACTCTAAAGCACATTAGCAGCAACATATGCTTAAAAGCAGAGTACTGTGCATCTAAAATAGTAACATACAATTGTAGAACACAGAATGCACTGGCACATTTTTATAAGTGTAGGTGTACAATTAGTTTGACCCATACAAGTGAAAATCTTTTTAATTATTGCACTAGACAGCTGGGTTTGATCCATATGTACAGACCATCATCACACAGGGGAGTTTTCACAGATGCAATCTGTTCTGTAAATTAAGCTCAAACATGGTCATGTTGACTACTGGGGAAAGCTTGTATTACAATTTGGATGCTTTCCCAACTCTCTCTCTTTGTGTTCGCAGCAAAACACAGCTTCCATGATCCTAAACTTACACCCTTAAGGATGCAGTGAATAGGATTAGTGTGCCACTGGACTAACAATTACCCTTTTATCATGATAATTTTACACCAGAGGTTGGACAGGCTTCTCATCATGTACTTCTGCCCACTAAAAAGCATAAAACACCACTCTGCCAGAACGCATGGCGCAGACTAAAGCTAAGTAGGAAAATTTACTTACAAGATTTATAAATCCCAGAAGCCAAAGGAACACAGCAAATAATTAGTGAAACAATGCTCGACCTACAAAATATTTAAACAGTGGCTAAAAACAACAAAATGTCTAAAGTCTTAGTCCTTTTTATATTTTGTTTTGTGCTCATCAGAATGAGAGATGTTAGCACTGGGGACCACTTCAGCCATCCAGTGTCACCATCAAGCACTTCCAGGTCAGGTATAGAGTATAGTCAGATGCAGACTAAACCCCCCACTATTCTGAACTAACAGCATGTTTTAAAGAGCCCCTGTATTGCACCAGTGGGACATTTTTTCCATTTCCAACACCAGCCATCCTTTGGCCTCTGCGTGAGAGTGCCAGTTAATGCCAAATTAGGGACAGTTTTATGCTGTAGGTCCATGCCCTAGAGGAATCAGATTGAAACTGGCCAAATTCATTTTATGTATCTACCGCCCGACCAACATTAGGGTGGTAGATAGAGCTTTAAACTAATAAGAGGTGGGGGAAGGTTCAGGTAAGGGTAAGTGTATAAGTCTAAAGAGAAAAGTCAAGGCTGTAGAGCAGAGTAGCGATTCGGGAAAAAACAAGCAGAGCGTGTGAGGAAGGGACAGGGCGTTTAACAAAGGTAATAGGGCTTTAGTGACTAAGCTCATATCAGGCAAAAATAGTAAAAAGTTAAAATTAAAGGCGCTATATCTGAATGCACGAAGCATTCGTAACAAGATAGTGAATTAATGGCATAGAGATAAATGGGTTTGATCTAGTAGCCATTACTGAGATGTGGTTGTGGGGTGACCAAGGTTGGGAACTAAATATTCCAGGGTACTTGACTTTTAGAAAAGATAGGCAAAATGGAAAAGTGGAGGGGGTGGGGGGGAGAGCCCTGATAATAAAGGATGAGATAAAGGCAGTAGTGAGAAAGGATCTTAGCTCAGAAAATCAGGATGTGGAATCAGTGTTGGTGGAGCTCGGAAATACCAAGGGGCAGACGGCACTGGTGGGAGTAGTTTATAGGCCCCCTAACAGTAGTTATAGTATGGACAGAGTATAAATCAGGAAATTAGAGGAGCATGTAGCAAGGGTAATGCAATAATCATGGGGGACTTTAATCTTCATAAAGACTGCGCAAAACAAACTGGCAAAAGTAGTTTGGGGGATGAGTTCATGGAATGCATTCGAGACAGTTTTCTAGATCAATATGTTGAGGAACCAACTAGGGAGCAGGCTATTTTAGATCTAGTATTGTGTAATGAGATAGGGTTAATTAGTAATCTTACAATAAAGAATCCTCTGGGCAAAAGTGATCATAACATGATAGAATTTCATATCGAGTTTGAGAGTGATGTAGTTAAGTCCGAAACTAGAGTCTTAAATTTAAACAAAGCCAACTATGAGGTATGAGGGGCGAGTTGTCTAAGGTAGATTGTGAAATTAGATTAAAAGATATGACAGTAGATAAACAATGGCGAACATTTAAAGAAATAATTCATAATTCTCAACGAATATACATTCCCTTGAGAAATAAAAACTCCATGGGAAAAATGATCCAACCGTGGCTAACCAGAGAAGTTAAGGATAGTATTAAATTAAAAGAAGAGGCTTACAATGTTGCCAAAAAGAGTAGTAAGCCTGAGGATTGGGAGGGTTTTAGAAATCAGCAAAGGATGACCAAGAAATTGATAGAGGGAGAAAATTGAATATGAGATTAAAGTAGCCAGAAATATAAAAACAGATTGTAAGAGCTTCTACAAGTACGTAAAAAGGAAGAGATTAGCGAAAGTAAACGTGGGTCCCTTAGAGGCAGAGACAGGAGAAATTATAATGTGGAATAAGGAAGTGGTAGAGATGTTAAACAAATATTTTGTATTTGTCTTCACAGTAGAAGATACAAAAAAATACCAGAAATAGTGGGGAACTAAGGGTCTCATGAGAGTGAGGAACTTAAAATAATCAAGCTTAGTAAAGAAAAAGTACTGGAGAAATTAATGGGACTAAAAGCTGACAAATCCCCTGGACCTGATGGCCTACATCCTAGGTTTTAAAGGAAGTGGCTGCAGAGATAGTGGATACATTGGTTTTGATCTTCCAAAATTCCCTAGATTCTAGAGCGGTCCCTATGGATTGGAAGGGAGAAAATGTAACCCTGTTATTCAAGAAAGGAGGGAGAGAGAAAACAGGGAACGAAATGCCAGTTAGCCTGACATCAGTAGTAGGGAAAATGCTAGAATCTATTATTGAGGATGTAATAAAAGGGCACTTAGAAAAGCATAATATGATTAGGCAGAGTTAACACGGTTTTACGAAAGGGAAATCGTGTTTGACAAATCTATTAGAGTTTCTTGAGGGTGTAACTAGCAGGGTAGATAAGGGAGAACCAGTGGGTGTAGTATATTTGGATTTTCAAAAGGCATTCGATAAGTTGCCACACAAGAGGTTGTTACACAAGATTGGGGCTTATGAGATTGGGGGTAATATATTGGCATGGATTGAGAATGGTTAACGAACAGAAAACAGAGAATAGGAATAAACAGCTCATTTTCGGGTTGGCAGGTTGTAACTAGTGGGGTGTCGTAAGGATCAGTGTTGGGCCTTAGCTGTTTCCAATGTATATCAATGACTTAGATGATGGGACCGAGTATAATGTATCCAAGTTTGCTGACGATACAAAGCTAGGTGGGAAAGTAAGCTATGAGGAGGAAGCAAAGAGGCTGCAAAGGGATATAGACAGGTTAAAGGAGTGGGCAAGAAGGTGGCAGATGGAGTTTAATTGGGGAAATGTGAAATTATCCACTATGGTAGGAAGAATAGAAATGCAGAATATTTTTTAAAAGGTGAGAGATTAAGAAATGTTGGTATTCAGAGGGAACTGGATGTCCTTGTACCTGAATCACAGAAAGTTAACATACAGGTACAGCAAGCAATTAGGAAGGCAAATGGTATGTTAGCCTTCTTTGCAAGAGGGTTGGAGTATATGAGTAAGGAGGTCTTGCTGCAATTATATAGGGCTTTGGTGAGACCACACCTGGAGTACTGTGTACAGTTTTGGTCTCCTTACCTAAGGAAGGATATACTTGCCTTAGAGGGCAATGAAGGTTCACTAGATTGATTCCTGGGGTGAGAGGGTTGTCCTATGAGGAGAGATTGAGTAGAGTGGGCCTATATTCTCTGGAGTTTAGAAGAATGAGTGGTGATCTCAATGAAACGTACAAAATTCTTAGAGAGCTTGACCGTATAGATGCTGAGAGGCAGTTTCCACTGGCTAGAGAGCGTAGAACTAGAGGTCATGGTCTTAAGATAAAGGGTCGGTCATTTAGGACCAAGATGAAGAAAAATTTCTTCACTCAGAGGGTTGTGAATCTTTGGAATTCTCTACCCCAGAGGGCTGTGGATGCTCAGTCATTGTTTATATTCAAGAGTGAGATCGATGGATTTTTGGACATTAAGGGAATCAAGGGATATGGAGATAGGGTGGGAAAGTGGAGTTGAGGTAGAAGATCAGCCATGATCTTATTGAATGGCGGAGCAGGCTGAAGGGGCCGTATGGCCTACTCCTGCTCTTATTTTTTATGTTAATACACAGAGGAGACATCCCATTAGTTTGAGCTGGATTTGAATTTAGTTCCTAGAGGTGAAAGGCCAGCATCTAACCCTGAACGCTAGAGAAATACCAGCAGATTGTTAACAGGCTAATGTGGTGCCCATATTCAAAAAGGATGACACAGGCAACTACAAATCCATTAGTCTTACTTCAGTTACATGTAAAATAATCAAATTGATTATCAGGGATAAACTTGAGGATGATCTGTACAACAATAACCTAGTTAACAGCAGTCATCATGGATTCAGAAGGAGAAGATCCTGCCTGATGAACCTTCTCGACTTCTCTGAGGAAGTGGCAACCCAAGCAGTCTGTGGTGTACAGTGACTTCCAAAAGGCTTTTGATAAAGTGCCGCACAAAAGTTTATTAATCAATTCAAAGCTGATTCAGGGTAAACTCTGGTAATGGATAAGAAACTGGTTGAAGGGTGGGAAATAATGAGTACTCTGCATCGAAGTTACATTGAAACTATAGCAACAGAAACAGGCTATTCGGCCCAACTGGTATATGCCGGTGTTTATGCTCCACACGAGCCTCCTCCCTCCCTACTTCATCTATCCCTCTCAAGATACCTTTCCATTCCTTTCTCCTCCATGTGCTTATCTAGCTTCCCCTTAAACGCATCTATGCTATTTGCCTCAACTACTCCTTGTGGTAGTGCGTTCCACATTCTTACCACTCTTTGGGTAAAGAAGTTTCTCCTGAATTCCCTATTGGATTTATTAACGACTATTTTATATTTATGACCTCTAGTTTTGGACTCCCCTACAGTGAGGGGAGTTATGTCAGAGTGGGGATGGGGGTGGGGGGGAACGGTACTGAATAGGGTGCCTCAGGGGTTAGTGCTGAGCACTACTGTTTCTAATTTACATAAATGACCTGGATTCAGAAACTTAATGCAAAGCGGTCAAATGTGCAGATGACGCCAAGCTAGGAGGGGCAGAGGAACAGGAAATTACAGAACGAGTTGGGACAAAATATTCAAGTGGGCAGAACAATGACAGATGAAATTTAATGTAGAGTGTGTAAAGTGCCACATGTATAAAGGAGAAATAGACAGCAAGCACACTGCCTGAATGATGTTCAAAAAGCCAAGGATGAAGCTAAAAGAGACTTAGTGGACTCAGTGCTAATCAAGTCCAACCGATGCACAGCAGCAATCAACAAAGCCAATAGGATGTTGGACTACATAGATCAAAACAGTAGAAAATAAGTCAGAGGAGGTAGTGATGTACCAGTACTGTGCTCTGGTGGGACCACATCTTGAATACTTGTGTCCAGTTCTGGTCACCGAGAAACAAGAGAGACATTCAAGCACTGGAGGCAGCGCAGACAAGAATCACAAGTCTGGTCACCTATGTTTAGGGGCCTGAGTTATGGGGAAAGACTGGATTGATTTGGATTTTTAAGTCTGGAAAGGAGGCATCTCAGAGGTGATCTTATAGGGTAATACAAGATTGTTAAAAGGTATAGAAAACGTTAACTTGGAACATTTCTTCAAATTAAACTGCAGGAGTAGAACTAGGGGATACAGATTCAAACTAGTAAAAATAGGTAATTCCTCTTCACAAAAACAGTGATCAAAGTGTGGAGATAGAGTTGTAGAGATAAAGGTCCTGGAATCATTTAAGAAACAATTAGATGCTACAGTAGGAGTGGGCTAGGATCTTGCTGAATGGATAAATTAAGATAATTTGATGGCTTTCCTCCTTTGTAATTATCTTGGGACTTATAGTTGAAGTTCCCTCTGGCCGTAATTGTATATGTATATGATTATCGGTAAGTGAGAGTGAGCGAGATCCAGTAGAGGAGATTAAACCAAAGATTAAGGGACCTACAGGAGACAATTGTGGTTGGGCCTAGCTGCCTATTTAACCTGTGCACAAAAGGTATTTGCTTGTTTGACAAGCTTATATGATCTATAGATTTCGAGGTCAGAATGCTGTTGCTCTGCATGTAGGAATCAGAGAAAGCAGTGGCCATTGCTTGCTGATTCCCTTCTTAACAACTTGCCTATGGGAAAATGTCATTGTTGACAACAAGAAGATCACCAGCTCGGTGAATAACTGGCACTGCCCGGAAGCAATTGCAAGCCATCCAAAGACTACTAACCAATCAAAAAAATTGCATCATGACATTTACAACCAATCGGGTTAATAGTGTTGGAGCATCATTTCGAATTTTGGTTTATTAGAATACAAATCTCAAGGAAGTCAATCAGGCATTTAAGCCCATTAATTACCCACTGGATGGCATACAGGACACATCTCCCACAACTATTCTGACTATATCGCCGTTCCTTCATCGTCGCTGGGTCAAAATCCTGGAACTCCCTACCTAACAGCACTGTGGGAAAACCTTCTCCTCACGGACTGCAGCGGTTCAAGAAGGCAGCTCACCACCACCTTCTCAAGGGCAATTAGGGATAGGCAATAAATGCTGGCCTTGCCAGTGATGCCCACATCCCATGAACGATTAAAAAAAAATGTTAACAGTTCTTGTAATGGGTGACAGCTTGCTATCTAATTTTTAAAGTTAACCAGAATTCTTTATCAGATAACTTGGTTGACTCCCAAAATAGTAGCACTGCAGCCTCATTTGAAAGTTGATAGCCATTTTGGACAATCAACTATTTTGCATATTCTTCATGCAAACAGCCAGACCAAATTATCATACAGCAACACGATTATTTGCTGTCGAGTTGATAGTAAAACAAACATGCTTAGAACTTTTACATTTGTTTATAATATTCATAATCAATATGTCACCATTCATAAAATAATTACTTACTCAAAATATGAATCAGATGGTCAAAGAAAGTTTATAGCTTATGCACAGTAAAAAGAAATCTCAGCTGTCTTGATTGCAGTGATCAACTTGGGGGGTGTTATTCATACAATTGTTCAGAACTTCCAGAATGACAAATAATTTCATATGCTCTACCAATATTTTCAAAAGAAGACCACAATCTTACACATACCAGAGTTCAAATTAGTATTGTAGTATCAGACACTTTATTCACCGTCTTATTTCTTTAAGGTCTGATACAAAATCATAGAATCATAGGAGGCCATTTGGCCCATCACGCCTGTCCCAGCTCTTTGAAAGAGCTATCCAACTGGTCCCCCACTCCCCCACGACAGGCAAGATGGGGAGAGGAGGAGGTGTGGGGGAAAGAGGAGATGGGGAGAGGAGATAGGGAGGGGAGAGGAGAACGGGGGAAGAGTAGATGGGGGGGAGAGAGAGGAGGGTGGGTTGGGGAGGTTAAATTGGTAAATGGATATTTCAACACATAAGTACACAGAATAATAATACTGTTAAGTAAGAAAAAAAGTTAAGAAAGTAAACATGCATTTATATAACACCTTTCACATTCTCATGACATCCCAAAGTACTTCATAGCCTCATACAAATGCTTTTGAAATGTCATCACTATTGTAATGTAGGTAAACACTATAGCCAATTTGCAAATAGCAAAGTCCTACAAACAGAATGAGATAAATGTCCAAATAATCTGTTTTAGTGATCTTGACTGAGGGATAAGTATTGGCTAGAGCACTGAGAGAACTCCCCTGCTCTTCCAATGTACCATGGGATTTTTTTTTAATATTTACCTGAGAGAGCAAACAGGGCCATAGTTTAACATCTCATTTTAAAGACAGCATCTCCAACAGTGCAGCACTCCCTCAGTTCACTAGATTGATTCCGGGTATGGAAGGATTGTCTTATGAGGAAAGATTGAACAGGTTGGGTCAATACTCATTGGAGTTTAGAAGAATGAGAGGAGATCTTATTGAGACAAATAAGATTCTGAGGGAACTCGATAGGGTAGATGCTGAGAGGATGTTACCCCTCATGGGGGAATCTAAAACTAGGGGGCATAGTCTCAGAATAAGGGGTCATCCGTTTAAGACGGAAATAAGGAGAAATTTCTTCTCCCAGAGGGTTGTGAATCTTTGGAATTCTTTACCCCAAAAAGCTGTGGAGGCTGAGTCATTGAATACATTCCAGGCTGAGTTAGACAAATTTTTGATCAGCAAGGGAGTCAAAGGATATGAGGAAAAGGCGGGAAAGTGGAGTTGAGGTATAAGTCAGATCAACCATGATCTGAGCTCAAAGGACCAAATGGCCTACTCCTGCTCCTATGGTCTTATGAAGTGTCAGCCTGTGTTCAAGTTTTAGAGTGGGACTTGAACTCACAACCTTCTGACTCAGGAGGCAAGAGTATTACCACTGAGCCAATGCTGACACTTCATAGATTAGGTTACTGTGGCACCATAAAATTTACAGCTAAGGAGGAGGTCATTTAGCTGATTAAAACCTTGCCAACGAGAGCACTTCACCTGGAGCCTACTAACACCATTTCCTGCCCTTTCCCTGTATCTTTACCTATTTCTCTTTTTCCAAGTACTTATCCAGTATCCTTTTAAATAATGTTAGTTTCAGTATCAGTAGCCACTCGTAGTAAAGCATCCATGCTCTAATAACCTTCTGTGAAAAAAATTCTTCTAACTTACCCCTTTATTCTTTACCAGTTTGTCAACCAATGGAAACAACGTTTCACTATTTACCCACTCAAAATCATGAAAACCTCTTACTAGATTTCTCCCTTAACATTATCTGCTCCAGCAAAAGCTCTAATTTTTCCAAGCCTTTCTTCCTACTATAACCTCTCATTCCTGACATAATTCTCGTGAATTCTCATTCCATGGTTTTAACACATTTCCTATAATGGGGGTGCCCAGAACTGCACACAATACTCCAACTAGGCAAGAGGGAGAAAAAAGGGGGAGGCAAGAAAATAAATCTTCCAGACTTCCAGCTCCTCATCACACTCCAAATCGAGTGACCACTGCTGGGAAGAGTGCATGTCAGGATGATGGGCAACAAAAGGATCAACATCAGCTGTGGTCACCCCCACACTCTGGCTAGGAGGTCCTTCTATAAGATACCAGTGTGGGCCTGGCCCCCATAGCAACAGGAGCCAGCATCTACCAAGTGGGTAGATGCTGGCTCCTGTTGCTATGAGGGAAGAAAGTTCACAAAAAAAAATTTCAATTATACTGATTATTAGCAACAGATTTATTATATAAAAAATCCATTGCACTAGTTAGATTTGGAAATTGTCTTTTTTTAAAGTATGGTTCCATGGATTGGAGTGGGGAGGTGTAAAGATTGATTTTTTGCTGGCAGGTCTCTGAAATTCTGGCCATTGCCTGACTCTACTATCTATAATACAAAAATAAAATTATTAATGTCCTGGTCATTTAAACATTTAAATCTTTTTCAGCCAAAGAAAGTTTACTTTAGAAATTTGGAGTGGCCATTACTTTTCAAGTAGAAAGCAGGTAGCAAATCTGCACTAATGTTTTGCCCCAGCCTTAGGAAAGAGAGTGCACTCCATTCAAATATGTTTCCAGAAGACACAACATAAAAAAGGGGCAAAAGCTAAATGACTCTCCCATTTATGGCTTGGCTACTAACCAACATAACACAATTCTTAATGATTGCTGTGTACTTCTGATAACATTAGCTGGCAAACTACCTGAACTGGTTTTCACTTTGACTACCTGCTCCTTTTTTTGATTGGCTACTTTATAAAATAAATCTTGTTAATCTTGTTAAAAATCAGCTGATATTGACTTACTGCATATAAATTACCACATTGAGTCCTATTGTGGCAAGTGACAATTTAACTGCATAGCAGAAGAGGGAGGAGGTACATATGTGGGAAAAACCAGCCCAAGCAGTGTACGAAATAACACATCTCACATTCCCAGCCTGAAAGTCTGCCGATACCTCCCTTATATGAGCCAATTAACTATGTTGGCTACTGAATCAATTGACATATTGGGCTCGATATTAGCACCAGCGAACGGGTGCGTTCCTGGCGGGGGGGGCTCCGAAAATCGGGGAATCCCGGAGCGGGTCGGGAGCCCGGCTACAACTCGCCCACTTCCGGGATCCCCACAGACGCGCTGACGTGCGCACGCAGCCCCCGCATGTGGGACTCCCGCAGGCAATTAAAGCCGGCAGGGTGCCACTTAACAGTATTTATTCTGCTATTTCAGGTTGCTAACAGACCTGATTAAGAAGATATTTCAGGAGGGGTGGGATTTTAGAAACAACTGAGACTGTTTCCCGTAGTGGGGGAAACACTCCAAGTTGAAATGGACTTGTTGCAGCCATCAGCCTGTGACAGCTGCAAAGGTCCATTTGACAGGTGGTGGGGGGGGAGACCCTCACCCATTGCAGGAGGCCACTCTGTCACTTTGGACAAAGTTTGGCCTCCACCACCCCCCTCCTAACAATCAAATTCACAAACTTGCACACTTACCCCGGGGTCCAGAAACATGTACCTACCTTGCGGACCCCCTCAGATGTACATCTTCCGGATGGGGGCCGCCGTAGCTGCAGTCATGACCTCCTCGGAGGGCAAACAGCATCACCAGCCTCGCCGGCCATGCCGTCCACCTCTGACACGTGGAGCTCACAACACAGTGCTGTGACACATCCACCTGCACAGCAGGAAAGAGGGCAACCGCAGAGAGAGATGCTTCGCAGAGGGCACTACCCTCGCCACAGGGTCCACAGACTGAGGCTCAGCCTTCTGGACCTCTCTGAGGAGCAGTGCACACGGAGGCTCAGAGTCACTCGACATGTAGTCGTGGACATCTGCAGCCTCCTTCATGCCGAGCTGCTCCTGGCTGGCCCGAGCAGCCTCTTCTTATCTGTCGCTGTCAAAGTCACCACTGCCCTCAACAACTTCTCCTCCGCATCCTTCCAGGGTGCCACCGGGGACATCGCCACGTCTCTCAGTCGTCTGCACAAAAGAGCCCTGCAAATACACCTACACCCACTCTGCAGTGACACAATGGGTGGCATCAGGTGTGGGTCTTCATTGTGATCCTCAGGAAAGGGCATTATTGCACAAACCAGACAAGATTCGCAAAGATGTGGCAGTAGTGGTGCCAATATAATATGTGATGTGAGTTGGTCAGAAATTCAATATAAGTGAAAACGATGACAAACCCTCAAACACCCTTGTGCATCCCCTTCATGCTCATGACACGTTTGCCTTACGCTGCCTACTGTACATATGTGATGCATGCCCTGTGGCTGCAGCATAGGTAGTGGCAGGTTGAGTGAGGCTGACTGTGAAAGAGATGCATGAGAGGGTGAGTATGAGATAGAGCCATGAGATTGTATGAGGATTGGGTTGAGTGGTAGTGGTGGGATGAGTACTGGCGAGGTGAGTAAGTGCAGGTAAGATGAGGATGAGGTTTGAGTGGGTGTGAGGAGTGATGTGACAGAGTAGTGTTGGCTGTGCAGAAGGAGATGTGGGATGGGGGCGGTGATGTGGCAGACGGAGTGTAGGGGAATGAGTAAGTGTACTCACTTTGGCTGACCTACTTAAGTCATTGCAGTGCCTCCTGCACTGTATGCAGGTGGGCGATATGTTGGTGGTGCAGGTGACCTCCTCTGTCACCTCGAGCCAGGCCTTCTTGGTGGCAGAGGCAGGCCGCTTCCTTTAAATAGAGCTCCTCCAGCTGACAGACCTTACTGCGCATGCGCAGTCCGCCCGACGCGCAGCTTAGCAGCGGGGAACCCGGAAGACCAGGTAAGTGGCTCCAATCAGCCTGCGATCGCGCGCGGGGCAGACTGATTTCACCGGGCGCGTTACCTAGTCGCCCCGCCCCCGCCGCGAACCCGCCGCCCTCCTAATATCAAGCCCATTGTATTCAAGTAAAGTCGCTCACTGAGATTATCCAGCCTCCCAGTGCTGCTGGTTAACTGTTCTACATAAATTTACTATAGTAAAATCAACTTTTAAACTAAATCTGCAAAGGTGTTAAAATTGGTATTATGAAATGTTAATTTGTTTTTGTACTAATTCCACCTTGTTTCTAACTTATTTCTAAACATCTTTATAGTACATTTCTACATTAAATGTACACTATTAATATTAAGCTAAAATATAACTAGGGCAAAGAGAAAGTGTGAGAATAGACTGGCAACTAATATAAAAGTGAACCCAAAAGTCTTCTGTAGGCATATAAATAGTAAATGGGTAGTAAGAGGAGGGGTGGGGCCGATTAGGAACCAAAATGGAGAACTACTCATGGAGGCAGAGGGCATAGCTGAGGCACTAAATGAGTGCTTTGAATCGTTCTTTACCAAGGTAGAAGATGCTGCCAAAGTCACAATAAAAGAGGAGGTAATTGAGATACTGGATGGGCTAAAAGTTGTTAAAAAGGAGGTTCTAGAAAGGCTGGCTGTACTTCAAGTAGATAAGTCACCAGGTCCGGATGAGATGCACCCTAGGTAGCTGAGGGAAGTAAGGGTGGAAATTGCGGATTATGCTGGCCATAATTTTCCAGTCCTCCTTAGATATGGGGTGGTGCCAGAGGGACTGGAGAATTGCAAATGTTACACCTTTGTTCAAAAAGGGTGTAAGGATAAACCCAGCAACTACAGACCAGTAAGTTTAACCTCGGTGGTGGGGAAACCTTTAGAAACGATAATCAAAGACCAAATTAACAGTCACTTGGACAAGTATGGATCAATTAAGGAAAGCCAGCATGGATTTGTTAAAGGCAAATCGTGTTTAACTAACCTGATTGAGTTTTTTGCTCAGGTAACAAGAGAGGGTTGATGAGGGCAATGCGGTTGATGTGGTGTTTATGGACTTCCCAAAGGTGTTTGATAAAGTGCCACATAGTATGCTTGTCATCAAGGTTGAAGCCCATGGAATAGCAGCATGGATACGAAATTGGCTAAGTGACAGGAAACAGAGAGTAGTGGTGAATGGTTGTTTTTCGGACTGGAGGAAGCTGTACAGTGGTGTTCCCCAGGGGTTGATACTAGGACTACTGCTTTTCTTGATATATATTAATGACTTGGGCTTGGGTGTACAGGGCCCAATTTCCAAATTTGCAGATAACACAAAACTTGGAAGTGTAGTGAACAGTGAGGAGGATAGTGATAGACTTCAAGAGGACATAGACAGGCTGGTGGCATGGGCGGACACGTGGCAGATGAAATTTAACGCAGAGAAGTACAAAGTGATACATTTTGGTAGTAAGAACAAGGAGAGGCAATATAAACTAACTGGTACATTTCTAAAGGGGATGCAGGAACAGAGAGACCTGGGGGTATATGTGCACAGGTCGTTGAAGGTGGCAGGGCAGGTTGAGAAAGCGGTTAAAGAAGCATACAGGATCCTGGGCTTTATAAATAGATGCCTAGAGTACAAAAGCAAGGAGGTTATGATGAACCTTTATAAAATACTGGTTCAGCCACAACTGGGGTATTGTGTCCAGTTCTGGGCACCACACTTTAGGAAAGATGTGAAGGCCTTGGAGAGGGTGCAGAAAAAATTTACTAGAATAGTTCCGGGGATGAGCGACTTCAGTTATGTGGATAGACTGGAGAAGCTGGGGTTGTTCTCCTTGGAACAGAGAAGGTTCAGAGGCGAATTGATGGAAGTATTCAAAATCAAGGGGGGTCTACACAGAGTAGATAGGGAAAAACTGTTCCCATTGGCAGAAGGATTGAGAACCAGAGGACATAGATTTAAGGTGGTTGGCAAAAGAACCAAAGGCGACATGAGGAAAATTTTTTTTACGCAGCAAGTGGTTATGATCTGGAATGCGCAGCCTGAAAGGGTGGTGGAGGCAGATTCAATTGTGGCTTTCAAAAGGGGATTGGATAAATACTTGAAGGAAAGAATTTTCAGGGCTACAGGGAAAGGGTGGGAAGTGAGGCTAGCTGGATTGCTCTTGCAGAGAGCCGGCACGGACTCGACGAGCCGAATAGCCTTATTTGTGCTGTAACCATTCAATTCAATTCAATTCTTTCAGATCAGTTGTAAAGGTACGGTATCCCAATGGTTCTGGTACTGGATTAACGACCCAGAGATCGTGAGTTCAAATCCCACTTTACCAATAAATCTAGTAGCTTGTTGGCTGGCACCAGAAAACTTCGGTGTTGATGTAAAAACCCAACTCGTCAGTTGTGAGGGAAGTGGTAGGCGGTGATCGGCAGGAGGTTTTCTTGACCTGAAGCCATGAGACTTCATGAGGTCTGGAGTCAATGTTGAGGACTCCCAGGAGCAGTCCCACCCAACTGTATCTGTAACTGGAGGAAATGCCCTGCAGCGTTTTTGGCCATCTCACCCTCATTCCCTTCTCACTGAAATCTCGCTCTCACACACTACACATAAAAACGGGCTACTGCTTTCAGCAGCCATTCATCTGTCTCTGTTTACCCTTGCCACTAACTGCTAACCCTTGTCCGTCTCTTCCCTTTCAGGTCCTGAAACTCTAGAGGGCACAGTGGGACCAGATGAAGTGGAGGACGGGCCACCAGAAGGTGCAGCATCACTCAGCCTTACCCAAGCAAGCACTAGCTCAGAGACCGGCACCGTGCTTAGTGTAGAGGCTAGAGAGGTCTGCACTGGGCGATTCACAGTGTGCAAGAGCAAATGCGCAAGTGCGCAGGAGCCAGGGCAGATAGATAGAACGGCCCAGACAGCATGTTGCCGGAGGCCGACCTCACATCCTAGCCCTGCTACAGAAGGCAGAGATGAAGACCTCGAGGACCCAGCCTACAGAAGAGAACTGATAGCTATACAGCACAAAATTCTAAATGCTTGCGCACAATGGCAGAGAGCATGGAGGAGTCCAGCTCCAACTTGTATGGGATCTTCATCCTTGGCATCAGGACCATGCAGTCAATCATGGAGCGAGTGGTCAGCTCTATGAACACTGCATTAGTACCCACAATAACGGAGCCTCTGGTGGCAGCTCAGACTGCTGCCATTTTGGCTCTGTTGGCCAGCATGTCCTCTGGCTTTCAAAGCATGAAGGACAGCATTGATAGGGGGCTTTGAGACCGTCACATCACTCCTGCAATCTGTTCATAGAAGAGTCATGGAAGGGTTACAGCATGGAAGGAGGCCATTTGGCCCATCGAGTCCGTGTGGGCTCTCTGCAAGAGCAATCCAGCTAGTCCCACATCCCCGCCCTATCCCCGTAGCCCTGCAATTTTTTTCCTTTCAAGTACTTATCCAATTCCCTTTTGAAAGCCACGATTGAATCTGCCTCCACCGCCCACCCTGGCAGTGCATTCCAGATCCTGACCACTCGCTGTGTAAAAAAGTTTTTCCTCATGTCACCTTTGGTTCTTTTGCCAATCACTTTAAATCTATGTCCTCTGGTTCTTGACCATTCCGCCAATGGGAACAGTTTCTCTCTATCTACTCTGTTGAGACCCTTCATGATTTTGAATACCTCTATCAAATCTCCTCGCAACTGTCTCTGCTCCAAAGAGAACAACCCCAGCTTCTCCAGTCTATCCACGTAACTAAAGTCCCTCATCCTTGGAATCATTCTAGTAAATCTCTTCTGCACCCTTTCTAAGGCCTTCACATCTTTCCTAAAGTGCGGTGCCCAGAACTGGACACAATACCCCAGTTGTGGCCGAACCAGTGTGCAATAAAGGTTCATCATGACTTCCTTGATTTTGTACTCTATGCCCCTATTTATAAAGCCCAGGATCCCGTATGCTTTTTTAACCGCTTTCTCAACCTGCCCTGCTACCTTCAACGATTTGTGTACATATACCCCCGGTCTCTCTGTTCCTGTGCCCCTTTTAGAATTGTTTCCTTCAGTTTATATTGCCTCCCCTCATTCTTCCTACCAAAATGTAACACCTCGCATTTTTCTGCGTTAAATTTCATCAGCCACATGTCCGCCCATGCCACCGGCCTGTCTATATCCTCTTGAAGTCTATCACTATCCTCCTCACTGTTCACTATACTTCCAAGTTTTGTGTCATTTGCAAATTTGGAAATGGGCCCTGTACACCCAAGTCCAAGTCATTAATATATATCAAGAAAAGCAGTGGTCGTAGTACCGACCCTTGGGGAACACCACTGTACACCTTCCTCCAGTCCGAAAAACAACTGTTCACCACTACTCTCAGCCTCCTGTTACTTAGCCAATTCTGTATCCATGCTGCTACTGCCCCTTTTATTCCATGGGCTTCAATCTTGACGACAAGCCTATTATGCAGCACTTTATCAAACACCTTTGGGAAGTCCATATACACCATATCAAGCACATTGCTCTCGTCGACCCTCTTTGTTACCTCATCAAAAAACTCTATCAAGTTAGTTAAACATGATGTGCCTTTAACAAATCCGTGCTGACTTTCCATAATCAGTCCACACTTGTTCAAGTGACTGCTAATTCTATCCCAGATTATTGTTTCTAAAAGTTTCCCCACTACCGAGATTAAACTGACTGGCCTGTAGTTGCTGTGTTTATCCTTACACCCTTTTTTGAACAAGGATGGAACACTTGCAGTTCTCCAGTCATCTGGCACCACTCCCATATCTAAGGACTTTTGGAAGATTTTTAAAAAATTCGTTCATGGGATGTGGACGTCGCTGGCGAGGCCGGCATTTATTGCCCATCCCTAATTGCCCTTGAGAAGGTGGTGGTCAGCCGCCTTCTTGAACTGCTGTAGTCTGGGTGGTGAAGGTTCTCCCACAGTGCTGTTAGGAAGGGAGTTCCAGGATTTTGACTCAGCGACGATGAAGGAACGGTGATATATTTCCAAGTCGGGATGGTATGTGACTTGGAGGGGAACGTGCAGATGGTGTTGTCCCCATGTGCCTGCTGCCCTTGTCCTTCTAGGTGGTAGAGGTCGCGGGTTTGGGAGGTGCTGTCGAAGAAGCCTTGGCGAGTTGCTGCATTGCATCCTGTGGATGATACACACTGCAGCCACAGTGCGCCAGTGGTAAAGGGAGTGAATGTTTAGGGTGGTGGATGGGGTGCCAATCAAGCGGGCTGCTTTGTCCTGGATGGTGTCGAGCTTCTTGAGTGTTGTTGGAGCTGCATTCATCCAGGCAAGTGGAGAGTATTCCATCACACTCCTGACTTGTGCCTTGTAGATGGTGGAAAGGCTTTGTGGAGTCAGGAGGTGAGTCACTCGCCGCAGAATACCCAGCCTCTGACCTGCTCCTTTTTTTATTCGTTCATGGGATGTGGGCGTCGCTGGCGAGGCCAGCATTTATTGCCCATCCCTAATAGCCCTTGAGAAGGTGGTGGTGAGCTGCCTTCTTGAACCGCTGCAGTCCGTGTGGTGAAGGTTCTCCCACAGTGCTGTTAGGAAGGGAGTTCCAGGATTTTGACCCAGCGATGATGAAGGAACGGCGATATATTTCCAAGTCGAGATGGTGTGTGACTTGGAGGGCAACGTGCAGGTGGTGTTGTTCCCATGTGCCTGCTGCTCTTGTCCTTCTAGGTGGTAGAGGTCGCGGGTTTGGGAGGTGCTGTCAAAGAAGCCTTGGCGAGTTGCTGCAGTGCATCCTGTGGACGGTACACACTGCAGCCACTGTGTGCCGGTGGTGAAGGGAGTGAATGTTTAGGGAGGTGGATGGGGTGCCAATCAAGCCGGCTGCTTTATCTTATAGCCACAGTATTTATATGGCTGATCCAGTTAAGTTTCTGGTCAATGGTGACCCCCAGGATGTTGATGGTGGGGGATTCGGCGATGGTAATGCCGTTGAATGACAAAGGGAGGTGGTTAGACTCTCTCATGTTGGAGATGGTCATTGCCTGGCACTTGTCTGGCGCAAATGTTACTTGCCACTTATGAGCCCAAGCCTGGCTCATTATCTGTGGGGTTGCGAATGGAACTGAACACTGTGCAATCATCAGCGAACATCCCCATTTCTGACCTTATGATGGAGGGAAGGTCATTGATGAAGCAGCTGAAGATGGTTGGGCCTAGGACATTGCCCTGAGGAACTCCTGCAACGATGTCCTGGGGCTGAGATGATTGGCCTCCAACAACCACTACCATCTTCCTTTGTTCTAGGTATGACTCCAGCCACTGGAGAGTTTTCCCCCTGATTGCCATTGACTTCAATTTTACTAGGGCTCCTTGGTGCCACACTCGGTCAAATGCTGCCTTGATGTCAAGGGCAGTCACTCTCACCTCACCTCTGGAATTCAGCTCTTTTGTCCATGTTTGGACCAAGGCTGTAATGAGGTCTGGAGCCGAGTGGTCCTGGCGGAGCCCAAACTGAGCATCGGTGAGCAGGTTACTGGTGAGTAAGTGCCGCTTGATAGCACTGTCGACGACACCGTCCATCACTTTGCTGATGATCGAGAGTAGACTGATGGGGCAGTAATTGGCCAGATTGGATTTGTCCTGCTTTTTGTGGATAAGACATACTTGGGCAATTTTCCACATTGTCAGGTAGATGCCAGTGTTGTAGCTGTACTGGGACAGCTTGGCTAGAGGCGCAGCTAGTTCTGGAGCACAAGTCTTGAGCACTACAACCGGGATGATGTCGGGGCCCATAGTCTTTGCTGTATCCAGTGCACTCAGCCGTTTCTTGATATCACGTGGAGTGAATCGAATTGGCTGAAGACTGGCTTCAGTGGTGGTGGGGATATCGGGAGGAGGCCGAGATGGATCATCCACTCAACACTTTTGGGTGAAGATGGTTGCAAGCGCTTGAGTCTTTTTTGTACTCACGTGCTGGACTCCGCCATCATTGAAGATGGGGATGTTTACAGAGCATCCTCCTCCCATTAGTTGTTTCACGACTGGATGTGGCAGGATTGCAGAGCTTTGATCTGATCCGTTGGTTGTGGAATCGCTTAGCTCTGTCTACAGCATGTTGCTTCTGCTGTTTAGCATGCATGTAGTCCTGAGTTGTAGCTTCATCAGGTTGGCACCTCATTTTTAGGTAGGCCTGGTGCTGCTCCTGGCATGCTCTTCTACACTGCTCATTGAACCAGGTTGATCCCCTGGCTTTTTGGTAATGGTAGAGTGAGGAATATGCCGGGCCATGAGGTTACAGATTGCGCTGGAATACAATTCTGCTGCTGCTGATGGCCCACAGTGCCTCACGGATGCCCAGTTTTGAGCTGGTAGATCTGATCCTGTTTGTGGAATCGCTTAGCTCTGTCTATGGCATGTTGCTTCCGCTGTTTAGCATGCATGCATTATGGCCAGTATCTCTGCAATTTGCTCCCTTACTTCCCTCAGCAACCCAGGATTTTATGTTCAGTATAAGCAATTGTTAAGTGAAGAGAGATGAAGTATCTTGGTGTAGTAATTTTTTTCCTGGATTGCTGTTGATCTTAATATTCCTAGTCATGAAGACCAACACCCATGAAGTTGGACTGTATGAGGGCATTCAGATGGTAGTTGTGAGGACTGGGATAAGTGGATGGAGGGACTGTTGGTGCATTGAGGAGAGGAGGGAACATTTAGGAGAATCTTTCATCAATGGGTCTTGCTGTTCCTCTGCAGCCTCAGCTTCCTGATCCCGTTCTTTCTGTTGCTCAACTTCTTCCCTTTCCAAAGCAAAGTTGCACAGCTTGCAGCACACAATGACAAATCTTGACTCTCGCTCCGGGCTATATTGAAACCTCTGGATCTGTCGAGGCATTGGAATCTTTGCTCGAGGAGTCCGACGGTCTCTGTCACACTGCTAAATTTGTCATTGTTGCACTCGTTTCGTGCCTGAAAAACGGGCACAACGATGTTGAATTTAGACCCCATCCTGTTTATCTACACCTTGTATATATTTTCTAATGACTCATTCTGTCTAATTACAGCATTTCAGACGATTTAATCTAAATTTAGCAGAACTCCCATAACTTAATGGGACAATGCCTTTATGGGGAAGTGTTTTGCAAAATGTTGTTTGGAAAGGGAAAGGAATCACGAGGGTAATGCATCATTTTCATCAAATGATGCCACGCACAAACAATGTGCTGATGAGTTCGATGTGATTTTATTTCAGGGATATCCATGTTATGGCCTATTGGCCATGTATGGCCTGCAAGTTTCGCAATTGTTGCTTGTGAAGTTCGGGCAACTGAGTTCCATTTGTGCTTTTTGTTTCTTACTTGCTAGTTGGTCCTGTTTGAACTTCATGGCAAGTGGTTTGCAAAGTGTTGCTCTTAGTGCAGGTACTTCATTGGTAGATAAACCCTAAATCAAGTCACCAAGCTGTGTTAGTACCTGCAGCTTGAGATACGTACAAGTTAATGGGACCATTTATTTAAACTTTATGAGTGGCTCCTGAGGATCCATGGTACAACCTAATTGGCTGACAAAGACAAAGGGCCCAATATTAGCAGGGCGGCGGGTTCCCAGCGGGGGGGTCGACTGGGCGCGTGGGTAACGCACCCGGTGAAATCAGTGTGCTCCGCACGCAATCGCAGGCTAATTGGAGCCACTTACCTGTGCTTTCGGGTTTCGCGCTGGAAAGCTGTGCAGCGGGCGGACTGTGCATGTGCAGCAAGGTCTGGCAGCTGGAGGAGCCCAATTTAAAGGGGCAGTCCACCAATGCCCTTCCTGCAGCAAACAACCAATTTTGAACCATGGAGCAGGCCAGAGGAAAGGCTGCCTTAAGGTTTTCGGACTCCTCGCTCCAGGTTCTGCTCGATGGGATGAGGAGGAGGAGGGAAATCCTTTTCCCATCCGATGAGAGGAAGTGCCCTCCCTCCACCACAAAGAAGACCTGGCTGGAGGTGGCCGAGGAGGTCGCCAGCAGTGGCAATGTGCCACGAACCTGGGTGCAGTGCAGGAAGAGATTTAATGACCTAACCAGGTCAGCCAAAGTGAGTATACTTACGCATTCTCCAACACTCCGTCTTCCACACCACCTCCACCACCACACAACCCCTTCTGCACTGCCACCACAATGCTCTCGCATCACTCCTCACATGCATTCAACTATCATCCTCACCTTGCCTGCACATACTCACCGCCCCTGTCCCCAGTCAAACACTACGCAACCCAATCCTCATACAATCTCATGGCTATGTTGCACACGCACCCTCCCATGCATCTCCCTCACGCTCAACCCCACCCACACCAATGCATGTAGCGGGTCATCATGCAACCATCACTCAATCATGCCTCTGTGTTTTGCCTTGATAGGAGAAGAGATGCCAGAATGCCCGGGAGAGGGCAAGGACCGGAGGGGACCTGCCACACCAGGTGGCACCTATAGACGCGGAGCAGCAGGCATTGGAGATCAGCCGCACGCTGGAGTGCCTGTCCGTGGCGGATGCCAAGGCTGGGATTGCACAAGCGGCCGGTGACAGAAAGCTAACACTCAGCACTCATGATAGCGAATGATCTTAGCATCACTTGGCATCTGCAGCACCTCAACATCTGTCCACATGCCTAATATTGCTTTCTGTTCTCTTGCAGGGCCATCTGCGAGCGCCGTGACCGTGGAGGGCGATTCCTCAGAGGACCTGCCGGCCTCTGAGGGTCCATCGTCACATCTGAGCCATGCATCCACCAGCGCAGATACACACACTTCGGTGGGTCCCCGTCCTCACTTAGTTGGCTTGCACATGGTGAGTCACCACACATGTGAGCACGAGCAGACCCTGGCGGCAGGGGCAGCCGTGCAGAGTCCGCGTCGGTGGGAGCACTCTTCTCCAGGCTCTGCTCAGCTGGACCCAGATGCTGAACCCTGGAGGCCAGCCATGAAAAGGAGAGTCATCGAGGGGCAGCAGCACATTGCCGAGGTGCTGGAACAGTTGCCACGCGCACTCTCCACAATCGTGCAGAGGATGGAGGAGTCCAACTCCTGCATGAGGGGAATGGTGGCATAGGTACAGGAGGGTATCTCCGAGATAGTGTCGCAGGGACGTGAAGGCATCTCTGAGATAGTGTCGCGGGTAGGTGCGGGAATGTCTGTGATGGAGGAAAGGCTAGCCTCCCTCGAGTGTCAAGCATGGCTCAATAATGAGTCCATTCAGGCCCTGACAATGGCTGTTCGGATTCAGGGTGGGCAACATTCTGCCGCCTTAAACAGGCTGACAGATACTTTACAAGTGGCCTTCCAAGGCCTCGCACAAGCCCTCCAAACTGTCATCCAGCAGGGTGGAAAGAGTGACGTGGGCCTGAGCCAGGAGAGGGATGATGGTGAAAGGGGACATTGAAGTGGGGACGCCACTCAAAGCGCCCCCACGTCTCACCCGTTGCCCCCCTCTCAACCAGTACCCGCAATGCTGCCCCCTCTCGAGGTGGTCGAGTCTGCCCCTGCACAGGTGCTGGTGGAGCAGTCTTTGGAGGGGCCCTCACGGGCACCGAAACCCAGAGGGCGTCCGCGCAGAGCATCTAATCGGTTAGGGCATGGACAAGAGCAACCTGCCACTACCTCTGCTGAAGCCATAAGGGTAGCACCACGTAGGGGTTCCCAGAAACGCAAGGCAAAGGTTTTGTGAGCACAAAGGGAATGCACAAGGGTGTCTGACGATTTGTCATGTTTTTTATTTATATTTGTTTTTTGCCACATGCACAATAAATTCTATTATTATCACCACTACTGCCATGTCTTGCCCATTCTTGACTGGCTTGTGGAATAGGTCCCTTTCATGGGGTTCACCATGAACACGCACACTTGCTGCCACCCATTGGGTCATTCTACAGTGGGTGTAGGTGTAGTTGCACCACTGTTTTGTGCAGGGGGCAGGGGAGGCGGCTGGTATGGCCGCTCCTCTGTCCAGGTGATGAGGACTGGACTCTTCACACAGTCTGATGTTGGGAGAACCGTTCACATATCAGTGGCTTCCTGGCCTCACAAGCAGCCAGATGAGCCGCTGTTCTGCCCATGGGTTATTGCTCCTCCTCGGCCTCCTCCTCCTCGTCCTCAATATGGGTGGCAGATATGGATGGGCCTCCTCCAGCGGCACCCCTCTCTGTTGTGCCATGTTGTGCAGGGCACAACAGACGACTATAATGCGTCCCACTCTGTGTGGCGCGTATTGAAGCGCTCCCCCAGAATGATCAAGGCACCTGAAGCGCATCTTGAGAAGCCCTATAGCCTGCTCAATTGTGGACCTGGTAGTGATGTGGCTGTCGTTATACCGACGCTGTGGCTCGGTGGTGGAATTCCTCAGAGGTGTCATAAGCCAGGTGTGCAGGGGATATCCCTTGTCCCCGAGGAGCCAGCCCTTGCGGGTGTTGGGTGAGTGGAAGAGGGGCGGCACGGTGTACTCCCTGAGGATGAAGGAATCGTGGCAGTTGCCAGGATATCTAGCGCACAAGTGAAGGAATCTCTTGCGGTGGTCACAGATGAGCTGAGTGTTCATGGAGTGATAGCCCTTCCTGTTGACAAACAGTCCTGGCTCGTGTGGAGGTGCTCGTATTGCTATATGGGTGCAATCGATTACACCCTGCACCTGTGGGAAGCCAGCCACAGCGTGGAATCCCACTGCCCTCTCCATCTGGCTGAGGTCATCCATGGGGAATTTGATATAGTGCGAGGCCCTGTGAAACAAGCCATCAGTGACCTACCTTATGCACTTGTATGCAGACTACTGGGAGACCCTGGTGATGTCCCCGGTGGCGCCCTGGAAGGATCCGGAGGCGAAGAAGTTGAGGGCAGTGGTGACTTTGACAGCGACAGGTAAGAAGATGGTGTTCAGTCCATCCGGGAGCAGCTCGTCGTTAAGGAGGCTGCAGATGTCCGTGACTACCTGGCAACTGACTCTGAGCCTCCATATGCGCTGCTCCTCAGAGAGATCCAGGAAGCTGAGCCTTGGTCTGTAGGCCCTGAGGCGAGGGTAGTGCCTTCTGCGACGCATCTCTCTCTGCGGTTGCCCTCCCTCCTGCTGTGCAGGTGAATGTGTCACAGCACTGTGTTGTGGAGCTCCACGTGTCAGAGGTGGACGGCGTGGCCGGCGAAGCTAGTGATGCTGTTTGTCCTCCGAGGAGGTCATGACTGCAACTATGGCGGCCCCCATCCGGAAGATGTACATCTGAGGGGGTCCGCAAGGGAGGTAAATGTGTCCGCACACCGGTGTTGAGGTTCCAAGTTGGTTAATTTTATTGTTAGGAGGAGGGTGGTGGAGGCCAAACTTTGTCCAAAGTGACAGAGTGGCCTCCTGCAATGAGTGAGGGTCTCCCCCCCACACCTGTCAAATGGACCTTTGCAGCTGCCACAGGCTGATGGCTGCAGCACGTCCATTTGAACTGGGAGTGTTTCCCCCAGTATGGGAAACAGTCTCAGTGCACTGCAAAATCCCACCCCTCCTAAAATATCAGGTCAATGGTCTGTAAACGACCTGAAGTACCTGTTTAATTGCTTTAAGTGGCACTCGGAGTCCCACATGCGGGGGCTGCGTGCGCATGTCAGCGCGTCACTGGGGAACCTGGAAGTGGGCGGGTTGGAGCCGGGCTCCAGACCCGCCCCGGGAATCCCCGATTTTCGCAGCCCCCCCAACCACGAACGCACCCGCTCGGGGGTGCGAAAATCGAGCCCAAACAGTTTGGGCACTGCTGAATTGCTTAATTGTACTGTAAACAAGTGGGAACATATGACTCATTTGGGTAAATGTGCTTTTTGCAATACTGGACCATACAGAGCAGGAAATCTCAGGGTAAACCCTAGTCTGTGCTCACTCAGCAGATTTTAGTTTGGGTTGCAGGGATGCATCAAGGATATTAGGAAGACTCCCACACAAAAATTTGATCAACAGATACATGAATAACAATTTTGTTTTCTTTTTCTGGAGAGTGTATATAACCTAGTGCATGTTCTTATCAGATGTTGCTTCATTCTATTCCTTCAGCGCTGCGTTAGGGAAGCGTTGCCATTTAAATATCACACTACTGGAGACGCAGAGCAGAAGGGAGCAACAGATGACAGCAACAGTTGATAGGAATGCAATGCTTTGGTGCTGTGATACTGAAATCACAATATCAGTATTGTTATATTGATGTAACAATCAATGTTACATTTACTCCTGACTCACAACTTAATTCCAGCCGAATAGATATGGAGAGAGGATAATTAAAATCAGCAGTGGGAGCCTGGGATTGGTGTCCAAAGGGAGAGTTGCCAATTAAATATCACAACACTGGAGGAGTGGAACCCATATCATTTTATAATTTATAGCGAATGAAACAGGTGCACAAGAGCAGAGGCTGAAATGACACCAGTAAAGATACTGCCATTGTCGCAGCATGTCTAATCAATAATTTAATTTCTTTACAAGTAAACGCAAGATTGTAGTGGGTTGATATCAAGTTCCACAACAGTAATTACATGATGGCATTGAAATAAGTAAAGTTTATTGGTACTTTTGAGCCATCCAAACAACCAACATAGAAATTTAGGAGCAATTACTGTACCCACAAAATACCTAACAATAATATTGAGGCAGAAATCGCTCGGGAAATAACGGTGAGCTCAACAGCGCTCTCCGTTGTTTGTGGCGAAGTGGAGGAGCGAGTTCCGGTGTTCGGGCATGCGCAGTGAAACACGGAAATCCGGAACTTGCTCTTAGTGATTCGCCGGCGATGTGAGAGCTTCGAATTAAAGGGACATCGCACGCTGCAATCAGAGAAATCATTGAGAAAGTGCCAACTTACTTATCTGCCCAGCTGGAAAGTAATTACGCCACCAAACAGGTACGCTTAAAAATACAGGTCTAAACTAGGTTTTATCAGTGCAAAACAAGTCTTAATGACTGCCAAATAACTAAAAATGAAGTTTTTAAAGTTTTACTTTAATAATTTTTGGTAACAAAAAAAATTTTTTTTTTTTTCATTTCCCTTCTGTTTCTTTTATTTAATTCAATTATTTCTTACCATCTCTTTCTTTCGCTGCATATAACTGTGTTTACATTGATTCAAAGTGTTGTGCCTTTCACTTCCTGGTTTAACGTTTCAAGTCTGCAGAGACAGTGAACGCAGCTGTCAAAAATGCTGCAATCTGATTGGTCGAGGGGAGAGATTGCTCCTTTCACTTCTCCCCGGGTCCTAGCTTTGCCTGAACTGACACTTGGCTCTTCTCCGCTTCCTATTCGAGGAAGTGGCTGATGAAAAGATGGCGTTAAGTTTGTGGATTAGTATAAATCTATGGAGCGGCGAGCAGTGTTGGTTCGCTGCTCCGAGCAATTTCTACCCCAATATCTACATTGTTCCTATCAGAGAGAAAAGAGCATCCCCCAGCTGTGGTACAACTCAACAAACAAGGATGATACCAGAACTGAGAGGTTTTACCTATCAGGAAAGATTGAACAGTCTGGGGCTCTTTTCTTTAGAAAAGAGAAGACTGAGGGGTGACCTGATAGAGATCTTTAAGATTATGAAAGGGTTTGATAGGGTAGACATAGAGACGATGTTTCCACTTGCTGGGGAGACCAGATCTAAGGGCCTTAAATATAAGACAGTCACTAATAAATCCACTAGGGAATTCAGGAGAATGTTTTTTACCCAGAGAGTGGTTAGAATGTGGAACTCACTCCACAAGGAGTAGTTGAGGCGACTAGCATAGATGCATTTAAGGGGAAGCTAGATAAACACATGAGGGAGAAAGGAATAGAAGGATATGCTGATAGGGTTAGATTAAGTAGGGAAGGAGGAGGCTCGTGTGGAACATAAACACCGGTATGGACCTGTTAGGCCAAATAGCCTGTTTCTGTGCTGTACATTCTATATAATTCTGTGTAAAACCTGTGAACAAATTGAAGTGTTGATTTGAACAAGGGATGGACGTGGTAGGGGGCACCAGGAGTTAGGAGCCTCCTTGCAGGCTTGCCACACAACCATCCTATCACCTGCAGCTGAAGAGATTCCAGTGCAGATCACTGAACACGTAAATCCCAGCATCCCCCCCACCTCTCACATCTCCCGCAGGTTCTAGGCACTTCCTCAACCCAGTGCTCAACAAGACTCCTCTCAGCCCAAATCCCATGCAACCCATGCTTCCAGCAAGGATTTTTCCTCCTGGCCCTAACAATGAGCAATCCTACCAAAATATGCAGAATTCTACAAGACCCTTAATGTTCATATCTACAAATATGTTACCTTCAATGTAGCACATAATTTGTATTGTACCATGACCTGAGAAAGCATGTAAGTATTTATGCAACTTTAAAAATAAAAAATATATGTTATATTTTCTAGATAGGTTTGATAATGGATCAAGAAGGACAATAACTTGCATGTTAAATAATCTTCAATTGAGTGAGTAGGTATTCTTCTTTTAAGGAGCATTGTAATGTCTTAAAGCTACTTTTTCTGAAATTTCCTGGCACAAATAGCAGAATTTTTAACAAACGGAAGGAAGTGAAGACATTGGTTGTGACTGTCGATGTCAGGAAACACCTTCCTGCTTATTACACAAATTGTAGAGGCCGGGCTTTATCAGTTGCCAATTTATGAATTTATGAAACCCTGACCGAGTCATCCAAACTCAAAAGGGTACTGATGGTAGGAAACCTTCCTGATGGAGAATTATAAAGATGCAACTGATGCCAATGACAGGAGACAGGAGCTGATTCAGCAATAGTGGGAGGCACCATATAGGGGGATATAAATGTTAATCACATGAGGGGCTGACATGATGCATATTCCACAAACTCAGTTTTTATTTCATATCGTTGCCTCCCTCTGTTCAACAGTGCCACTCCCCAGCCAACAGCACAACAGCCTTTCAGTGACAGTGCTGCAGCAGTAAGGGGCAGCGAGTGAAGTGAGCAAAGAAGTACAAGTTTTATTGATGGAAGCATTGCAAAGGTGGTGATCGACAGCAATACTGAGGACCATCACCTCACATTTATTTTGACTGCTGGTAATTTTATTTCCTTTGTTGGACTTTTTAAAATTGGATTTTCAAAAAAGTACATTCACATCTATTTCCATATTATATAAAAAAAATTATCACTTGGTGCACACTGTCTAAAAACCTTATTTTCTGTTGCCATGATTTCGTTTCATACTTTTTTGTCAACATTAACACTGAAAATCAGTGGGTAAACATTTATAATGGGAAAACCACATTCAAGCACGAGAGGAATTTCCCGGCCTTTCACAATGTAGTTACAGGCTTCCTACCACTGGTGGTGCTATAACTTTCTTCTGCAGCCAAGTTTAACACTTTCTACCACGGAAAGTTGAAAACCTCTGCAGCCTCTCCTTCACAAAATTTCTTTTATTCATTCACGGGATGTGGGTGTCACTGGCGAGGCCAGCATTTATTGCCCATTCCTAATTGCCCTTGAGAAGTGGTGGTGAGCTGCCTTCTTGAACCGCTGCAGTCCGTGTGATGAAAGTTCTCCCACAGTGTTGTTAGGAAGGAGTTCCAGCATTTTGACCTAGCGACGATGAAGGAACGGCGATATATTTCCAAGTCGGGATGGTGTGTGACTTGAAGGGGAACGTGCAGGTGGCGGTGTTCCCATGTGCCTGCTGCTCTTGTTCTTCTAGGTAGTAGAGGTCGCAATTTTGGGGGGTGCTGTCGAAGAAGCCTTGGTGAGTTGCTGTAGTGCATCCTGTGGATGGTACACACTGCAGCCACTGTGCGCCAGTGGTGGAGGGAGTGAATGTTTAAGGTGGTGAATGGGGTGGCAATCAAGCGGGCTGCTTTGTCCTGGATGGTGTCGAGCTTCTTGAGTGTTGTTGGAGCTGCACTCATCCAGGCAAGTGGAGAGTATTCCATCACACTCCTGATTTGTGCCTTGTAGATAGTGGAAAGGCTTTGGGGAGTCAGGAGGTAAGTCACTCGCCGCAGAATACCCAGCCTCTGACCAGCTCTTGTAGCCACATTTATGTGGCTGATCCAGTTAAGTTTCTGGTCAATGGTGACCCCCAGGATGTTGATGGTGGGTGATTCAGTGTTGGTAATGCCGTTGAATGTCAAGGGTAGGTGGTTAGACTCTCTTTTGTTGGAGATGGTCATTGCCTGGCACATGCCTGGCGCGAATGTTACTTGCCCAAACTTGGATGTTGACCAGGCCTTGCTGCATGCGGGCACGGACTGCTTCATTATTTGAGGGGTTGCGAATGGAACTGAACACTGTGCAATCATCAGCGAACATCTCCATTTCTGACCTTATGATGGAGGGAAGGTCACTGATGAAGCAGCTGAAGATGGTTGGGCCTAGGACAATGCCCTGAGGAACTCCTGCAGTGATGACATGGGGCTGAGATGAATGGCCTCCAACAACCACTACCATCTTCCTTTGTGCTAGGTATGACTCCACTTACTGGAGAGTTTTCCCCCTGATTCCAATTGACTTCAATTTTACTAGGGCTCCTTTGCACACTCGGTCAAATGCTGCCTTGATGTCAAGGGCAGTCACTCTCACCTCACTTCTGGAATTCAGCTCTTTTGTCCATGTATGGACCAAGGCTGTAATGAGGTCTGGAGCCAAGTGGTCCTGGTGGAACCCAAACTGAGCATCGGTGAACAGGTTATTGGTGAGTAAGTGCCGCATGATAGTACTATTGATGACACTGCCCATCACTTTGCTGATGATTGAGAGTAGACTGATGGGGTGGTAATTGTCCAGATTGGATTTGTCCTGCTTTTTATGGACAGGATATACCTGGTCAATTTTCCACTTTGTCGGGTAGATGCCAGTGTTGTAGCTGTACTGGAACAGCCTGGCTAGAGGCATGGCCAACTCTGGAGCAAAAGTCTTCAGCACTACAGCCGGAGTGTTGTCGGGGCCCATGGCCTTTGCTGTATCCAGTGCACTCAGCCGTTTCTTGATATCACGTAGAGTGAATCAAATTGGCTGAAGACTGGCTTCTGTGATGGTGGGAATCTCGGGAGGAGGCTGAGATGTATCATCCACTCGGCACTTCTGGCTGAAGATTGTTGCAAACGCTTCAGCCTTGTTTTTTGCACTAACGTGCTGAGCTCCGCCATCATTGAGGATGAGAATGTTCACGGAGCCTCCTCTTCCCGTTAGTTGTTTAATTGTCCACCACCATTCATGACTGGTTGTGGCAGGACTGCAGAGCTTTGATCTGTTTCGTTGGTTGTGGGATCGCTTAGCTCTGCCTATAGCATGCTGTTTAGCATGCATGTAGTCCTGTGTTGTAGCTTCACCGGGTTGGCACCACATTTTTAGGTACGCCTGATGCTGCTCCTGGCATGCTCTTCTACACCCCTCATTGAACCAGGGTTGATCCCCTGGCTTGTTGGTAATGGTAGAGTAAGGGATATGCTGGGCCATGAGGTTACAGATTGTGCTGGAATACAATTCTGCTACTGCTGATGACCTACAGCGCCTCATGGATGCCCAGTTTTGAGCTGCTAGATCAGTTCTGAATCTATCCCATTTAGCAGTGTGGAAGTTCCACACAACATGGTGGACGGTGACCTCAGTGTGAAGACAGGACTTCATTTCCACAAGGACTGTGCCGTGGTCACTCCTACCAATACTGTTATGGACAGGTGCAGCTGCGACAGGTGGATTGGTGAGGATGAGGTCAAGTAAGATTTTCCCTCGTGTTGGTTCTCTCACCACCTGCCGCAGGCTCAGTCTGGCAGCTGTGTCCTTCAGGACTCAGTCAGCTTGGTCAGTAATGGTGCTACTCTTGGTGATGGACATTGAAGTCCCCCAACCAGAGTACATTCTGTGCCCTTGCTACCCTCAGTGCTTCCTCCAAGTCATGCTCAATATGGAGGAGTACCAATTCGTCAGCTGAGGGAGGGCGGTAGGTGGTGATCAGCAGGAGGTTTCCTTGCCCATGTTTGACCTGATGCAATGAGACATCATGGAGTCCAGAGTCAATGTTGAGGACCACCAGAGCCACTCCTTCCTGACTGTATACCACTGTGCCGCCACCTGCCGGTGGGACAGGACATACCCAGGGATGGTGATGGAAGAGTCTGGGACATTGGCTGAAAGGTATGATTCTGTGAGTATGGCTATGTCAGACTGTTGCTTGACTAGTCTGTGGGACAGCTCTCCCAATTTTGGCACAAGTTCCCAGGTGTTAGTGAGGAGGACTTTGCAGGGTCGACTGGGCTTAGTTTGCCTTTGCCCTTGTCGTGTCTGGTGCCTAGTGGTCCGATGCTGGGTGGTCCGTCTAGTTTTATTTTTATTATGATTTTTTATAGCGGGATTGTACGACTGAGTGACTCGCTCGGCCATTTCAGGGGGCAGTTAAGAATCAACCACATTGCTGTGGGTCTGGAGTCACATATAGCCCAGACTGGGTAAGGACGGCAGATTTCCTTCCCTAAATAAATAATCATATAAGTTTATTTAAAAATATTTGAGAGAAAACTACTTTAATCTCCCCGCTGCCCCCTCCCAATTCTTTCCTCATTTCTGGGTCTCCCCTATGCCATGCACCAATTGTAAGCTAGGGGATAGGGTGAACTACTCATAAACATCCATCAATTGTACTTTGAATAATGAGGTGGAGATGCCGGTGATGGACTGGGGTTGACAAATGTAAGGAATCTTACAACACCAGGTTATAGTCCAACTGTTCTATTTGAAAATCACAAGCTTTCGGGGGCTTTCTCCTTTGTCAGGTGAGTGTGGACACTCACCTGACGAAGGAGAAAGCCTCCGAAAGCTTGTGATTCCTTACATTTGAATAATAAGAGCAGGGAATGACTCTCTCTGACTTTCCCTTCTACCTGGAGAGGAAGTTACTGGCCTCAGTTGAATGCCTTCCTAGAGTGATGCAGCTGATCAGGAAGTCAGCAGACTGAAGGATACTGGTTGCCACAGGTTACTGGTGCTCCAAAGCATTTCGTAATAATAAATATAATTACTTGTTTGAATAAAACATTAACATTACTTTTTTTAGGAGGAAGGTAAATTCGAGCAGTATCGTCACTCGGCACTTTCCTGGCCTCTTTTGTGGTCCTTGTAGTGTTCATTTGCTGACTATGAGACATGAAGCAACGCAACAATAAACATTAATGATGCATATATTGGCCCAATTTACACCACCAACTTTATACCCACATAAATCCTGCACAGACAGCCTGGGGCAGACTGGCCGTATGGGAAATTGGGAGATTTCCCGAGTGCTCCTGTGAATGGTTCCATAACCATTTCCGTGAGAATCCCAAAGGACCCCGCGCCCTTTCAGGGGAGCCAGTCCGCTCCTGGAGATAGCTCCAGTTTAAAAGGTACGATCCTAATGTACACTGATCTAGTGGTATCAGTATGAAGCCTGAATTTAAAAAGGAGTAAAAACAGAAAATGCTGGAAATACTCAACAAGTCAGGCAGCATCTGTGCTGAAAGGATCAGAGTTAATGTTTCAGGTCAATGACCTTTTGTCAGAACTAGAAGAAGTTGAAGATTTTAACAGTTTTTAAGCAAGTACAGAGCCAGAGAAAGGGGAAGGGAGGAAGGGGAGGGGAGGAAAGAACAAAAGGGAAGGTCTCCGATCGGGTGCTGGAAATCTGAAATAAAAACAGAAAATGCTGGAAACACTCAGCAGGTCAGGCAGCATCTGTGGAGAAAGAAACAGAGATATCATTTCAGTTCTGATGAAAGGTTATCGACCTGAAACGTAAACTCTGTTTCTCTCTCCACAGATGCTGCCTGACTTGCTGAGTGTTTCCTGCATTTTCTGTTTTTTAACGTTCTTTTTATATTTCTTTACGAACTAAACAGTACCACTGGTATAGTACTTCCTGAAAAACAGTTAATAAATTAAACAATTCAGAATGGAATGTTCCTTTAACTAATTGAAATCATTCCATTTTTCATTCCTATTATAACTAACTTGTAAAATTGTTTCGAAGTGCACAGGAAATGGCCCAGGAAGCAGATCCAAACCAAACAAACACAGTAACATTGATGGGTTGGCTTGCTAAATGAAACTCAGAATTTTATGCTGACTCACCTTAGTGTGAAAACCATGCGGAATCATTAAAAATATTTTCAAGCTTGATTGCTGGTCTCTTCTGCTACACTTGAATGATTTCAAAGCCGCTATCATTAACTGACACACAAGAAGGGGCACATATCAATCACCCCCTCCTTGTCTTGCAGACTGGTAATCTTCTATAACAGTGAGAACAAAATATTGTCCAAAACCTAGGGCTTCAAGCATGACAAGGTTCTGTGATGTGTAGTTCACCCAGGCCATGCAGGTTTTACACAGGAATTGCATGGAAGGGATCAATACTCGACACCAATTCAACGTGATGCACTTCTGCAGCCACAGCAGAATGTATTAATGTGCTCGTGCTGGTATTCGGTTATTTCCAGATTTCATTCTACTGACGGTAAAACTCAACATTAGGAAACGCACACCTTGTTTTCAAAACGCTTTTTATTGAAAAAGTCCTGGAATGGCAAACAGGGGATTTAAACTTCAGGGGACACCAAGACAAGGGTTTAAATCACCTAAATGACAAATAGGGATTGAAACCTTATGTGCATCCAGAGTCTGAATTAGATTCCCCTCTCTGCTATTAAGCATTTTTTTAATGACTGAATAAGATGATCTAAGGTATAATTTACTCTTTTTATCTAATTCTGAAAGCTCCTTTCTCAGAAATAAATCCTCCTTCACCTGAGAATACTGACCATATCGTGCATGGCACCTGCCGCGGTCAGCTGAAAACTAATTTTGCAAAGGGGGCCTCAAACGTGCATTAGGCGCCATATTTGCATACAATGGCCTAGAAATTGGACCGCACTGTGCCCGTTTTACAGGTGTAAAATGGCCACCCAAGGGTCCAATATGGCGAGCGCAGTCATTCTGCGCCGGAAGTGCACCACCCGCCATGTACCTTGTATCCCCTTAAAGGGGAGGTACGCCTTTTGAAGTGGTCACTGGAGAACGAGTTAGTGAAGCCGCAGGCAGCATCTTCTGTTTGCATATGCAAAGGGCCTAACGCCTGGAGCCTTTACCAAAATGGCTGACGGCGCACTTCCGGCGCGGAATGAGCACGCTCACGGCATACACCATATTGGCCCTTGGTTGCCCGTTTTACGAGGGCACCTTGTGATCCAATTCCTCGGGCACTATGTTTCCGAGCAACAACAGACCCTGTACCTATAGAGTGACAGTGACAGAAAGTTGGCCACAGAACTGGGCACTGATGCATCGGGTCAGAAGAGGGATGAGAACTTGGAGGAGATAGGAAAGGAAAAAAAAGTGCAGAGGGAGCCATTTTATTAAATACTATTATATAATGAGCTATTATATGGAGCCCAAAGTTGAATAATGAAACACAGTACCCAATGTCTGTCACCAGGTGGCATCAGCACACTTCACATTGCACAATATAATATTGTACTCATCCAGTGCTCTGAATTATTAGGAGAAAGATATTGCAGGAAACAATGGTGGCGATTCTCATTTCCAGCATCCATTGGCTAGGTGGAAGGTGGAATGCCTGCTCTGCCTGCTCGATGCAATCAGCGGGAAGCCAGATCAACTGTTGTGGTTGGGGCTCGCTTCCACTGAGCTGCCAGTGCTAATCACTTTCCTTGTCGGCAGCTTGCTGATTGGGAGGGTGGGAAATCCAGTCAGGCCTCTGCTACTTAAGGCACCTTGCAGCCCTCCAAAGGGGAGGTAGGTCTTTCGAAGTGGTCACTGGAGAGTGAATTAGTGAAGCAGCGGGACCCCCAATTCTCCATGGAGAAAGAAGAAAGAAAGGCTTGCATTTATATAGCGCCTTTCACAACCGCAGGATGTGCCAAAGCATTTTACAGCCAATGAAGTGCTTTTGAATTGCAGTCACTGTTGTAATATAGGAAACGCGGCAGCCAAATTGGCAGCAATGTGATAATGACCAGATCATCTGTTTTTAGGCATTGATTGAGGGATAAATAGTGGCCAGAATACGGGGAGAACTCCCCTGCTCCTCTTTGAATAGTGCCATTAGACCTTTTACATCCATCTGAGAAGGCAGACGGGGCCTCAGTTTAACATCTCATCCAAATGACGGCACCTCCAACTGTGCAGCACTCCTTCAATACTGCTCTGGAGTGTTAGCCTGGATTATGCGCTCAAGTTTCTGGAATGGGACTTGAACTGTAACCTTGTGACTCAGAGGCGAGAGTGCTACCAACTGAGCAACAGCTGACAGAGGTGCTCATAGAGCAAGTGACAGGAGGAAGGAAATCCTCTTCCCCTCTGATGGGTGACAGGTGCACCATCAAATTACTCAGCAACAAAGGAGAGAGGTGGCTACGCAGGTCAGTGCCAGCAGCATTGTTCCAAGGACCTGGCTGAGCGCAGGAAGAAATTTAACAACCTGGCCAAGACTGGCAAGGTAAGACTCCCCTTCACACCTCTCTTCCTCTCTGCACAACCCTGCACTACCCTGTTTTAGCCCCAGCTCTAGCAATCCTGCGCTTCCCCAATTCCCATGCCTCTCCTCCAATCAGAACAGGACACTTCACTGCACCTCCTTCTGCTTGCACCCACAATGCGTAATTTTAACTTCTAATCATTGGGCGAATAATGGGTGATAGCGATTTGGCAGCCCACAATGATGTAAAACGGACTGCCAATTCACTAAAATTACCCCCACACCCTCAAGACCTGCTGCTGAGATCATAACTACTTCCCCCTCTTGGCCACACCTGCTGCTTCTTCCTCTCAACATGTAGACAATGCTAAGCTGCCTCAGATATCTTCGAAAACCTTCAACAGGGCACACACTAACCCACTGCCACTATTCTTGCAGGAGAAGCTGGCACACAACCAAGTTTCAAGAACAAGAGCAGGCCTTGCTGCATTGCAAACTCTGATACCAATGGAGGAGGCAGCCATCAACATCTTTGGCAGAGAGAGAAACATAGAAACATAGAAAATAGGAGCAAGAGTAGGCCATTCGGTCCTTCGGGCCTGCTCCACCATTCAAAATGATCATGGCTGGTCGTCTAACTCAGTACCCTGTTCCCGATTTTTCCCCATATCCCTTGATCCCTTTAGCATTAAGAAATATATCTATCTCCTTCTTGAATACATCTAATGACTTGGCCTTCACTGCCTTTTGTGGTAGAGAATTCCACAGGTTCCCCACCCTCTGAGTGAAGAAATTTCTCCTCGTCTCGGTTCTAAACGGCATACGCCGTATCCTGAGACTGTGACCCCTGGTTCTGGACTCCCCAGCCATCGGGAACATCCTCCCTGCATCTGGTCTGTCTAGTCCTGTTAGAATTTTATATGTTTCGATGAGATCACCTCTTATTCTTCTAAACTCTCGTGAATATAGGCCTAGTCGACCCAATCTCTCCTCATACGTCAGTCCTGCCATCCCAGGAATCAGTCTGGTAAACCTTCGTTGCACTCCCTCCATGGCAAGGACATCCTTCCTCAGATAAAGAGACAAAAACTGCACACAATACTCCAGATGTAGTCTCACCAAGGCCCTGTATAACTGCAGTAAGACATCCCTGCTCCTGTACTCAAATCCTCTTGCAATGAAGGCCAACATACCATTCACCTTCCTAACTGCTTGCTGCACCTGAATGCTCGCTTTCAGCGACTGGTGTACAAGGACACCCAGGTCTCGTTGCACCTCCCCTTTTCCCAATCTATCACCATTCAGATAATAATCTGTCTTTCTGTTTTTACAACCAAAGTGGATAACCTCACATTTATCCACATTATACTGCATCTGCCATGTTCTTGCCCACTCACCCAACTTGTCTAAATCACATTGGAGCCTCTTTGCATCCTCCTCACAGCTCACATTCCACCCCAGCTTTGTGTCATCTGCAAACTTGGAAATGTTACCTTTAGTTCCCCCATCCAAATCATTGATATATATTGTGAATAGCTGGGGCCCAAGCACTGATCCCTGCGGTACCCCACTAGTCACTGCCTGCCACCCGGAAAAAGACCCGTTTATTCCTAATCTCTGTCTCCTGTCTGTCAACCAATTCTCAATCCATGCCAGTATATTCCCCCCAATCCCATGTGCTTTAATTTTGCACACTAACCTCTTGTGTGGGACCTTATCAAAAGCCTTCTGAAAATCCAAATACACCACATCCACTGGTTCTCCCCTATCTATTCTACTAGTTACATCCTCAAAAAACTCCAGTAGATTTGTTAAGCATGATTTCCCTTTCATAAACCCATGCTGACTTGGTCCAATCCCGTTAATGCCCTCCAAGTGTTCTGTTATCACATCTTTTATAATAGACTCTAGCATTTTCCCCACTACTGATGTTAGGCTAACTGGTCTGTCATTCCCTGTTTTTTTCTCTCCCTTTTTTAAATAGTGGGGTTACATTTGCCACCCTCCAATCTGTAGGAACTGTTCCAGAGTCTATAGAATTTTGGAAGATGATCACCAATGCATCCACTATTTCCAGGGCCACTTCCTTTAGTACTTGGGATGTAAATTATCAGGCCCTGGGGATTTGTCAGCCTTTAGCCCCATTAATTTCCCTAGCACTATTTTTTTTACTAATGCTGGTTTCCTTCAGTTCCTCCCTCTCACTAGATCCTTGGTTCCCTAATATTTCTGGGAGGTTATCTGTGTCCTCCTTTGTGAAGACAGAACCAAAGTATGTGTTTAATTGTTCTGCCATTTCTTTGTTCCCCATTATAATTTCTCCAATTTCTGACTGTAAGGGACCTACATTTGTCTTCACTAATCTTTTTCTCTTGACATATTTATAGAAGCTTTTACAGTCAGTTATTATGTTCCCTGCTAGTTTACTCTCATACTCCATTTTTCCCCTCTTAATCAATCTCTTTGTCCTCCTTTGCTGAATTCTGAACTGCTCCCAATCCTCAGGCTTGCTGCTTTTTTTGGCAATTTTATATGTCTCCTCTTTGGATCTAATACTATCCCTAATTTCTTTTGTAAGCCACAGTTGAGTCACCTTTCCTGTTTTATTTTTGCGCCAGACAGGAATGAATAATTGGTGTAATTCCTGCACATGATCTTTAAATATTAGCCATTGCCTATCCACCATCATCCCTTTTAGTAAAGTTCTCCAATCTATTATAGCCAACTCGCACCTCATACTTTCGTAATTTCCTTTATTTAGATTCAGGACCCTAGAGAGGGCACGCAGCATTGGCGATGACTAGGCTGGAGGCCACAAACAACGGGATGTTTGGGTATCTTCCCTTCCTTTTCTCTTTCTCCTTAACTTGCTCACACACTCACTCACGCACTCACTCATTCTCACACACTCACGCACTCACTCATTCTCACACACTCACTCACGCACTCACTCACTCACTAACACACTTACTTCGCACTCACTCACACTCTCACTCACACACCCACATTCACTCACTCACTCACACTCACTCCCTCACTAACGCACTTGTACCGCACTCACTCACTCACTCGCACACTCACACTCACTCACACACTCACTCAAGCACACACTCACTCACTCACATACACTCACAAACACTCTCACACTCACCGAGCATGAGATTCTGAGAGGAATCATGAGCCAAGTGTGCATGGGATTACCCTTATCCCCAAGTAGCCAGCCTCTCACTCACAGTGTATGGGCAAAGAGTGGAGGGGTTGGGGAGGTGGAGATTTGAGCAATATAAAAGTGTCATGGCAGTTGCCAGGAAAGTGGGCACAGACCTACCAGATGTATTGCTGGTGATTGTGCACCAGTTACACATTAATGGACTGAAAGCCATTGCATTTTTTGATGGCAGTGAGGTCATCTGAAGAAGTCTGCAGGGCAACATGGGAGCAGTGACTGAGGCCCTAGACTTGACAAAAGTCTGAAATCTGCATGAACCCATGAACAGTTAAAGGATCCCTTTAAACATCGTTAAGGCCGCCTCCTGACTTAGACTGTTGGAGTCTCACGTGCGTCATTCGATCCTGATTTGCTTATATAACTTAGGTCCCCGCCTGTTTGCGGTGGGACCTCAGGCTGGCTAAATCGAGGTCCGCCCGAAAATTGGAGCGGGTGGAGCTCCAGCAGTCAGTACGAGGAGGGAACTTTAACTCTCCCTACTGGGCGTGAATGGAACGGGCAAGCAGTTAAAATGGAGCGACTCCATTTCCCACTCCATTCCTGCCGATTCTAATGCCGCCGGAATCATGCTGCGGGGCCAGGGATCAATGTTAATCGGGGTCCTTTAACATTAATAGGACCCAGAAGCTGCCCTCTGAGGTAAGTGTAAAACGGTTCCTTTGTGGGGCCAGGAGGAGCAGGGGTTCTTCTCCGGGCCCCCACGAGGAAAATGTGGGCCTGTCCCCTGCCCCGGACTGCCCCCTCTTTCTCACCCCTGAGACCATGCCTAACACTAAGGGGATGATTTTAAACCCCAAGAACGGGTGGGTTGGGGGCGCGGGAGTTGAAAATAGCTGTTTTTTTGGTTCGCAGCCGCAAAATATTTGGACTTGGCATTCCCAGTGGGAAGCCGGTACATTTTCGCGCCGACGTTAAACCCAGAAATAAAGCCGGGTTGCGGTCCTGACCTAAAAAACAACTATGTTCAACTCCCACCCGCCCCCAACCCACTTGTTCTTGGGGTTTAAAATCACCCCTAAGTGCTGGCAGGCGATCCTGCTGCAGAGCTTCCTCTCCCGCCTGTTGGCCAGCTGCCGCTGACTGCAGATGACTGGTGCCATGTGGACGAGGCCCCTGGAGTCCAAATACCGTGGGTCTGAAATTTCTGACAGTGGTTGCGTTTTGCGCTCACTCAGCCTGCCCAAAACCCGCTCAGGGTTAAAAGCCATCTGACGTCTCAATCCCCCACCCCATTTTGGTCCCACTGCCGTCCCCTATTTAAGCGTCAATGAGGCTGAAGCGAAACACAAATCGCCCCATTGAGTGCTATGAGAAGGGATTTGCACCAGTTAATACACCAACCTGATTTCTTTTAATACATTACACTATTCAGCTTGTGAAAGGTCCTCATTTTACAGCCCACGGGAAACCACTCCTCATTTATATAAAGGTGAGCCCATCAAACTCCTAACTATGGAGATAAATGGAAAAATGTTAACACTGCAAACGTGAAACAAAAACAGAAAATGTTGGGATTGGCATCTGAAAATGAAAGATGGGGGTCACATTTTGGGACTGCTCTTTCATCATAGCTGGTAATGTCCTGATCAATTTAAAATGGACACCATAGCTTGAGTTTTGAGTATGAACTGGTGGTGAGGAATCTCGCCTGTCACCAGTGCATATCAGAAAATCGTGGGCACTCTGAACTCAATGGACAGAAAACTGTTTAATCTTCAACTTCTTCCAGTTCTGACGAAGGGTCTTCGACCTGAAACGTTAACTCTGTTTCTTTCTCCACAGGTGCTGCCTCACTTGCTGAGTATTTCCAGCATTGTCTGTTTTTTGGACAGAAAATTACCCCTGTTGCCCCCCCCCCGCCTCTCCCCCAAGACACAATTACACTCCTCACACAGACAGTCATGTAACAGTGATGTTATACCCAGGGCTGGCTGTCAGTAACGGTGCGTGCAGTCCTGTTAGATGTACAATCTTGTTAGGACCAGAAACTAGAAAAGCAGAAAACGCTGGAGACACTCAGCAGGTCAGCCCGCACCTGTCGAGCAATACAAAGCAGTTAACATTTCAGGTCTTGAACCCTTCCCCAGAACCTGTTTTAGCCAGGTTTGGTTTTGTTGTCTTGTAACATGTAAACAAAAACAAAATACTGCGGATGCTGGAAATCTGAAATAAGAACAGAAAATGCCGGAAATGCTCAGCAGGTCAGGCAGCATCTGTGGAGAGAGAAACAGAGTTAACATTTCAGTTCTGATGAAAGGTCATCGACTATCGACTATCTGACCTGCTGAATGTTTCCAGCATTTTCTGTTTTTATTTGTAATATGTAAATCTACTTACCTGAAACAAGTTTTGTTCCTCTCAACCTAGTGCACATGTAGAATGAGGTGGAACCCCTGTCCGTGAGATGGGGTCCTCTCTTGAGGGAAAGATTGAACAGACTGGGGCTCTTTTCTTCAGAAAAGAGAAGGCTGAGGGGTGACCTGACAGAAGTAGGGAGGGAGGAGCCTCGTGTGGAGCATAAACACTGGCATGGATCTGTTGGACCGAAAGGCCTGTTTTTGTACTGTACGTTCTATGTAGTTCTATGAATGTGATGAATAGCAAGAGTGGATAAATCCTCAAATGGCTTTTATGAGTCAAAGGAAGTAGTAGATTTATTGCAGCCATGACATCACTGTGGATTAGTGCTGAAAAATTGCTGGGTAAAGGGGAGAAAAATTTTAATTTTTCCCTGCTGGCTCAGTGGGTAGGTCTGTGGTTTGATATAATAAAGCTCAGAGATTGATCCCCACTGACCACTGAATGATTAAATCCTTCAATATTTGAGAATTAGTTTGGAGATTATAGGCACATGTACAGACTGAGATGATCATATACTCCATGGATCACAAAGGTTCTTTCCATTCGGAGAAAGAACAACTGGAGTAGAGCCCATTAAAGGATATCATAGAAATCATAGAATCATAGAAAATTTACGGCACAGTAAGGAGACCATTCGGCCCATCTTGTTCACGCCGGCTGAGAAACGAGCCACCCAGTCTAATCCCACTTTCCCTCATTTGGTCCGTAGCCCTGCAGGTCAAGGCTCTTCAGGTGCACATCCAGGTTTTTTTTTTAACTGAGTTGAGGGTTTCTGCCTCTATTACCCTCTCGGGCAGTGAGTTGCAGACCCCCTCCACTCTCTGGGTGAGAAAATGTTTCCTCATTTCCGCTCTAATCCTTCTACCACGGAATCGATATATAGAACATGGTTTGGGAAAGACATTGGTTTGATGGGCTGAATGACCTTTTCTCTTTCTATGCTCTTCTGTGTATTCCAGGTGAAGAATCTGAAGTTCCTGGAGCCTCTGCCCCACCACCAGAAGTGTGGTGGGATGAAGATCTCTGTCTTGGCTCTAACTTCATCACAAATACTGGGAACAGGGTCATTTCAGAAAAGGGGAGGCACCATTTATGATGCTCCCTGGCTGGGGGGTGGTGGCCCATTCCAGCAGAAGAAGGACGATGTTTTGCCAAAGAAGCTTCATTTTCCTAATGGCAATGAATCGTTCTACAATTCGGGAACCAGCATTGTGGCCCCACTTCCACCAGCACGTCACCCTGGCATGTAAGTGTGCCTGTATTATGCAGACATGCATTGTGCGGGGAGCAAGTGTGGCAGAACTGGCGGGATTTCTGACGGGTAATATCATCCCAAAAGTACCACCTCCTCTTATGATGTCAGAATTGGGGAGGGGGGTGCAAATGAACAATTTGCCCTCCTTCCTGTCAGAATTTCCCACCTTCGAGAAAGGGATCCCCTCAACAACCCCCCCCCCCCCCCCCCCCCACCCAACCCAACCCTCCCCACCCAGCCTCGCTTCTACCTCAAAGACACCCTCCCAGGCCCAGGCCCCTGGAGCTAGAAAACAGAGCAACACATGATTCCGAACACTAGGCCCTGTTACGTATTTGTGAATAAACTGCTGACGTTTACCGCCTTTTAAACATAGTTAAATTCCCATCAAATTTGGCAAGGAGCTTTTATTGCAGAAACATTTTTATACAGAAGTAGGTCACCTTAAACAGCTACATTACAAATCTGTAAGATAATAAAAAAAATCACTTTTCCTTTTAATTATAAATATAGAGTTATTTAACTTTTTATAAGGTTTTAAAACAAGGTTAAAAAAAATGAGCTTTGAGGGGCTTTACGAAGACCAGTACCTCAAGCAGTGGGTTAGTGATAATAGTAAACAATTTTACAACACCAAGTTATAGTCCAGCAATTTTATTTTAAATTCACAAGCTTTCGGAGATTTTCTCCTTCCTCAGGCAAATGTTTTCGGAGATTTTCTCCTTCCTCAAACATTTGCCTGAGGAAGGAGAAAATCTCCGAAAGCTTGTGAATTTAAAATAAAATTGCTGGACTATAACTTGGTGTTGTAAAATTGTTTACAATTGTCAACCCCAGTCCATCACCGGCATCTCCACATTAGTGATAATAGGAACAGTGAATCAACTGCGTGCACAATGCACTTCAACCTGACACAGAGGAAACTTTCTGTGTAGAATTTTTATAAACCATCTCCTAATGCTGCTTTAGATAAGGTACATTGAGGACATTGTAGGGACGATTCTCCTCTCCCTGCCACACTAGGTGCTGGACAGGCACAATGTGCCTGAAGTGCATTGCACCTAAGAAAGGTACATATTGCCCAAATTTCCTGCCCTGGTCCAATAGTGCGGTTTGGCCACCCCCTGGCATGGGTCCGCTCCCTGACGGAGTCTTGCGCTGGGATTTGCGGGGGTAGTGGGGGGAGGGGGTGCAGAAATGGGAATGCAGCTGCAGGCCTGGGTGGCCAACAACTGTTCTCCTGGCCACTGTCCTGTAGGCCTGCTGGAGTGCCAGCAGCCAAAAGGTTGCGAGGTCTAAATATCATGCTGCAACAGCAAGAAGATCAACTTATCTGTTGACAATTTCCCCTTTGGGTTGCCACTGGGTCCAATCAGACCCTCTGGTCTGGGGAGGGTGCAATCCTCACTGCCAGCCTTTTGGGGCACCCCTGCATTTGGACACCCCATAGATGGACGTACAGGAAAGTGAGTTAGCAGGGCCCGGAACGCCCCCTCATGCCTCATTTGTCTTCAAGATTGAGCTTGTACCAACTCTGGTACAGGCCCAGTCACACCCATTTGGGGAACTTACGGAAATCCTGGGGCAGCGTTGTGGAGGTGGAGACCTGATGTAATGGGTCTCCACTCTTTTTACTCTTTTCTGCACCTGAGAACTGAGCAGCAACGAGGTGCAGCAATGAGGAAAATTCCCCCTCATTATACTCAAGGAGAGGGATGTCAGTTTTGAGGGATGTAATGCTTTTTTGGACCCAGTGCAAACATCAAGCACTTACAGATCAGGTACAGCAAGTGTTGGTGCAGAATAAAGCTCTTTTTATATTATCTCAGTAATGTACCGTAAACCCAATCTCAGAATAGCACCCCCCACTGACCAGTGCAATTTTGCATTTCCCACACCAGGCATCCCTTTGACTTTACGTGCGATTGTCAATTTGTTGTCGGAGGATTCGTGTTTTCATGGAACTCAGTTCCGTCTCTGCAAAGTCACTTGATGTTAGGGATCGTGAGGTGGATTTTTGTCTGTACTGGTTGAGCATAAAGTATCACCAGGGCGTAATGCAGAGAGGAAAATCAGGCAGAGGATTGGATACCCATAACGGAGCCAGCTCGATTTTCTTTCCATTAGTTTAAATAGAAAGAAAAAGTTGGCATGCTTCATTGTGGGTGTGTGTTCCTCCCTGTCCAATTCCCTTCTCCCCCATTACTCTATACTGGCTTTGAATTCAGATCTCAAAAGTAAAGGGACAGCAGTTTCTTACCCTTCGCACCAACCAGTTCCTCCAACATTTTAAAGATTCTATTTATGTTACTTGACCAAGGGCATAGGTCAGACACTGGCCCTGCCATCTATTAGGCTCTGTAGTCTTAGGCCAAGTCTAGCGCCTTGGGACACTTTACTACATTAAAGGTGCTATATTCTTCTTGTTGTTGTAGTCCTCATCACTGCCATTTTAAAATCCGTACATGAATCCGTTCCTTAATTTAAGAACAGGCGTGCCTTCATGGAGTGGTGGGATTATTGCTTTGGTTTGTTTTGGGTTTCAGCAGGAAATGAGAGGCCAGGGATTTCCTTTAAAAGGGGCTAGGAAAAATCAAATGGGAAGTCTTCAAAACACTGCTCTTGTGTGTTTTCAGGTGGATAACAGCAGTTCGCTTACCCCAGAGGGTCCATGTGGCCTAGGAGGACCAAGTAAGAGGAGAAAACTGGAGGTAAAAGAGTAAGGTACAAGTTTAAAGTCAAACCCCAAAGTCCAGGTAAAATATTAAATAGTTATTTTATTGCAGCACATAATACAACTAGTACAAAATATTCAACAGTTTTGCATGAAAAAATAACATTTTGCGTTAACATTTACACACACATGGTTTAGGCCAAACTCTAACGCAAGGAATTACAAAGCACATGTATACATTACTTACTATAGAACCATTTAACGGTTTAATGTGTGAAAATGAGATGTGAGGCATGATGTACCAGACACTTGGCAAAGATTTACTATCATGTCTCACAGCATTAGCATTTGTGGCAAGCAGATTGTGCAAATTTACACAGCACTAAGTCTGGTACAACCTCCTTGACTCTATAACCACAAGAACAAAAAAAATCCCAATCGTTGATTCAATGTCATCAGATAGACCCGCTCCTTCCCTCCCCCGCCCTCCCTCCCGAACTCCCACCTACCCAATCTCAAACCTGGTACTTGACCAATTCCAAAAACATGACAAAAAAAATCGTTGTTTGGGATTTTTTTGCCACAAAATAGTCTGTAAAAAAAAAATTTGATTTTAAAAATCACCATGTTGTGCTACCTGCTGCTGTGCATGGTGAAAAACGATGATGCTGTGCTGCAAAAATACAGTAGGAAGAGAAGCCTCTTAGAATTCATGTCGAGGGTAGGTAAAGAAGCGTATTGTAAACGTGCTTGTGTGAATTCACCATTTTACAGGAGATGTGTATTCACCGGAGCAGCATTATAATCCTAATCCTGAATGTTGTAATTGGTGTTTCTCAGTTCCCCTTAGTAAATGTATTTAAAACTGCTGATGTGAAGGCATTAGAGAGGGTGCAGAAAAGATTTACTAGAATGATTCTAGGGATGAGGGACTTCAGTTACGTGGATAGACTGGAGAAGCTGGGGTTGTTCTCCTTAGAGCAGAGAAGGCTGAGAGGAGATTTACTTCATCTAAACCCTTCATGATTGAAGGGTTTAGATGAAGTAAATAAAGAGAAACTGTTCCCATTGGCGGAAGGGTCGAGAACCAGAGGACACAGACTTAAGGTGATTGGCAAAAGAACCAAAGGCGACACGAGGAAAAACTTATGCAGCGAGTAGTTATGATCTGGAATGCACTGCCTGAAAGGGTGGTGGAAGCAGATTCAATCGTAGCTTTCGAAAAGGAATTGGATAAATACTTGAAGGGAAAAAATTTGCAGGGCTACGCAGAAAGAGTGGACGAATGGGACTAACTGGATTGCTCTTACAAAGAGCCGGCACGGGCTTGAAGGGCCGAACGTCCTCCTTTTGTACTATAACCATTCTATAATTCTATGATTTTAGCTATGAAATGTACTAGACGCGACTATTCTGATGCTTTCCTGGCCGGCCTCCCACCTTGCACCCTCCGTAAACTTGAATTCATCCAAAACTCTGCTGCCCGTATCCTAACTCGCACCAAGTCCCGTTCACCCATCACCCCTGTGCTCGCTGACCTACATAGGCTCCCAGTCCGCCAACACCTCGATTTTAAAATTCTCACCCTTGTTTTAAAATCCCTCCATGGCCTCGCCCCTCCCTATCTCTGTCATCTCCTCCGGCCTGACACCCTCCGAGATCTCTGCGCTCCTCCAATTCTGAGCATCCTCAATTTTAATCGCTCCACCATTGGAGCCTTCAGCTGCCTAGGCCCTAAGCTCTGGAATTCCCTCCCTAAACATTTCCGCCTCTCTACCTCTCTCTCCTCCTTTAAGACGCTCCTTAAAACCTACCTCTTTGACCAAGCTTTTGGTCACCTGTTCTAATATCTCTGAATATGGCTCGGTGTGAAATTTTGTTTGATAGTGCTCCTGTGAAGCACCTTGGGATGTTTTACTACATTAAAGGCACTATATAAATGCAAGTTGTTGTTGCACATAGGACGACCTATATATAAAATGCCAGCCCCACTTTTGTAGCTTTAAAATAGTCAAAGTAAACGTGTCCACAAAGAGCAGGAAACTCAAACTTCCTATGTTTAGATGAACTGCCCTGTCCATCACCATCTCCCCCACTGTAGAAAATTTGATTCAGTGCATTGTAGAGTGTAACAGGAGACCAAAGTTGTGGAAAGTGGAGAGACTGGTGCTGCAGAGAGTGGAATAAAATGTGTATTTCATACTTGCAGGTTGGGAATACATTGTATAGAAAGTATTCCCCCAGGTAGTCTTTCCTTCTCCATTTGAGTTACGCATGCTTCAAAAGCAAAAGGAAACATGTAAAAAGGAAGATTAGATATGATCGTTTTAGCATTGGACTTGCTGACAGCATTTGAGGTGCGGCTGGGATTCGTTCTGCTTTTCGCTCCTGCTCATGGTGCTCTGGGTGCAGGTTGATTAATGTACTTGTGCAATATGAATATAAGTTGCCAACTGTTCTTGTGATGCTGTGACCGAACACAAATCCCAGCCACAGCATTGAAAGTACAGTTGTAAGTACAGTAGACAACTTGCGCTCACAATATGCTGGGTAGGAGTTTTAGTCACAGCACGAGCGCTGAGAAGATCATTTCTGATCGTCGTTTGTTTTAAGGCAAGCATAACTGAAATGGAGTACTCCCTCACCTTCAATCCTTATGTTCTATATCTATTTATAAGACAACCCCCTACCAATTTTAACTCTAAACCAATGGAATAAATTGCAGAGCCATGTTAGATCCTTTGTTAATGTGAACAATTTGTCTGGCTCAACTTTTTCAGTCTCCTTTATAATTTTGAAAACTTCAATTGCACCACCTTGGAATCTCTTTTCCTGAGGAATTAAAAATCTTCCTTAACCTTGCCTCTTAACTTGGATTCCTGAGACCTGATATCATCTTGGTTGCTCCCAACAAGGCCCACTGAAGAGCAATTTTCATAGTATTGTTGAACTTGAGCTCATCCAAAACTCTGCTGCCCATATCCTAACTCGCACCAAGTCCTGTTCACCCATCACCCCTGTGCTCACTGACCTACAGTGGTTCCCGGTCCAGCAACGCCTCGATTTTAAAGCTCTCATCCTTGTTTTCAAATCTCTCCATGGCCTCATCCCTCCATATCTCTGTAACCTCCTCCAGCCCTAGAACCCTTCGAGGTCTCTGCGCTCCTCCAATTCTGACCTCTTGCGCATCCCTGATTTTCATTGCTCCACCATTGGTGGCCGTGCCTTCAGCTGCCTAGGCTCTAAGCTCTGGAATTCCCTCCCTGAACCTCTCTGCCTCTCTACTTCTCTCTCCTCCTTTAAGACGCTCCTTAAAACCTACCTCTTTGCCCATGTTTTTGGTCCCCTGTCGTAATATCTCCTTATGTGACTCGGTGTGAAATTTTGTTTGATAACGCTCCTTTGAAGCACCTTGGGACATTTTACTATGTTGAAGGTGCTATATAAATGCAAGTTGTTGATGATGTGAATTCTTGTTATTTTTTTAAAAATCTAACTAAATGACATTAATTTTCCTTGTCCATCATAGCAGTAATATATTCAAAAAACTCCAAGAATTACTTAAGCATATCCTCCCCTCTCTGAATCCATGCTCCTGTAAAAACAGATGAAAATAACAGCCCCGCTGATTCCTTATCCTCTGACTTCAGTTCCCCACTATTGTTTTGAAGTGCTTTCTTTTACTGTATTTACTGAATATGTGTTTGAAAATCCGTTATTGATTTAATAATCATTCTATATTTTACACTTTAAACCTTCTTCTTGTCCCTTATACCACACTTGACATTACACTGTTATCATTCCATGAAAACCTGATTGCAAAATGCCTCCCATAGTCCACTGTCTCCAAACATGATAAAATTCTTCTAAAGACATCTTTCCTCCGGCTACCTCGAAGCCATTAGCACAAGCACTGTGTGGAGGGAGAGTGGAATGAAGAGAGCAAATTTCTTTAACATGATTTATGACACATCTCTCCCCCACCCCCCCGCCCCTACCCTTGCCTCCCTCCCCAATCCTGCAGTTGGCCGCAATGGCCCAATTCATATATGATTGTGCTTCTACTCTAACCAGCAGTGATAAAGCATAAGACACAGTCATAGAGAATGACACTAACGTTACTAATTAGCCACAGAATCACAGAATGTTGCAGCACAGATGCAGGCCATTCGGCCCACCAGGTCTGTGCAGGTGGTTTCTCCAAATGAGCCATCTAGTCTAAACCCAATCTCTCGCTTGCTCTCCAAATCCTTTAATATTTTGCTTGTTCAATTAACTACCTGTTTTAAAAGAATTCATAGACTGTACTTCAACAATGGTTTAAGGCACAGCAATCCTCATTCTAACCACCTTCTGTGTGGAGAAAGCTTTTGTAATATTCAAGAATTATTCAGTATGACAAACTTTCTTTTTTCACTCTGTGCTTCAATATATCAACTACATAGGTCATGTGCCAAAATAACTATCTGACAACCAATAGTTGCTTCTCCCCCTGACGTTTCCTTGACCTATAAATTGGCTGCACTGTCACTAAATAGTGAATATGACATTTGCCACTGTGTCTCATGATCCAAGAAGCCAACCTATAAAATGTCAAAACATGTCAACAGTCAATTTGTTTTCACAACGACTTGATATAAATAAAGTAAATGGGGAAACAGTGGGATTACCCCAGTTTCTTCTTCTGTCAAAGAAGACACTTTGGAGGTAATTTTAACCTAACCTGTCGGGTGGGAAATGGATGGCTTTGGGCCCTCTGCCCGTTTCACATCCAGCTAGATTTTACTCTCCGGTGAATTCAATGGAGAGTAAAGTCGGGCAGGTGCAAAATGGGCGACTGACCCAAACCCACCTGTTTCCCACCTGGCAGGTTAGGTTAAAATGACTCCCCTTGGCTCAGTTGATAAATGTGTTGCCTGATGTGGTACTAATACATACAGACTAGGAGCGTCCCAGGTTTGATTTGCAGTCAGAAGTAGTGGCACTAAAATTGACCTGGGCTGGGAAGGGATAAATCCATCACTTAAGAATTCTCTGAACTTTGCCCTGTGCAATAAGTTGCACATTCCACAATTTCCCATTGCATCTGCGGCCTTATATGTCATGCTCATTGCAGTGGAGGTGCAGTTAGATCACCATGTGCATGGTCAGCTGCAAAAAGAAAAAAGCAGCACAACCGTAAATAAGTGGCACTAACTGCAGACTATAGTAAGGAATGATGCCTTGCCTTTTGGACTGAGTGTTTGAGCACATTGTTGAACACAATGGAACATTGGGTTACTTTCTTTTATCTGTGTTCTCAATATTTGTAACCTCAAAGCCAATTCCACTGCACAGTTATGACTTTTATAACATTTAACCAAATTTCATTCTGATGCTGTACACACCAAGGAAGCATGAATAATTCTTTCCCATCTGACTGTTTGGCATGTGTCTGTTTTAATGTCAGCTCCTACACATGTACACACTTGTGTCCCAGTTTAGACTGTATCCCTTTATCCCTGTTAGCTCTCATAAATGTAAACTGTATATAAGGGAACAGTTTCCTCCTTTCTGGTACTGTATTGTTTACGTGTTTCTCAGTGTCAGCTCTCTGTACATGTACAGCATGTACTGGATAAAAAGAACAATTTCCTGATAGCACAACATAAATCCAGCAGTTGGCAAGCACAAACACAATGGGCAAGCACAGTAGTACACACAATATTATTACCATCCCTGGAATAGTCCTCAGGGTCATACGTCACTTCAGTCATTCAATAAAACTTACTACCACAATTTATCATGTGCATTATAACTTGTACACTATATATTACAAATGCAATGCCTGTTAACATGTTGTAACCAAAGAACAATTACAATAACATTTTAAATTGGAAAAAAGGTACAATTCACTCCCATCTGGTGCTGTACAAGTTCTACATGTACAGTAAACACCAGATAAAAGAGAATGGTTTACTTCCATCTGGTAGTGCACCATTCGTGCATGACTCAATGTTAGCTTCTATGCCTTTACACCAAACACCAAGTAAAAGGGAGAAATTCACTTCTGGTTAGTGCTGTACAGTTCATGTGTATCTCAATGTCAGCTCTTGTACATACATACCAAGTAAAATGGAATGTTCCACTCTAATGTGGCACTCTACAGGTCACGTGTATCTCACGGCCAGTTCTTCCATGTGTATGCTGTCAACTGGGTGAGTTGAAATGTTACCTTAGCACAGGAGCTCATACGTGACAGCAGGACAGGCTGTTTTGTTGTTGGAGAAGCTGGTATTAATTTGTGTAACATCTGGGAGATGTACAACAGCAACATCATTTTAAAACTTCCATACAGACCACATCAGTGTCTGTACAAATGCCATTCAGCTCTTCCACAATACTCGATTTAGATACATGACACATCTACAGTGTTTGCGTTTAGGCTGTGTGTGTTAACCATGTGTTGCACTTAGACTAAAATGGCTAAGTTTGGAATTGGGTATCCGCAGGCATGTGGTAGAAAGCTTTTCCTCAATTGCTAGTATCTGAAATTGTTTTACAGACAGTAGTGCTTGCAACATCAATGACTGCAGTACAGTGTCTGTGTCAAAGTGGTATGATTTGGTGGTGAAAAGCAGAGGCACAATTATGTATAAAGAGCTGCGGGGGATCTCGGGCAATTTCAGGATTTGGAACAGGGGAAAGTGAGTGATATAATGCATGCCAAAAAAAATTGAGTGGGGGTGACTCTTTATCCTCTCCAGTGATTGCGCCAATGGAAGAAAGGACCACCTGATAAATTTCTCTCACTCAGTGCTGTGCTGTCAGAGTTGGTAGTGTACGTAGTAATGAGCGGAAGATGATAAAACTCTCTCAATAGATGTCGCACAGTCCTCATTCTTGGGAAGAAGTGAGATGGTAAAACTCTCTCATGCTATGTTGTCAGGAATGGTTGTGTTACACAGTGATTGTCTGTCCAGACGTGAGATTATAAATCTCCCTTAATCCATGCTGTAGGAACAATTGTGTTACACAGCATCATTTGGAGAAGTGAGGTGGTAAAGCTCCCTCAACTTATGCTTTCAGGAATGATTGTATTTACACAGCAACTAATCCTGTTGAGAGGTTAGATGGTAAAGCTTGCTCAATCAATGTTGTAAGGAATGTCTGTGTTACACAACACTCATCTGGGGAGGTAAGATGGTAACACTCTCTTGATCAATGCTGTCAGGATTGGTTGTGTTACACACTGCTCATTTGTGTGGTGCTTGTGAGGCTCTTTTTGGGTCCAAGAAGCTTTTCGTTATGCAAACACTGCTTCAGCTTTTCCTGAAAGGATGCAGTTGTAATCGTGTAGAGTATTGGATTCAGGGCACTGTTTATTGGCAGGATGAAGATTACAACCCAAGAAGTTATAGTCCCTGTCAAAAATAAAATGAATATCAAGAGTAAGCAAACATTTTCTATAAAGAATAAATAATTATAGCATAATGGATTCCTGGGAGTGGAACGACTCAAGAGGTTCAGATAAAATAAACCAAGAAATTATTTACAGGCTGGAATCTAATCAAGGGGTTCAGAAGATGTTATTAACTGTGACAGCAACTCCTCAACAGTTTATAACTATCATCTGGACCAATACTATCGCCTTTAACTCCCTCCAGGGTATTTCATTTTTAATGAATCTCATTGATCATTTGATACAATGATTTTATTTATTTTTTGGGCTCACATCCGTCATCAGTGTGGATACTGACTGTTACCATTTTGTTGGTGTCTGATAACATGCAAATAGTTATTTCGAAACTATAGAAAAATCTCATTACCGAGAAATGCTGTGGCCAGTTTTGTACAATATATCATATTTACTCTCTAAACCTGGTCAATTCATTTGCCTTATAATCATACCACAGTGCAGCAACCTCAAAGACTATGAAAAATTTCTGGCTTGCCAACCAGAAAGAGAATTTGTTCTCCATTTTCATTTAAAAAAAAGAGCATATAAATTACTGGACAAATGTTTAAAGTGTTTATATGGCAGTCCTGCAGGAGGAAAGTTATTTTGTTTAAGTTATGTAAGACAACCTACTGATTTGGGGAGATACAACGTATTCATTACTTTGTATTATTACACATAGACATCTGTACTATTTGAACCAAGTGAATCCAAGCTTTGTATATTCACTTACTGTGAAATAAAGCTGTGAAATAATTATTCATATTTGGTCTTGATAAATCAATGATTTCTCAGCCTGCCTTCAAAGAAATTGAAGCATACAAAAGTCACAAGCTTGCTTGGGTTATGCTATTGTATATTTACATATTAGGTTGATTCTGCACATCCATAAACATACGAAACTCAGACCACTTATGGGTGTAACTAGCACTACTGTACCTGAGGGCATATCTAATACTTAGTACATAGAAATACATAGAAGTTACAATACAGAAACAGGCATTGGCCCAACCAGTCCTTGGTGGCATTTACATTCCACATGAACAAATAATCCTAGTCACATTTACCTACGCTGTTTCCCTATCCCTTCATCTCCTTTTCTTTCATCCACCGATACAATCTAATCTTGAATGTTGATATAGTTTCTGCCCTGGAATTGAATTCCATAGCCTGCGTGAAGAGGTTTCTCCTGCCCTCTGTTCTAAATCCCTTACATTTAATCTTGTATCTGTGGCCCCTTGTTCTTGACCCCTCAACTACTGAAAATAGTTTGCTTCTATCTACCCTTCTCCACCTTTTAAAATTTTAAATACTTTTATCATATCACCCCGCATTGTTCTAATGAAAAAAGACCCAATTTTTCAGGTCTATTTTTCTATTTGTATTTCCTCATACCAGGCTGCATCCTAGTTAATGTGTGCAGTAGCCTTTCTAAAGCCTCAATATCCTTCCTGTAACATGGAGCCCAAAACTTGTAACAAGGCCATTTGGCCCACAAGCCCATTCCTTCCACACATCAACATGGATTCATTTCATTTTCAGAGTATAGGTTCTGTAAACAATCCCCATATATCCCAAAGGTAAACTGTTAAAAACTATCTAATTTTATATTTATATTATTCATCCTGGGTCAGTTAAGTTTCTTGGCATGAAATTTCAATGACACCAGCAACTTAGGAACCATCAAATCCCTCCGCAGTATGCAGCCACTACCATCTGTACTTATCCTTATAAGTCTCACTTCCATTCTTTACCAGATATTCATCTATTATTTATATTACCCATTCCTCTAAGCACTTTAAAAAACCTGCATTATGTCTCCTCACAAACTCCTTTTAGGCACATCCCTATAATTGTGTCTTAAGTCATGGAAAAGTTGTTGGCTGCCTTCAGCCCAACATCACTGCTACCACACCCACCCTACTTCAACCACCAGTGTTGATGCAAGTGAATATCAGTGGCTATGTTGAATAGACTGCCAGCAAAAGCAGCCTATGCCGAATCAACTGACATTTAAAAATAAAATATGATAAATATTTGGTTAGCAAGGGGATTGAAGGTTGCAAGGATAAGTATAGACAAAGATATTCAAATGTCCGTGCAACAAGATGGTCGAAAGCAACTGACTGAGGTTGAATATCAGAGGTGCAATTGTAGATAGATCCATTGAAAGATATTTAGAATGGACTAATATGCAGGACTGTTTTTTTTGCTATTAACGTCTCACATCAGTTGTTGTTATTGTCGAGGAGAGCTAGTGTCGCAGCGGCCCGATCTTCAACAACGCTCCGCCGGGCGAGCTGCCTTTTACTCTCCACAGCTCGCCCGCTTCATGGAAATTAGGAGCGAGGCCCGATGTCGGGGGCGTCTCAGGCCTCACCATTCAGGCATAGGGCTTGTACCCCGCGCTGCCCCGTGCGCCCAAAAAGGGCGTGCCCGAATTTCTAGGCCACTATTTGTACAGTTTACCTAATTGTCTGGAAAAGCATACCCGCTTCAAGTTCAGTCCATCGTATTGTGGGGTGCACTTCATGATCGATTAGATTGTATATTCTCTGTAAAAAAAGCATACTCGATGGACCGAATGGCCTTTTCTCATTCCAAGCTTTCATGTTATTAACTCATTTTACTCTATGAAGTGAGAAATTGTTTATTTATTCAGCAAATTGCAGCAGACATCATGTGAAACAATGCTATAACCAGTAACCATTTAATTTTGTTATCTCATTGGTTGGTTTAAATTTGCATATCTAATCGAATGATCTGAACCAAAAGAATGGAATTCTTTGAACCAAACAGGGAGTGATAGGTGATAGGCACAAGCGCTGGGAAGGGAAGTGAGGGGGTTGTGCCCCTTCCAAATTGTCTTGGCATGCTATGTGCCCCTCTGTTTCTGCTCTAAAACCTAGAATTTCTCCTGATGTTTCCCCCATCCTATGCAACCTTTTGCATTTTTGTGATTATGTGGAACTTTGTGTGTTGACTGGTTATTTATTAAGCCTGTTTCTTAGATTCTAGGTCCTTATTGGACACAGAAGTCTCCATTGCCAGGTTATGCTGTTGCAGGTTATAAGTGAGAGGGGGTTAAAACATGCTGGGACTCAGTTGCAATCAAAGAACGAAAAGAAAGACTTGCATTTATAGCGCCTTTCATGACCTAAGGATGACGCAAAGCGCTTTACAGCCAATTAAGTACTTTTGAAGTGTAGTCACTGTTGTAATGTAGGAAACTCGGCAGCCAATTTGTGCGTGGCAAGGTTCCACAAACAGCTATGAGATAATGACCAGATAATCTGTTTTGGTAGTGTTAGTTGAGGGATAAATATTGGCCATGACATTGGGGAGAACTCCCCTACTCTTCTTCGAAATAGTGCTGTGGGATCTTTTGCATCCACCTGAGAGGGCAGACAGGGCCTCGGTTTAACGTCTCAGACACCCCTGACAGTGCAGCACTCCCTCAGTACTGCACTGGAATGGCAGCCTAGATTTTGTGCTTCAAGTCTCTGGAGTGGTGGTTGAACCCACAACTTTCTGATACAGAGACAGGAGTGCTATCCACGGAGCCAGGGCTGATGGCAATCACAGTACTACTGTCAGATTGATGGTAACCACACTAACTTACCAAGTTTTGTTTTCTTACCTGGTATTTCTACTTCGAGCAGAGACAGGAATTTCATCAGAAATATGGGGATCCAGCATAGGGCGTCAGTGAACACAATGAAGAAAAAGCGTTTTGCGATGGCTACCTCTCTAGAAAAGAGGCTCCTCTCCGCTGACTGTGCCCCTGTTTTATGAATTGAATAAAACATGCTGGTGTAGGAGAAGACTATGATGATGAAAGCAACTAAGTTCAAACCTACAAGGAAAAAAATGACGCCATTACTAGTGAAATAGTCTGGAGGAGAGGTCAAGAGCAGCTAAGTGTCAAGGAACAAATACCCACTTCCCCCATGACGTCCATGTGATCACACACCACAAGTTAAAAGAGCAGAGGTTTGACAATGGGCAGTGCACACAGCCACAAAAAAAAAGCAGAGCACATCTCCCAGCAAAAAGTGATGGGCTGTGTGCACTGCCCCACTCCAGAAACCTGAACCAACTGTAGTCTAGCTGAATTGTTTGGACTGAATAAGATCTTGTAAAATGGTAGAATTCTCTGTTCTATGAGGCACTGAAATAGAAAAGGTAAAGAAACCAACTTGAAGCCAGGGTCCAATTGAGCTGTGTGTAGTATTAATTTGTTTACCGGGTGGTCAGTAAAACCAAAATGTTAAGCAACTAACCAAGATGATTACACCTTAACCAGGTGCAAACAGCTGATCGAAACTGCTTGAGTACCTGACTCTGCCTGAAATCAGCACAGCTTTTTAATTCGGTAAGTACAGGGTAAGTAGTTATTGAACTGCCCGAAATGTTGGCGCGTTTAATATGTAATTGACTCAAATGATAACGGCAAATGGTTAGCGCCATTTGTTCAATATAGGCGGCTGCCCTTGGTAAGTGTGGATGGTGTAAGTGGTGGGGACTATACCTTATTTTAATCTCATCTATTTTTAAAGTCTGGGATGCAGAGGATGATTGCGGGAATGATGTTCAAGGGGGAATGAGAGAGGGTAGAAAATGTATGTAGGAGTTGTCAAGAGTTTAGGTGACAGTGCAGGTTGGTGATATTGGGAGAGTGGTCCTGTCATTTGGGAACAGAGGTCAAAGGTTTCAGGAGAGCCAGAAGAGGGTTGCAGGATGTAGGAGCACTGGCAGGAGTAGTCGTGGTACTTGTGAGCAGCGGGAAGGGGTACTGGGGGCCAGCGGCAGTGGGAGAGGGGTGTTTGGGCATGGCAGCACTCAGAGGAGTCCTGGGGTGTGGGAATATTGCAGCAGGGTGCTGGGTGCAGTAACAGTGGGAGACTGGGCTTATGGCAGAACTGGAATGGCAGTGGTAGAGTGTGGGAGGGAGGGAGGTTTCTGGGTGTAGGTGTACTGGAGGGGAGGGATTGTAGAGTACTGTGGGTGAAAGCATTGTGATAGGGGTTTTCTCAGGTGGCAGTTCAGCGGTGTGGGGAAAGACACGGGTGTTCATCGTGCGAGTGGGTGAGAGGTAACTGGAGGAAGCAGGAGGAGCGGGTAAGCACGGGTATCCAAAGGGAGGGGGTGTAGTCACAGCAGAAGGGGAGTACAGCGGCTGGGGAATATATTAAAGGGATTTCCTGAGCGGTATGTTGGGGGACAGTGAGCATTTTAAATATTACATGTTTCTCCAGGTCAATGCTGGGAAATCCTGCTAAGAAATCTCATTCCCTGCTGTGACCAACCCCTTGCCCCACCACGACTGGACCGCGAGCCAGCCATGAAACTTGGGATCCAGTTACAATGGTGGGTGAGGGCTGGCTGGTTGTCCTGCGAATACAAATTTTCTTAAACGTGTTTCCCAGCAGTGATGGAGGAAACATATTATTTAAAATCAAAACTGCTGAGTATTTATTTTGAATAATACAGGTTTTCCCACTGATGGGGAAAATTCCTCTTCCTGCACTTCCATATCAAGTCAACTGTAAACAAAACTGCATTACCCAGAAATATTCCTGTGGAATATCCTCTTGCTCCAGGATTCTCAAACTGGTCTGAATAAAGAGGGAAGCACACTCCATTCTTTCCATAATAATTCCCAAACATGGTCTTGTTCCACAACGGTATTACTGCAATAATAAATCCAGAAATCCAGATGGCTATCAGTGTTGATAACGTCTGCCTCTTGCCTGGCCTGTAATGACTGAATGGGAAGACAATGCACATATATTTCTCCAGTGTCATATATGTCAGTAGCATGACAGAGACCTCCGTGGAAAGCATGGCCAATGAGCCAATGAGCTGACACTTCATGCTCTCCATCCACCGTTGGGCATGCCGGTTGTATTCCCCAAGGAACCTCATGTCAAAGGCACCAATGAAGAAGAGATAGACTCCCATCAGGCAATCAGCACCTACGAAAGAAGCACACCGGTAAATTGAGAAGAAAGAAAGAAAGAAAGACTTGTATTCACATAGCACATTTCACAAACCAAAGTGCTTTACAACCAATAAAGTACTTTTGAAGTGTAGTCACTGTTGTAATATAGGAAACACGGCAGCCAATAATGCAGAACCAGCTCCCACAAACAGCTGTGAAATAAATAACCAGTTCATCTGTTTTTGGTGCTGTTGGTTGAGGGATAAATGTTGAACAGGACACTGGGAGAATTACCCTGCTCTTCTTCGAATAATACTGTGGGATCTTTTACGTCCACCTGGGAGGGCAGACTGGGCCTGAGTTTAACATCTCATCTGAAAGACAGCACCTCCAACAGGGCAGCATTCCCTCGGTTCTGCACTGAAGTGTCAGCCTAGATTATGTGTTCAAGTCTGTGGAGTGGGATTTGAAACCACAGCCTTCTGACTCAGATGAATGTGCTATCACTGAGCCAAAGATGGCACAGCAAATGGCTGTCCAGTAACTCCTGCAGGAAAGTTCTTGTGCATGGACATTGGATGTAGACATGATTGAGTTCAGCTATGATCTCCTGCACAGTCAAATAGCTTGTCAACACTCGGTTTCTAGGCTCACATGTGAAAAATGGTCAATTGGACTGAAGTACTAGAAGGCTGTGGAACCTTATTCATCAACAGTCAGCACCTTCATAGAATCATAGAATCATAGAAAGGTTATAGCATGGAAGGAGGCCATTTGGCCCATCAAGTCCATGCCGGCTCTATGCAAGAGCAATCCAGCTAGTCCCACTCCTCCGACCTATCCCCGTAGCCCTGCAAATTATTTTCTTTCAAGTACTTATCCAGTTTCCTTTTGAAAGCCATGATTGAATCTGCTTCCACCACCCCCTCATGTGCCTGCTGCCCTTGTCCTTCTAGGTGGTAGTGGTTGCGGGTTTGGGAGATGCTTTCGAAGAAGCCTTGGCGAGTTACTGCAGTACATTCTGTAGATGGTACACACTGCTGCCACGGTGCGCCGGTGGTGAAGGGAGTGAAAGTTTCGGGTGGTGGATGGGGTGCTAATCAAGCGGGCTGCTTTGTCCTGGATGGTGTCAAGTTCTTGAGGGTTGTTGGAGCTGCAAGGCAAGTGGAGAGTATGCCATCACACTCCTGACTTGTGCCTTGTAGATGGTGGAAAGGCTTTGGGGAGTTAGGAGGTGAGTCACTCGCCGCAGAATACCCAGCCTCTGACCTGCTCTTGCAGCCACAATATTTATGTGGCTGGTCCAGTTAAGTTTCTGGTCAATGGTGACCCCTAGGATGTTGATGGTGGGGGATTTGGCGATGGTAATGCCGTTGAATGTCAAGGGGGGGGTGGTTAGAGATCTCTTGTTGGAGATGGTCATTGCCTGGCACTTATCTGGCACGAATGTTACTTGCCACTTATCAGCCCAAGCCTGGATGTTGTCCAGGTCTTGCTGCATGCAGGCACGGACCGCTTCATTATCTGAGGAGTTGCGAATGGAACTGAACACTGTGTAATCACCAGCGAACACCCCCATTTTTGACCTTATGATGGAGCAGCTGAAGATGGTTGGGCCTAGGACACTGCCCTGAGGAACTCCTGCAGTAATGTCCTGGGGCTGAGATGATTGGCCTCCAACAACCACTAATATCTTCCTCTGTGCTAGGTATGACTCCAGCCACTGGAAAGTTTTCCCCCTGATTCCCATTGACTTCAGTTTTACTAGGGCTCCTTGGTGCCACACTCGGTCAAATGCTGCCTTGATGTCAAGGGCAGTCACTCTCACCTCACCTCTGGAATTCAGCTCTTTTGTCCATGTTTGGACCAAGGCTGTAATGAGGTCTGGAGCCGAGTGGTCCTGGCGGAACCCAAACTGAACATTGGTGAGCAGGTCATCGGTGAGTAAGTGTCGCTTGATAGCACTGTCGATGACACCTTCCATCACCTTGCTGATGATTGAGAGTAGACTGATGGGGCGGTAATTGGCCAGATTGGATTTGTCCTGCTTTTTGTGGACACGATATACCTGGGCAATTTTCCACTTTGTTGGTTAAATGCCAGTGTTGTAGCTGTACTGGAACAGTTTGGCTAGAGGTACGGCTAGTTCTGGAGCACGAGTCTTCAGCACTACAGCCAGGATGTTGTCGGGGCCCATAGCCGTTTCTTGATATCACGTGGAGTGAATCGAATTGGCTGAAGACTGGCTGCTGTGATGGTGGGGATACTGGGAGGAGGCCAAGATGGATCATCCACTGGGTCATTAATATATATCAAGAAAAGCAGTGGTCCTAGTACCAACCCCTGGGGAACACCACTGTACACCTTCCTCCAGTCCGAAGAACAATCGTTCACCACTACACTCTGCTTCCTGTTACTTAGCCAATTCTGTATCCGTGCTGCTACTGCCCATTTATTCCATGGGCTTCAATCTTGATGACAAGCCTATTATGCGGCACTTTATCAAACGCCTTTTGAAAGTCCATATACATCACGTCAACTGCATTGCCCTCATTGACCCTCCCTGTTACCTCATCAAGAGAAAGGAAGAATAATGGTGCAATTTGACAAAAGTAAGCCATTGTGTCAACTATTTGGAAAAGCCTTTTTTTTTCATTGGCATTCAAGTAAATTTTGATGAGGACAGTGGTCCAATAATCCAAACCTCCATGTTTATGCCAGAGGAACACGAGAGCTTCTGGAATTGCCCCTCAACATTCTGCATGGAATACCAGGTTCAAAGTCGCATACACGATTTGTGTCTGTCTTTGGAATTCTCCCCCAGAAAGTATTGTCACCTGGAACTCTTGTCTCTTGCATACGAAATTTCAAATACAGTGTTTACCATCGCTTATTGAACCCTGGTCACTGAGCAGCATTAAACTACAGGAAATCTGTGACTTTTGCATTGGTACTCAGTACAGTTTTACTCACTAACTACCAGGTTACATTTGTGACAGCTGTCTCCAGCTATATCCTGTTGTGCCATTTAAAGAATTAAGTGTCTCCAGGTACCACTTACAGCAGAGTGATTTGATAGATAGGGTGTGTAGCCTGTTTTCTGTTGTGATGCATGACCTCATGCAGATGACAAAGAGGTTCCCGAAGCAGATGATGAAAGCTACGAACCACACAAAGACCCGCAGAATGATGTTGGCCAACAGGTTTTCGAAAGATGAGATTCCGTCTGTGTTTGGCTTGCAGCTCCGGACGTGGGGAGAATATCTGCAGTAATCAAACTTCTTAAAGTATCTGGCGAAGTTAAAAAAAAGAAGTAAGAACTTTTGTAACCAAATGCTGGAGGTTCTATTGGACGCTGATCAAAATGCTTCCTAGCATCACTTGCAATCTTCCCAAATGTATGAAAAAATAATGATTTGTTTCAAGATCTCACCCCAAAAATAATACATTCCTTCGTTTTCAATTGATAAGTCTATTGGGCCAGTTTATTGACTCCTGCTGGAAATTGAGTCTTTCTGAATGTCAGGAGGGTAGAGGGTCAGAATCGTAGCTGAATAGCCTGCTGAGGCTCACTGCTAGTGCTCGTACAAGAAGAATGGCTCTTTGGGTGAGGTACTGGAGGGCACTCTCAGCAAGAGTCAATACCCTCAGAAGAGTTGGGGAGAAACTGTGAGAAAGCTGGAGGCAGAAGGCCGCTATGTATAATAGTAATGATAACTCTTCTGATCTAACTTTCAAGTGGTGCACTGATAGTGACCCTCAATTGGTACAACATAAGCACGTCCTATACAATTTAGCAAGATTTATACATAAGATTTATAGATTTGTTCTATAGGATTCTGTAAGATTTGTTCCTTTAAAAATATCTTTGATTTGAAATTTATTCACTTTACTAATTATATCATAGATTTTGATCTCTGCTTTTGACACATGACATTATAATTAAACTAACTGGTTCTAATGATATCAGCTCTGAGACCGAATTACAGCCTTAGACTTACTGGCAGTATTTGGCGCTCTACATAATACATCCTGAATGGATTTCTTATCTTAGTTTTTTAAAAAAAGATTATTGTTATTACCCTGATGGCTCCAGCCATACAGACCAGGAGGTCCCAGGTTTGACCCCGGTCTATGCCGATCTCATCTTGTGGTGGGGGGAGGGGGAGCTAGTAGGGACACTACAATTTGTTTCAGTGCCCTTGGGCTAGGGAGGAAGAAAAGAAATCAGGCAGGGTTTCTGCTCCTAATCCTATGGCTTTGGCTGGAAAGTCTGTGGATATCAGGTTAGGATGGAATTGGATTTGGCAATGATGTCACATACGGTCAAATAGCCCACAAATATTCACTGTCTGGGTTCAGAGGTGAAGAATGGCCACTGGCTGAGGTACTTGAGGATAGCCAATATCTGTGAACCTGTACCCTGGCATGAGCGAATGCCTTCAGGAGAGGAGGGGAAAAAATTGCTCTACTTTTCTTATTGTTCTATAGTGTATGTGTTGCATGCAGTTGAACTGGCACAATATAGGTGAAGGATGAGCAGGTGACAGTAATACAGGATGGATGAGATCATGTAACTAACACATCCCATCACAGGTGAGATTTTGTTCTTAGAGAATTATTAATAAATATGACTAGTCAGTAAACTATGGAATAATTCATTTTTTTTCAATTTTCTGCTCTCGTCTCCTGAAGGTGCTAACTCGTGCTGTAGTACAGTTCTATGGGCAGCGGCTGTCCTTCAATGCCTTAACCAAGTGGTCACTGTCCATGTGTCAAACTACACAGTAAGTGTTAAGGAACTGTGGACGACATGACCCTGCTCACCTGATGTCCACATACACATACTTTCCAACAGGAATTTCTTTCGGCAGATGATAATGTGACCAGAAAAAAACCTTATCAGTTTCAGAAGAGGCAAATGACATTCAGTACCCAAAGAGTTAATCTATCCTAATTTATTCCCCCCCCACCCCGCTCGCTCTCTCTCGAGGACACTAATGTTAATTGTAGCATCTAACTGCTGCCGTGACAGTGTTTGAATAATTCAGACCACAATAGGGTTTCAACTTAGGTCCTACCTGGTCTGTATCGCTAAATACTTCATCACATGGAGCACCTACTAACAAAGTCAAGGGCTCAGCTGCTCCAAGCACCATTACTAGCGGATAACCAGTGAGACTTACCAACAAAACTAAAATGTCCCTGGCTCATGGTAACCTTATCGGCCCCCAACATCCTTACCAATAGAAACAAAAAGAAGGCCTGGAGGATTTAACTCATCAGCAAACAATATATGAACAGACCTAAAATGTTCCTGGCTCTGTATATCCCGTAATCAGTGAGCCTTACCAACAAAACTGAAAAGTTGCCAGCCCAGAAGTAGGTTGCCCACCTGTAATCCTGAACTGGGGAAAGATCATGATGTGACAAGACCCAAGGAAGTGGAGTGGGGACAATATCTTATAAAGTGAGAGGCTTGCCCTCAACAACAGGACAAAAGTAAATTCTTATTTGGTCAGAAATGTGATTCACAAGGGGAATTTGATCTTAAAAGGGCCATTTAATTATAATCCAAACATTGAGTGCTGGCAGCCTTCAACCATGAGGGGCATCATCGCCAAGCCTATCCTCACCTGTCATTCATGCTGTGTGCTTTCCAGCAGGAGTCCTCAGATATGTAATCAGAAGTGGGAATCCTGAATGATGTTTTTCTTCCCTAGCCTAGGGTCATTTAGGACCATTGTGACACCCCTAATGCCACCCTGGCTAAGATCAGATACTATCACAGCTCTGGGATTGAACTTGGGACTTTCCTGTTCTGCATGGCTCAGTTCTGGAGCAGGAAATTAATTTACTTTACTGAGCTTTCAGGGGAGTGTATTCGCAATTTTAAAACTAAATTGGATCACAATAAAGATATGAGTAAAATATGGCAGTGGCAGCACAATAAAAGAACACTGGGGAGGTTGTGATTATTTATTTTTAGAATCAAAGGCAGGGCAAGTTTGAACCACAGAGACATACAGTTCGAACACTAGCTTCGCTTCATTTCAATAATATGTACACTTGCATAAGCCAAATGCTGCAATCTGATAGACTGTCCCCCGTACATATTTATAGATCAGGTTAATGGTTAACAGACCACATTATATTTTTATAGCAGCAAAGTGTTCATCTGAATAATCCAAAATGTTCCAAAGGGAAATTAACCTTAGTGGTATTTCTCGGTAAGTGTACAGATGACTGCTTTAGGAAGAAATGAGAAGCAACAGTAAATATAATTATATTTTTCCAAGAGAGTGACGGAGAGAGACCAGTTTGTATATAGCTGTCCTCTAGTTGGGGAACTTAAAGGCACTCGTGTAAAGATATCTTTCTCTCTCTCTCTCTCAGAGAGGAGACTCAAAGACACCAGTCAATGTATAGATCTCTCCGAGGAAATGATTGGGTAATTCTAATTAGTGTACATATACTTACGTAAAGGAATAGACTGAAGGACACTTGATCATATATAGATATCTTCCCAAGGGAGATACTGAGAGACTCCAGTCATTGTACACCTATCTTTGGAAGGAAGTGACTAAGGAATACCAGTTAGTATAGAGACATCCCCCCGAGATAGATACTGAGAGACCCCAGTCACTGAAGTTATCTCTGAGGGAGAGACTGAGAGACACTGATTGGTGTATAAGGACCTCTCTTTATAATATATAGAACTATGGATGGCTGAGAGTGAGTTTCAAGGCTGTAGTTTAATTGAAAGTTTCAAATTACTTCATAAGCGGGCACAAAGTGAGTTATCTATCAATAGCATCTAAAATCCTAATTTAAATTACAGCCTTAAACTCCATTATCCATGTTGATTTTACATAACATATACCATGGTATTAAAAGTAAAGTTGAAATACCATAGATTAAAGAAGCTGTTATGATATTGTTGAGTTATTCCAGGACGGGGACAATCAGTAAATTAATTTTCAGTTCTGAAGCAAAATCGTGAAAGAATTAATCTTTTGTGGAGGAGTCCAAAACTGGGAGTCATAAATATAAGATAGTTACTAATAAATCCAATAAGGAAGTCAGGAGAAACTTCTTTACCCAGAGAGTGGTTAGAATGTGGAACTTGCTACCATATGGAGTAGTTGAAGTGAATAGCATAGATGCATTTAAGGGGAAGCTAGATAAGTACATGAGGGAGAAATGAATAGAAGGATATGCAGATAGGGTTAGATGAAGTAGGGTGGGAGGAGGCTCGTGTGCAGCATAAACACTGGCATAGATCAGTTGGGCCTAATGGCCTGTTTCTGTGCTGTAAATTCTATGTAATTAAGAACCTCGGACAAATTAAGTTCAAGATCATATGGTAGTTCCAATGACTACAGGTCTGCTTTATAAAACAGGCTGACTGAGCAGCTGTTTAAATGTTGGCATTACTGCTGAACATAAGGCCTCGCAAAACTGATACTAAACTCCTGTTTCCTGGCACTAATGACTGGTGGCATATTTTGCCAGAACTAACAAATACTGCTTGTTATCTGTGATACCTTTCCAGAAACATTTCCACTAGAACGATTCAACCTACATGTATGAGAGGTTGCCCAGGTTCTTAAACATTCGATTCTTGATGTTGAGAATGTTGATCTCCTCCAAGCATCTGAAAAATAAAAAAAACAGGAACCATTAATGTAAAAGCTGATGTGCACCCCAAAAAGCCAAATGCTGAGCTAGTTTGGGGCATTGTGACCAATTTTGGGCATCTTACTTTAGGAAGGATGTCAAGGCCATGGAAAGGGTTTGAAGAAATTCACTAAGATGATACTAGAGAGGAAACGCTTTAGTTATGAGGAAGGACTAGAGAATTTGAACAATGAAGGTTAAGAGAACGTCCAGTAAAAGTGTTCAAAATTATGAGGGGTTTTGATAAGGTAAGAAGACAAAAACTATTTCCATTGGTTGGTCAGTCAGTAACTAATGGGCATGAATTTACGATATTGACCAAAAGAAAGAAGGGTCAAATAAGGAGCTTTTTTTTTTAACACAGAAGGTTGTTAGGACATGGAATGCTCTACCAGAAAGAGTGGTGAAAGCAGAATCCATAATAGCTTTTGAAAGGGAAGTGGATAAATATTTGAAAAAGAAAATAATTAAAGGGGTATGGGGAAAGGGCAGCGAAATGAGACTAAGTAGATAGCTCTTTCAAAGACCAGGCTCGGGCTCAGGCATAATATGCCGAATGGCCTCCTTCTGTGCTGCAAAGCTGTATGGTTCTAAGATTCTATATGATTCTATCTGCTGGTTTGTGATGGAAAAAGGTTAATAGACTCACAGTGGTCTCTACTTTGTAACGGTTATCTTGTGAACTTTGTGAGAAGGTAATTAACTCATTGACCAATTTATGCTTAATTATACTTAACCTAGTTGAATTTTTTGAGGAGGTAACTAATGTGGTAGATAAGGGAGTGTCTAAGGATGTTATTTAAATGGACTTCCAGAAGATATTCAATAAGGTTCCACACAAGAGACTGTTAACAAAAATGAGAGCCCTTGAAATTGAAGGTAAACTATTGACATGGGTAGGGAATTGGTTAGGGGGTAGGAGACAGAGAGTAGGATAATGGATATGATCTCAAATTGGCAGGATGTGACTAGTGGTGTCCCCCAGGAATCTGTACTGGGGCCTCAGCTTTTCACTATATTTATAAATGATTTGGATAAAGGAATAGAGAGCCATATATCCAAGTTTGCTGATGATACTAAGCCAGATGGCACAGTAAATAGTGTAGTATGGACTGTAGGGGAATCAAGGGATATGGGGATCTGGCAGGAAAATGGAGTTGAGGTCGAAGATCAGCCATGATCTGATTGAGTGGTGGAGCAGGCTCGAGGGCCATATGGCCTACTCCTACTCCTATTTGTTATGTTTTTATGTTCTTAGATGGGAGCAGAAAGTTGCAAAAGGACATTGATAGATTAAAAAAGTGGGCAAAACTGTGGCAAATGGAGTTTAATGTGGGGAAGAGTGAGGTCATCCACTTTGGACCTAAAAAAGATAGATCAGAGTATTTTCTAAATGGTGAGAAGTTAGGAACTGTGGAGGAGCAGTGAGATTTAGTGGTCCAATTACAGAAATCACTAAAAGATACTGGAAAGGTACAAAAAAAGGTACAAAAAAAATTAAAAGGCTAATGAAATATTGGTCTTTACCTCAAGGGGGCTGGAATACAAAGGGATAGAAGTTATGTTACAGTTAGACAAAGTTCTGGTTAGACCCCATTTAAAGTACTGTGTTCAGATCTGGGTATCGCAACTCAGGAAGGATGTGTTGGTCTTGGAGGGGGTGCAGTGCAGATTCACAGAATGATACCGGGGCTAAAAGGGTTAAATTATGAGGTCAGGTTGCATAGACTGAGCTTGTATTCCCTTGAGCATAGAAGATTAAGGAGTGTTCTAATTGAGGTGTTTAGGATGATTAAAGGATTTGATAGGTTAGATAGAGAGAAACTACTTCCTCTGGTGGAACACTCCAGAACAAGGGGGCATGACCTTAAAGTTAGAGCTAGGCCTTTCAGGGGTGATGGCAGAAAGCACTTCTTCACACAAAGGGTAGTGGAAATCTGGAACTCTCTCCCCAAAAAGCAGTTGAGGCTGGGGTTCAATTGAAAATTTCAAAACTGAGATTGATAGATTTTGGTTAGACAAGAGTATTAAGGGTTACGGAACCAAGGTGGGTAAGTGGAACTAAGATACAAATCAGCCATGATCTCACTGAATGGCGGAACAGGCTCGAGGGGCTGACAGGTCTACTCCTGTTCCTATATTCCTAAGTTCCTATTATAGTCAATGGTTTGCTGTGAGTTTGCACTCACTGGGAACTGGGTTGACATTGCCAAAACACAATTCATTTAGGTCCTTACAGCCAGCAGAAACAGGAGACTTTCATTCCATCAGTCTGGGCTGGATTCAAAGTCATGTCCGAGAGTTGAAAGGAATGTATGTAATGATACTTTGAGAACATAATATGGGGGCACCACTGGAGAGGTGAATTGAAACTGAGACAGTAAATTTCCAGGGAAAAACAATTATCAGGAAGGAGTCAACCAGGGCACTCCTAGTCAAATTGAGTTGGGTGGTCAGCCTTGACAAAGAGACACCAGTTCAGAGGTGCTGTCTCTGTAGCTAGGGAAGGAAGAAAAACTGGACAAGAGTTACCACTGGGCTAAAATCATTACTTTTTGGTGGCTAGTTCAAGGAGGTAATAGTGAAGGTTTCAGTGATGATTGCCCACCAACCCTCTTGTCTGCAGTTGCTACTTGCCTTGGGATACCCAAAACTGGAGCATAAATGATGTATATCATACTAAATTACAGGTCACCCACAAGTGGCTATTTTAACAAAGCTAGGATATAGCCCAACCTTTTTTTTCTATTGAGCTTCAGTTTGTTTCTTCTCTAATTTTTGTTTATAAACTTGGAGTTCAGCCATGTGTTCACCACACTATTGAGTTTGAAGATGGATAGTCAATTTTAGCCATCTACAGCGAGCCTGGATTTGGCTCACATTCAATGGGAAAGTTGTTACCTCACCAAAAGAAAACTGAACATCCTGTAACCAGATGCATAGTCTACCAATGATCAAAGCAAGATAAACTGTACTCACAGTGACTTGAGAGTAACAAGGTGGTCGAACTGATCCACGTGGATATAGTTCATAGGGTTTTGAGATAAATTCCTGTAAAGCACCAGAAAAGACATTCTAAATAACAGAACTTGGTAAAATTTTCAGTTTCCAAAAGGTCCGAAAAATATTTAACTTTAATCTTCCAGCAAATTCCCACGTTGTGAGTAGTTCATAATTCTTTTTTCCTCTTTAGTTTCCTCTCCTTAAGTCATTAATTTCTGTATGGATCAGTTCCATACCAGACAGTGCACCTACCATTGGGGGAGCAAATCTGCAATTTTCAAATAGTGTGTGATACTATTATGACTGTCATGTCACAATGAGTCTTTATTATGTTTATGGCATGACTGCTAAAGGAGCACAATAGTGATACAATTCTGTAGACATTCTTGGAATTTTGTAAAATAACACACTGTCTGGATGCCTGGGCAGGAGAGAGGAAATCATGAAGATCACTGTGAGTAAGGCATTCCCAATTTCACCTTTAGACTTGTGTCTTTGCAATCCAGTTGCACTGCAACACCTCTTATGTGCTTTAAAAGCAAAGACTACGAGGCTACAAAGAGGTTTCACCATGAAGTAAAATGCATACAGGTCTGCCAGCCCCCACATCAGATTCCTCCCTCTAGCCCCTCTGATGGGAAACAGTTATAAGGACTGTGTAATCTTGCATCCATTTAACTGACTACTGATATTACAAGAGAAAGAAACACCTGCTTAACTTGTGATGTATGTGTGGGATGCAAAGGAGTGTGTGATATCCATGTTTATTGATGTTGATTTTTTCAGACCTATCAGGCTAGTGCTCCCAGATTGCGATTTGCCCTGTACATGGTACTTTCTTTTATAAATATTTTCTATATATTTCACTTGTGTGAATTAATTCCTTCATATGTTTTTCTTGCTTTGTTCTTACTCAGGTAATCACATTGAGCCAAGGTATAGTAGAAAAATTACAACGATTTTTCTCAATCTCCTTGCCTCTCCTGTTTTTCTTTTCTTTCTCTCTCATGCCTCCCTCTCCTCCCATCTCTTTCTATTTCACCTTTTCTCACTTACTGAGTCTGAATGAGGAAAGACGATGTGACCCATTACACTCCCTTTCCTACAGACACCATTATAAGTAACAGAGAAGCTCTTCAGCCCATTTAGCTCACCCTCCACAGAAACCTACATTTCCCTCAGACCAAGTACAATCTATCCTATTATAGACTTTATCCAGCCAATTGCCTGAGGGAACAATTTGTATAAATAATTGATTCCAAGAGTAATCAAGCAAAACATCCATCTTTTCATCTCTATTATTCAACTCTGGCTTGCTGCCCTCCACAGACAACATTCATACATACTCCCACCACCTCTCCTCCAGCATTAGCTGCAAAAGAACTACAGTGTCCTGTGCAGCATTTTATAATTTTAGTTTATACTAATTCCTATAACCTGCAATCCACTGCCTGAGTTCAAACACAGAAGAAGTCACTATTACACAATCAGTGAAGCAAGGCCAATGTTCTGTTGCTGATTGCATCTGGGTGCTACAAATGCATTATTTTTATTTTTATTTGTGGAGGTATTCATGTGCTTTCTGAAACTGTACGTGGCATTATTAAGAGCAGGCTATATTAGGAATGGGATTGGACAAAATCCTTCTTGAATCATGATAATCCTTCTGCTGCTGGAACCAAAGACCCACCATCTGTGGAGAACAATTGGCCAAGATTGAAAAATGGGAGTGTGGGATGGATGGATACTTTGGATTTTTGCTTAATTACCTTTGGGGATCAGAGAGAAATTCTGCAGAAATTATTTTTCTTTAGAGGCTAAATTATTGAGATAGATATCTGGATAGAATAAATGGTGCAGGATCTGTGCAAGGAAAAGGCTTGATGGGCCAATGGCCTATTCTTGGTCCATGATTTCTCATCTTCTTAAGAATGGAAGAGATAAAAGTGTGACTGAATATTAGAAAAGGAGTAAATGATGAGAATTCAGTAACTTACAGCTGTTGCAGTTGATCAAGCCCTCTGAAAACCGAGGAAGGCAATTCCTGAATCTGATTTGAAGATAAGTCCCTTAAAAAACAAAATAGACAAACTACATGAATAAATCAGTGCCACACGAAATACATGGACCCCAAAATTCCTGGGAATCTGCTCTGATGGTATAAGTGCGGTGAATCAGAACCCTTACCAACCTCAGCTCAAAGCTGGAGGCCGCATTCCCAATCATAGGGATGGGGCCATTTGGGCACTTCAGTGATTTGATTTACCAACCAACCAATATAAATGATCTATTTATTCACTCGTTTTTTCATTTTGAATACCCATCAAAATCCCCCTGCGTTCTGCTGAATTTGAGAGAATACAGCCCTAGTTCTAGCCTTTCCTCGTAACTCAGCCCCCTCATCCTGGTTTCATCCCAGTAAATCTGTGTTGCACTTTCTCCAGCGCTATTGTATTTCTCCTATATTGAGGAACCCAAAACTTCACACTGTATTCTAGATGTGGCCTAACCAATGTTTTGTACAGTCATTGTGATTTCTTCACTTTTGTTATCAATGTCTCTCGATAAGAACCCCAAAATCCCATTTGTCTTCTTAAAGGTTCCCACTATATTAGGCAGGCAAATGAAACTGCCCAACCTATGGCAAATTTCATTTTATTTTCCCTGTATTTTTCAATTTTATCCCTCCCCCTACTTCCTCCGCTGATGATATTCCCTCCCCTCCCCTTCTCCTCTGACGCCTTGCCCAAGTAGCGATTCTTTGTGTACAAGATGTAGCTCCTAGACTTTGCACTCTCGGAAATTAGGGCATGTGGTGCGTGTAATTTACCAACCATTTAAATTAATGTTTGGAAAGATGCGCGCAATTTCCGATACGTGATCCTGGCAAGCATTCAATCGGGTAACGATCTGACCTTGTACTTCTGGCTCCTGATTGAATTACCCTGATTGCATGCCAGCATACTATTCAATCATGGGGTGGGAATGTGGGGGGTCGGGGAGGGTGTGGAGTGGTTTGGGGAACATAGCCTGGCCATTTCCTGTCTTGAGGAGACATTTACCCTTTCCCACTTCCAGCACAGGTTGCTGGATGGCAAAACAGGGAACCCTAGCAGATTTCCCCCTTTCTAACTGGAGGTAGTGAAGCCAGTTGTAGTAACACTACTATTGGCCTGGTAAAAAGCTAACTCAGCACAGACCTCGGGATTAAACCTGAACCATTCCTGATCTGCATGGCTCAGCTATTCGCGATCGTAACCTTAAAAGCTGAGCAACCGGTGGAGAGAATTTTAAAATTTGAAACAGCTGATAGATCAGTATTAAATCTTCAAAGCCAAAGGTTAAGAATTTACATTAAAAGTTCAAATTGTTAAAATTACTTTTCTTCCCATTTTACAAATGAACTGTTTAACTGAATGATGTCATGGAGAGTTCAAATCGAATGGCTTTAGAGTTGATTTATGACGATATTTAGTGGAACAGTCACTTAGAACTGGGTGGTGGGAGGGGAGATACAGCAAGTCTCAGGATAAGGGGTCGGCCATTTAGGACTGAGACGAGGAGGAATTTCTTCACTCACAGGGTTGTGAATCTTTGGAATTCTCTACTCCAGAGGGCTGTGGATGTTCAGTCGTTGAGTATATTCAAGGCTGAGATCGATAGATTTTTGGACTCTAGGGGAATGAAGGGATATGGGGATCGGGCGGGAAAGTGGAGTTGAGGTCGAACATCAGCCATTATCTTATCGAATGGCGGAGCAGGCGTGACGGGCCGTGTGGCCTGCTCCTGCTCCTATTTCTTATGTTCTTATGTTCTTAATCTATAACTGAGCACAAAATTGAAGGAATTTAGATTTTTAACCCGTGGATATTGGAAGGTGATCTTGCTGTGCCGGTGATGTGCAAGAGCAATTAGTGCTATTGGCTGCAGCCACGAGGAGAAGGAAACCTGGGTGCTTCCTGTGCTTTAAAGGCACTAGTACCATTAAAGGGCAGGCGCTAAAGCCCAGTGGAAGACCAGAAGGATTTTTGTTTGCAGGTAATGGGACAGGATCATTATCTGGACAGCTTTTGATGAAGAAAGCTGAGCTTAAAGATTAACGTATGAGTGCCAGAAGCTGTGAATTGCATGTGTACGGTTCTGATGTTTATTTAAAGCTTCTGAACGAGTTTGTGATGCTATGACATAGCTCTGATGGCAGCAGCACTCCAAAGAGTCCAGATGCCACCGCACCTCATAGGAAGAGGGAGGTGGTTTGATTGCGAGGCTTCTTTTTTTTTTAACTCCAGGTGGCATGAAGCAGTGGTATGGTACGGGGTGACGAGAGATGCCTACTCTGTGATGCAGAAACAATTGTTAGTGGTTCAGGAGAGGGCCAGGTGAATGACTTTAGCAACTGTCAAGGGGGCTCGTTGTTGTTTACTGTCATCTGCGTCCAAATGAGCCATATCACAGAACGTGCTGGGGGTTGAGGGGGGGGGGGTGGCAAAGTACTGAACACAGACTCCATCACTAAGTTAAAAGTCAGTCTGCAATAAGTTCTGAAGCACAAAACCATTTTTTTAAATTGAAAAAGTATAAATAAAGCACTATCTTGATAATTCCGGCCTGTCGTGTAAGACTGACATTGGCCAAACAGCAGCTGAGGAATCAGTAGTGCCAGGTTTATATGGGGAATGTTTGCCCTGGAACAGCATGTAATTCACATCGCTGCGCCGTCTTCAGGCACAGTCAGGTGCAGATAAGAGAAAAGCCATAAAGGATGTACAGGTGCAGTGCTACTCAGGAGCAGAATGGGAACAAGGGCATAACATTTATTTTTTTTCTGCATTGCATCCATTTGTCAGGCACAATTTGGGAGTGGGGCAGAGGAAAATCAGCCTTTATAATTTTAATTGGGTGTATTAAAATGAAAAAGGTTGAGAAATCACAGTCGAGAGGTTTAGGCAAACAGACACTTGCAGTTCTATAACCGAAGCAAAATACTGCGGATGCTGGAAATCTGAAATAAAAGGTCTGAAATGAAAGGTCATCGACCTGAAATGTTAACTCTGTTTCTCTCTCCACAGATGCTGCCTGACCTGCTGAATGTTTTCCAGCATTTTCTGTTTTTACTTACAGTTCTATCATGAGTTGCATTGTGGAGAACGTATCTTTATCAACATGTCTGATTTTATTGTTGCGGAGAACCCTAAAAGAAAGAAAATATTCTCGTTGGAACATAATAGTTAGTAATTTAAGCTGTGATTTTAAATAAAAATACAGTCTTTATAAAAATATAGGAGGTCAAATTGATCTTCGGCGATAGCGCAAAACGGGCTTTAGAGAACTGGCAGCCTATTTCACAGCCTGCTCAATCCTCATTGCAATTGACTTCAATGAGAAGAAAATCAATGGAAAGGAAAATTGAGCAGAGTATAAAACGGACTGCTAACTTGCTATCGCCCATTTTACAGTGTCACTGAAAACGTATTTCAACCTCATGGAATCTAGATGGAGTAAGCGTTAAAACAAAAGATATAGAATATGTACTTCAGTTGTTGTGTTTGAAGAAGACTTGTTTTACTGCACACAGCACGCAGCCTTTATAATAGATGCTAATATGTAATAATATTATAGAATTGTAAAGGAATATCTCAGTTAAGGAAAGTGTGGTCCTGCAGACTCGACCTCACTGAGAGGCCAGGGAGGTTGATGGAGTCAGCATCAAAGGCTTCAGTTTTTCCGATGTTGAGCTGTAGGCAGTTTGTCAGGAAGGATATATTGGCCTTGGAGGGGGTGCAGTGCAGATTCACCAGAATGATACTGGGGATAAAGGGGTTAAGTTATGAGGAACGGTTGCATTTACTAGGTTTGTATTCCCTTGAGTATAGAAGATTAACAAGTTATCTAATTGAGGTGTTTTTGATGATTAAAGGAATTGATAGGCTAGATAGAGAGAAACTATTTCCTCTGGTGAGAGAGTCTACAACAAGGGGGCATAACCTTAAAATTAGAGCTAGGCCATTCAGGGGTGCTGTCAGAAAGCTCTTCTTCACACAAAGAGTAGTGGAAATCTGGAACTCTCTCCCCCCAAAAAGCTGTTGAGGCTGGGGGTCAGTTAAAAATTTCAAAACTGAAATTGATAGGCTTTTGTTAGGCAAGGGTATTAAAGGTTACAGAACAAAGGTGGGCAGATGGAGTTAAGAAAGGCTCAGCTATGATCTAATTGAATGGTAGAACAGGCTCGAGGGGATGGCTGGCATACTCTTGTTCGTATAGTCCTATTCATTTGGGATTTAAAGCCAGAGTGACAGTCAGGTAGTAAAATAACAGTGCTGGAGTAATGGTATGACAGGGATAGAGTTGGATATGATCAGCAAACAGCATCCTGAGACAGGAGAAATTATAATGGGGAATAAGGAAATGGCAGAGACGTTAAACAAATATTTTGTATCTGTCTTCACAGTAGAGGACACAAAAAACATACCGGAAATAGTGGGGAACCAAGGGGCTAATGAGAGTGAGGAACTTAAAGTAGTTAATATTAGTAAAGAAAAAGTACTGGAGAAATTAATGGGACTAAAAGCCGACGAGTCGCCTTGGACCTGATGGCTTACATCCTAGGGTTCTAAAAGAGGTGGCTGCAGAGATAGTGGATGCATTGGTTGTGATCTTCCAAAATTCCCTAGATTCTAGAATGGTCCCAGTGAATTGGAAGGTAGCAAATGTAACACCGCTATTCAAGAAAGGAGGGAGAGAGAAAACAGGGAACTGCAGGCCAAGACATCAATCGTCAGGAAAATGCCGGAATCCATTATTAAGGAAGTGGTAACAGGGCACTTGGAAAATCATAATATGATTAGGCAGAGTCAACATGGTTTTATGAAAGGGAAATTGTGTTTGACAAATCTACTGGAGTTTTTTGAGGATGTAACTCGCAAGATAGATAAAGGGGAACCAATGGATGAAATATATTTGGATTTTCAAAAGGCATTCGATAAGATGTCATGCAAAAGGTTATTATGCAAGATTAGGGCTCATGGGGTTGGGGGTAATATATTAGCATGGATAGAGGATTGGTCAATGGACAGAAAACAGAGAGTAGGAATAAACGGGTCATTCTCAGGTTGGCAGGCTGTAACCAGTGGGGTGCTGCAAGGATCAGTGCTTGGGCTCAGCTATTTACAATCTATATTAATGACTTATGTGAAGGGACCGGGTGTAATGTATCCAAGTTTGCTGACAATACAAAGCTAGGTGGGAACGTAAACTGTGAGGAGGACACAAAGAGTCTGCAAAGACATATAGACAGGTTACGTGAGTGAGCAAGAAGATGGCAGATGGAGTGTGATGTGAAATGTGAGGTTATTCACTTTGGTAGGAAGAATAGAAAAACAGAATATATTTTAAATGGTGAGAAACTATTTATGAGGGCTTTGGTGAGACCACACCTGGAGTACCGTGTAAAGTTTTGGTCTCCTTACCTAAGGAAGGATATACTTGCCTTAGAGGCGTTGCAACAAAGGTTCACTAGATTAATTCCTAGGATGAGAGAGTTGTCCTATGAGAAGAGATTGAGTAGAATGGGCCTATACTCTCTGGAGTTTAGAAGAATGAGAAGGGACCTCATTGAAACATATAAGATTCTGAGAGGGCTTGACAGGATAGATGCTGAGAGGCTGTTTCCCCTGGGTGGAGAGACTAGAACCAGGGGGCATAGTCTCAGGATAAAGGGTCGGACATTTAGGACTGAGTTGAGGAGGAATTTCTTTACTCAGAGGGTTGTGACTCTTTGGAATTCTCTACCCCAGAGGGCTGTGGATGCTCAGTCGCTGAGTATATTCAAGACTGAGATCGATAGATTTTTGGACTCTAAGGGAATCAAGGGATATGGTGATCGGGCAGGAATGTGGAGTTGAGGTCGAAGATCAGCCATGATCTTACTGAATGGCGGAGTAGGCTTGAGGAATCATATGGCCTACTCCTGCTCCTATTTCTTATGTTCTTATATAGAAATGGATATTATCCTTGGGGTTAATATTGTCCAGGGGTAACCTGTACATGATGAATAGAAAGGGAACAAAGAAGGAGTCTTGTGCGCACCAGAAGTGAGTGTTTAGGCATGGGAGGAGAAACCATTTGAATAGCGAAGGTGACTACATTGGAACAAGTAGGACTGGAACCACAAAAAAGCAGTGCCACAGAAATGGACCACTGAGAAGAATAGAGTGATCAAAAATGTCGAAAGCTCTGGAGGGATCGAGGAGGAACAGTGAGTTTAGAAGCTGGGATTGAAAGGGGTCGAGGGATCACATGGTGGCTTCATGCAGTAAATTTTCGATTGTATGATTCCATTGGGTGGGAAGTAGCATTGCAGGCCTGCCGTTCGCCCAATTGAATTGGGGCAAGACCCAATTTGCATGGTCAAGCCTCACTAGAGTATTTTTGATGAGCTGCCAACGCTGAATGAGTGCTGACAGACAGCTTGCCAATTGCGGGAAGTGGGGCAGGAAATCCAGTGACTCTAGTCAAGCCAGAAGTGTTACGTTGGGGGGTTGGGGGTGGAGGGAGAAAATTCTGGGGAGGGAAGGGGCTTGGAAAGACTGGCAGTGGTCAGGAAGATTCTCCTAGCCCTACAAAAATTAGTGGTACAACTTTTTTTTGCCCCGTTTTCGGCGAGGTTCCTTTAAGCACCATTGGTTCAGTTGCTCAATGCTCAGTTCCAGAGTGGAGTGTGGAGAGTGTACACAGTGTCCATTGAAAAACCAAAATTGCTTCAGGTTCACTCATACAACATAGGACTATGATTTGCATATTTAAGTAAGTTCCCGCATGTTTTTGGTGCAAGCACCGCGTGCCTGTTTCCTGGCCCACTCTGAAATTGCAGTGAGCCGGATGTCAGCAGGTACGGGGTGGTAAGTGTTGCACTGCGACTTTTGTCCGAAAATCTGCCCCAATTAGTCTAAAACAGAGGACTGGCTCCATAGACATACTTACAGGACAGTGATCTTGCTGCATGTCTGAAATGTTGCTTTCTTGATTGACAGAAGATTATTCCCTTCTATATCCCTGTTTCAATTGAAGCAAAGTGTGAAGATTAGCAGGTATGCAGTGCAAGGACATGCATCTTCAAAAATTCCATTCGATCCTATCTCCTGCTTCTTTTCCCCGTCACATTCAATTTTTCCTTTGATTTTCTCCCTTCTTCCCCTAAAAGCACTATCTCATGTTTAGGTTGAAGTTCTCTGAGCACTGAAAGTCCTCTGATACAATATCCATAAAGCCGATTTTTCATATGTGATTCTAAAGAATGAGTGTCAGAAAGCTATGCAACCATGTGATGCATTATGTGTACATGAGCGTGTATGTATTTTATATATATACATATGCACACACATACTTTACAATAGGGGTCTAGGCATAGAAAACTCAGTATAGACTAGGGAACAAAATCTCTAGAACTTCCTAGGAGGAGGCATGTACCCCTTGAGCTAGTTGGATGCTCTCATCGACTTCTTTCTTGGATCATTCCTTATGGAAATGAATGTTGGAGTGGTGTAGCACCTGGAATCTCCACTGTGTCATGTCATAGATCAGCAGAGCACCGGTTGAGACCTATAATTGCCCACAGAGTGAATTGCTTACTGATCTTAGGTATGATTTTGCAAGGAGGCATTATGCAGAGATGAAGTGCTACCTCCACAATGGCAGGCTGTCAAAGGAACAGTCATCCACTGTCATGAACCTCCTAGCATTGGATCAAAAGTGACATTGGTAGACACATGAGAGCAGGTCAGTTTGGATATGGTCTCTAGGCAGGGAGACCAATTGAGAGAAAAGGAAAAAAAAATCATTGTCCGCCATTTTGGAAAAAAGGGAAATTATGGGATGTTAAGATCAAGTGCAATATCTTTAGCTGTTATGCTAACTTTATTCAGTAATCACAATAAACAAACTGAGATTGGTTTAAAGTGAGTTCATCTATGTACTTTAAACAATAGCAAACAGATGAATAAATGAAGGCTGCCAGGTTTACGCGGGTAGATTTTATAAGCCTTATAAACAATTCAACTAAAATATTATTTTGAACATGCCGTAAAATCATTTGTTTATAAATGCAAACATGTTCCTTGCAAGAATATTTAAACTGACAGTAATGTATTCTTCTCATTATGTCTTTGCTTGTCAGTTGCTTGTTGGTAGTCAGTGTCAGCTGCGTTATATATTACTATGATTGGTGTGGAGGAAAGTATGTTACACTAATGCATAATGAAAGAAATTGCATTTATATGGCACCTTTCACATACTTACGGTGCCCAAAGCACCTCAGAGCCAATTAATTACTTTTGAAGTGCAGTCACTTTTTGTTTTGTAGGCAAAAGCAGCAGCCAGTTTATTGCATAACAAGATTCCACAAACAGAATTGAGATAAATGACCTGACCAGGTAAATTGTTTTGGGTGTTGTTGACTGAGGGATAAACGCCAGGACAACTCTATTTCTCTTCTTTGAATAGTACCATGGGATCTTTTATTTCAATCTGAACAGGAGGGAAGGCCTCGGTTTAACATCTCATCAGAAAGACAGTCCCTCCAACAATGCGGGACTGCCTCAATACTGCACTGAAGTGTCAGCCTAGATTATGTGCTCAAGTCCTGGAGTGGGGCTTAAACCCACAACTTTCTGACATAGAAGCAAAAGTTGTACCACTGCACCAGATGACATCATGGGAAAGGAAGCACTATGTGAGGGAACATCACAAAATGCTTTACCTCCTACTCCAAATGTATAATATAGTACCTTTCCTGGACAGCTCAAAACTACTTTTTTTTTTACAGGCTTATTTTCTGGGCAAAATAACCCGTTTTAACTAATTGAGGTGTTTAAGATGATTAAAGGATTTGATAGGGTAGATAGAGAGAAACTATTTCCTCTGGTGGGGGAGTCCAGACCAAGGGGGCATAATCTTAAAATTAGAGCTAGGTCGTTCAGGGGTGATGTCAGGAAGCACTTCTTCACACAAAGGGGAGTGGAAATCTGGAACTCTCTCCTCAAAAAAGCTGTTGAGGCTGGGGGTCAATTTCAAAACTGAGATTGATAGATTTTTGTTAGGCAAGGGTTTTAAGGGTGACGGAAACAAGGCGCGTAGATGGAGTTAAGATACAGGTCAGCCATGATCTAATTGAATGGCAGAACAGGCTTGAGGGGCTGAATGGCCTCCTCCTGTTCCTTTGTTTCTATTTTTTTCCTGCAATTTTTCTTCCTCAGCTCAGAAGTGAGTGACGTAACCAGTTGCTAAGATGTGCCAGGGTCCATCAAAGTATGAGCTTCCTTCCGATTCCCTTTCAATTAGACATTATTGAGAACACAAACCCACAGGGAAGATCCTTTCCACAGCCAGGATCAAGATTTCAGGACTGTGGGGTGGAGCAATCACAGACATTTACTGTATGACGTGCATTGGTACTGAATGACCCATTCCATTTCTTATCTCATTATACATTTTAAGGAAATAATGAGTACAGTTCAACATGAATGCAAGTCAATCGCTGACAGTGTTGATGAGAACAAGACAGTGGGTCCTCCACTGTCCATTCATGACCTCTCAATATCTGTACCTGGTTCAGTCAGCATTCAAATAGTTTAAGTGTTTTATAAGGCACTACTGTGCAGTCTCATACTTACAGCCAATTCAGTTTTGGGAGTTCTGCACAGATGTTGGGAATCTGATCCAATGAATTGTTCATCATATATCTAAAGAAAGAAAAAGGACAATTTTTTCTTTAAAGAGTTTTGTACTTAAATTCGAAACTGTGCTGAGTTGAAACATTGGGCCAGATTTTGCTGGAGCAGGGCATCTCGCAGAGTACGCTGTCAGTTAGACATTTTCCTGCACCCTTCAGCTCAAAAATATTTTGCGTCATAACTTGCTGGAAGTACGAGCTGATAACAGCAAGGGCAACGGGGTGTCTGAGACCTTAGTGAACGGCAGGAGCAACAGTGTATCTCTTTAACCAATGAGATTTAAGGATTGAGAAAGAAACATAGGAACGACAGAGAAGGAGGGTAAATTAGAATGGGTGCATTACAGTCAAATCCGGTACAGAAAGAGAAATAAAGAGAGGGAAAGAAATATTGGATTAAGAGAGAGAGGGAAAAAGAAGACAGAAAGGAAAATTAAGAAAAAAAATTAAAAATTTGACATTTTTAATTTGACATGCAGGGATGAGACTCAACAGTTTAAATTGTTCCCTTTCGGGACCAGAGAGGTTGATTGACATTGCATTAACAATTATCACATCGTTAAAAAGGTACTTACGCTGTAAGTTCCAGCCCTAATTTTCTGCAGCGAGTTTAATGGGCAATTAATGTGCAAATCCAGCAAGTTCTTAAAAATAACGGGGAGGCTAAGGGCGAGATGCCTTTTGTGCAAAGCAAACGGCGGAATGGCATAAATTAGCCAGCAAATCCTGGAGATTCTCAACTCACGTATCTCTTAATCCCCTGAACTTACTGGCCGATTTACTCATTAATAACGGCGTGTGTCGTTAACATGCAGTTATTTTTCCAGCAACGTCCAGCCCATCCTATTTGAAGAGGAGGAGAAATGTGTTTGCCAACATTCCTCCCTCAACCAACACCACTTCAAAGTCATTAATTCATTGTTTGTAAAATGCATTCAGATGTTTTGAAGAAATTAGCTACATAAATGCAAGTCTTTCTTTCTGTGGGATCCCTCCTATCCACAGTCTGATTCGCCAATCTTGGGCAGAATGTGGTAAAGTGGGATGTACGATACACGTAAGTGAGCCTGTACCTGGCATGGAAGGATGGCAGAAAAGAGGTTTGAGATTGTGTCTTAATACAAATATTTGTTAACAAATTTAAGCATAATTTCAGTACTTGCCAATGTTAAGTAAAAAAGTAAAGCTTTCCGCATGTTAGAGAAAAGAATCAGTCTCAGGGTTTCAAGGAGTACTGTTCATTCCACCTAAGAACTGATAAAAGGGAATTCTGAATAATGTTCAAAAGGCAGTTTATTTTGAAAAAAATTAATTGGGGGTCATTTTAACCCCCTAGGACGGGCGGGACAGTGGTGGGGGGGAGGTGGGGTGGTTAAATTGTTAAAAATGGGACATTTGACCCCAACCCGCTATGAACGCGCCAACTTCCGGTTTAACCGGGGTGGGGTGGGGGACGGCCAAGTAACCCGCTCTCGAGAGGCAGGTCAGCAATTATAATATGTTAATAAGACTCTGCCTCAGATTTTGTTAGCAATTTGAATGTAACACCTCCAGCACGGGTTTCCTGGGGCGGTAGAACCCCGACAGCTGAAGGAAGGCGAGAACTGCCGGATTCAGCAGGTAAGTGCTTTTCCAGCACTGCTTGAGGGCCAGGAGGAGCAGCAGTGCTTCCCCCCGGACCCCCGAGCAAACCTGCCATGAACTCCCGAAACCCCCCCCTCGCGATCTGTTGTCTCTCCCCACCGCGAACCGATCTCTCCCCACCGCGATCCGATCTCTCCCCCCGGGATCCGATCTCTCTCTCTCCCCACCGCGATCCGATCTCTCCCACCAGGATCCGATCTCTCCCCCTTGCGATCTGATCTCTCCCCCTTGCCCTCCGATCTCTCCCTCCCCTCGATCCGATCTCTCCCTCCCCTCGATCCGATCTCTCCCTCCCCACGATCCGATCTATCCCTCCCCTGGGTTCCGATCTCTCCCCACCGCAATCTGATCTCTCCCCACCGCGATCCGATCTCTCCCCACCGTGATCCGATCTCTCTCCCCCCCTGTCATCGGATCTCTCCTTCCCCATCCGATCTCCCCCCCCCCATCCGATCTCCCCCCCCCACCCCGTCATCCGATCTCTCCCTCCCCTCGATCCGATCTCTCTCCCACCACCATCCGATCTCCCCCCCCCCGTTATCCGATCTCTCTCTCCCCCCCCATCATCCGATCTCTCTCCCCTCCCCCCGTCATCCGATCTCTCTCCCACCGCCATCGATCTCTCCCCCCCGTTATCCGATCTCTCTTTTCCCCCCCCCATCGTCCGATCTCTCCCCCGTCATCCAATCTCTCTCCCCCCTGTCATTCGATTTCTCCCACTGTCATCCGATTTCTCTCTCCTCTGTGATCTGATCTCTCCCCCTTTCATCCGATCTCTCCCTCCCCTCGATCCGACCTCTCCCCCCTCACCATCCGATATCTCCCCCTCGATCCAATCTCTCTCCCCCGTCATCTAATCTTTCCTCCCATGATCTCTCCCTCCCTCCTCCTCGGTCCCTGGCTGCTGCCTTCTACAGCACGGGAGACTGCACACGGGCCGGTGAGTGAGCGAATGAATGGCTGGGCTCAAGGCTACAGCCTGTCTGTGCGACACACCTTAACACCTTGGGACGTTTTACTACATTAAAGGTGCTAATTAAATGCAAGTTACTGTTACTGTGAGTTCTGGCTCCTGAGGCTCACCAGCTGTCAGTTCCAATTGGTTCTCTCAACTCAATTCTTCAGAAAAGAAAGCAGCAGATATTTTCTGATTTTTAAGAGGTGCTGATTCACAAAAAATGCGTTGCTGGAATTGTGGTGAAGTAAACATTGTAAATTGTATATAGGTTCTCAAACTTTGATGAATGGGAGCGATTTATGGTGATTGATTAAGTCACATTCTATTTTATTACATGGGATTCTGGGATTTTACTAGTATTTTGTTGATTTCTTCCTGTAATATCATTTACATCTAGGGTCACTGAATGAAAAAGTCAAATTTAATTTTTTATTAAATGCCTCAATTTTTACAGGTTTTCTGGGTATCAAATTTCACAATTCCATCTATTTTCCCATGTAAACCATAAGTCAGCAGCCTTGACCATATTCCTACATGTTTGCTGCAATCACTAGAAGGGCAAAAAGAGTAGTTGGAGTTTTTCTAGTATTTTGCAATCCAGCAATGTTGGTGGTAACTGAAGGAGAATTGCCAACACTTCTGTATACAATGAAGTACAGTCAGCCTCTTTCCATTGCTGGCATTGGTCCAGATCGTGTCAATCAAACATGAACAATCAGGTCTCTCACAGCAGCCAGTGAAATTGTTAGAAAGTGACATGAACAGAATGGTCATGTGCTTAGTATTAGTTAGTGAGACTAGAAAGCGCAGCTAAATGTTTGAACGGTAACCTGATCACTATTGTCTGAAATTCTTTGGAAATTACATTAACAAGGCTGTTAAAAAAGCATACTGGATCCTTAGTTTTATAAATAGAGCCATAGACTGTAAAAGCAAGGAAGCTATGGTAAACGTTTATAAATCACTAATAGCTAAGCCTCGGCTGCAGTATTGTGTCTAATCCTGGGCACCACAATTTAGGAAGGATGTCAAGGCCTTGGATAGGGTAAAGAGGAGATTTATTAGAATGGTACCAGGGATGTGGAGAGACTGGAGAAGCTGGGATTGTTCTCCTTAGAGCAGAGAAGGTTAAGGGAAAATTTAATAGAGGTGTTCAAAATTATGAGGGGTTTTGATAGAGTAAATAAAGAGAAACTGTTTCTACCAGCAGGAGTGTCGGTAACTAAAAGACACAGATTTATTGTAATTGGCAAAGGAACCAGAGGAGAGATGAGAATTTTTTTTTCATGCAGTGAGTTTTTAATGATCTGGATTGCACTGCCTGAAAGGGTGGTGGAAGCAGATTCAATAGTTTCTTTCAAAAGGTAATTGGATAGATACTTGAAAAGGAAAAATTTGCAGGGCTATGGGAAAAGAGTAGGGGAGTGGGGCAAATTGAATAGCTCTTTCAAAGAGCTGGCACTGGCATGATGGGCCGAATGGCCTCCTTCTGTGCTGCATGATTCTATGATTCTAACAATTGGAAAAGTAACTAGACTACCAATGCGACTACTCAAAAGGAACACCCCAGTTTTTGTTTATTATGACTGAAGACTGCAAGTTCCTGTGTAAAGCCCAACTTCAATTAAATAATTTCTGCCCCTGTTAGAAAAGCACCAGGCCACATTGTACAAATCCATGTAATGCAAAACCCCATGATCCATTACTACCATGTCAGAAAGCTATACAATCCACAGACAAGAGCCCTGTCCATTCTGGACAGAGAAAGGACTACCAATTTCTAGCTACTGACTGGGATCCATGGCCCTGCCTTGCTGATCTGTTATGAGTAAAATATTTGCAATAAGAAAAGCACCAGTCAATCATTGACTACTTACAGGAAGAAAAGCGACTTCAGGCCTACAAAGGACTTCTGTGTGACAATTCTTATAAAGTTGTTATCCACAATTCTAGAACAGAAAGAGAATTTGGATTACCAAGTGACTGATCTCTTAAATATTCATAGTTCTTTACAAATGCACTAACGAAATGCAGCATTCTAGTGTACACACCATATATCAAAGCCAGCATTAAGGATTGGGTGGCTGATTGAATTTGTAACCTGAAGTGACTAGAATTGGGACAATTTTGGTTACTACAGGATCAGAATTGGCTGTCCCTTTAAAAAAATGTATTACGTGTAATTGGAGCTACTGTTCTTTTACATTTGAACAACATCATTGTGGGGATCCTGTTGTGATAATAGGTGGCAACATCTGAGTTTGGAGCCTTAGCAATTCTATGTAAACTATTGGAAGGTATGTATCTAAGTCCTGGTAGCCAAGTGACTGGGTATGCATCTATATCTTAGATGTTCTGTTGGTGGAATACACATACATTTCACAGCAACCTGGTGGGAGGTAGAATATGTTAGGGATCAGCTCCAAATCTATAAAATAAATCCCTCATACTTTAACGGAACTGGAAAATATACTGTCTTGTGATATGCATCCATCTGATACGGTAGCCTAGTTGGAAGGGGATATAAGGCCTCATGGTTGACTTTGAGTCTTTCTGAACCTATATTCTAGTTGTGAGGGGTGTATATGTTCTCATGGTGGTGGGGGTTGTTTATTGAAGTCCTGATAAACTAGATGCGAGAGGATGGTACGTGGTCTCATGACATATAGCTGCCCAATTCCTTTAGTCTAGTTGCAAAGGAGGTATCTCATCTCTACAGCTAGTCTTCCTGCCTAGTTAAGGAAAACTACTCAAAAAAGTTTTCAAATTGATGAATCCTTTCTATTAAATTAGAAATCTTCTTCCTCAATAAAACTTGGTACAAATGCTCGCAACTTGGTGACCTTTGGCAGAGCCACTCTGTAACTGGACAACAGAAGTGCACGTGATTACCGCAGGTCAACTCGACTTCTTACTTCCTTTCCCTCCCTCTGGCAAGGTGCCCACCATGTAGTCAGTGTTTTCCCACTGCCCTGGCCACAATCACAGTTACAATATACTGCATTGCAAAGTGTATGATGTTTATCCTCCACATTGCAAGTTGCAGAGTATTTCTTCAGAGGGGGAAGAAAACTGGAAGACACCCAGGACCACTCTGAAGGTAACTCCCAGCAGTTCAGTAGCTTATCTTTTCAGGGTGCAAAATGGTGTGTGGGGAACCAAAGGGGAAAAAAATAACAAAATATACTTTACCTTGCCCCCCAATCAAAAAAAAATCTCAGATCATTTTAGAAGTGTAGCAAAGAAATGTTATTGAAATAAATGATGTGGTTCCTGCATCTTTGAGATCCAAGTTCTCATTAGCAATGCTGGACCTGAGTAGCTAGGTCTTCTACATCAGCTATGTGCATGACCACCACATGTGCATAGTAGCCTATTTTACGTGATATTGTGGGAATATGATACTCTTCAAAAATATTAATCTTTGATATCAGCATGGTTTTGTGAGAGGAAAATCATGTCTCACGAATTTGATTGAGTTTTTTGAAGGGGGAACCAAGAAGATAGATGAGGGCTGTGCAGTAGACGTGGTCTACATGGACTTTAGCAAAGCCTTTGACAAGGTACCGCATGGTAGGTTGTTATATAAGGTTAAATCTCACGGGATCCAAGGTGAGGTAGCCAATTGGATACAAAATTGGATTGACGACAGAAGATAGAGGGTGGTTGTAGAGGGTTGTTTTTCAAACTGGAGGCCTGTGACCAGCGGTGTGCCTCAGGGATCGGTGCTGGGTCCGCTGTTATTTGTTATTCATATTAATGATTTGGATGAGAATTTAGGAGGCATGGTTAGTAAGTTTGCAGATGACGCCAAGATTGGTGGCATTGTGGACAGTGAAGAAGGTTATCTAGGATTGCAACGGGATCTTGATAAATTGGGCCAGTGGGCCGATGAATGGCAGATGGAGTTTAATTTAGATAAATGTGAGGTGATGCATTTTGGTAGATCGAATCAGGCCAGGACCTACTCCGTTAATGGTAGGGCGTTGGGGAGAGTTATAGAACAAAGAGATCTGGGAGTACAGGTTCATAGCTCCTTGAAAGTGGAGTCACAGGTGGATAGGGTGGTGAAGAAGGCATTCGGCATGTTTGGTTTCATTGGTCAGAACATTGAATACAGGAGTTGGGATGTCTTGTTGAAGTTGTACAAGACATTAGTAAGGCCACACTTGGAATACTGTGTACAGTTCTGGTCACCCTATTATAGAAAGGATATTATTAAACTAGAAAGAGTGCAGAAAAGATTTACTAGGATGCTACCGGGACTTGATGGTTTGACTTACAGGGAGAGGTTAGATAGACTGAGACTTTTTTCCCTGGAGAGTAGGAGGTTAAGGGGTGATCTTATAGAAGTCTATAAAATAATGAGGGGCATAGATAAGGTAGATAGTCAAAATCTTTTCCCAAAGGTAGGGGAGTCTATAACGAGGGGGCACAGATTTAAGGTGAGAGGGGAGAGATACAAAAGGGTCCAGAGGGGCAATTCTTTCACTCAAAGGGTGGTGAGTGTCTGGAACGAGCTGCCAGAGGCAGTAGTAGAGGCGGGTACAATTTTGTCTTTTAAAAAGCATTTGGACAGTTACATGGGTAAGATGGGTATGGAGGGATATGGGCCAAGTGCAGGCAATTGGGACTAGCTTAGTGGTATAAACTAGGCGACATGGACATGTTGGGCCGAAGGGCCTGTTTCCATGTTGTAAACTTCTAAGATTCTATGATTCTATGATCATGGTTCAAGTAATCTGAAAAATATATGCCAATGGCTCCAATGTACTTAATAATCCCTTACTATTGAGAGTGTTGATTGCATCATGTTCATTCGTATCTGAAGGAAGAATGGAACTAGCAATAGTTAATGGAAGAAGGGCCAGTAGAGATTAAATCTCTTTTAAAAGCGCTAACTATGTGAGTGTCTCCAAACCATAGAAGTTGCATTGGAAACCTTGGCCCTTAATAAAGCCATGTGGAAACATTAGTAACTTGGTGAAGTATCATTTTCCCTTCTTTCTTCTCTTTTCTCTGGATCCAGCTCTATCTCTCTTTTTCTCTTTACTTTCTACAGTATAAGCCTGTGTAGACAAGCCCATTCTATGTATTGGCGCCACGTTAAGCAATGTGTAACTTGTCTAGAGAGAGGAATCTATGCAAAACTTCAGCTTCCACAATATCTCTGACCAGCAAGTTTTAAACCATAAATCATAGCAAGATAAAAAGATTGAGCTACACCAAAGATAAGCCTCTAACATAATCAGATGTGAAAAAGCTCCAATACAACACGGACTGTATGTACCAGCAGTGATGTTAATTCATGACCATGAAACAAAATGTTTTTGTTTCACTTTATTCACCATCTGACTGGCCCAGGTAGTTGGCTGGTATTGCTGGCACCTTGCATTCAGAGAATATACTTTTGATTTCTTTATTCTGCTCAGCTTATCATCTCTGCTTGAGAGATAGAAAGATGGCAGGTAGAGGTTATGTCATCTCCCCACACAGGGCAGAGAGAATTGGAAGGGAACATCATTGCCAGCTTGCAATTAATATGCCTACTGCAGGCTGGCCAAAGAGAATATTCAGGAAATCTCAAAGTAGGCACCTGCTTGTCTCAATGGTGACAGAAGCATGGGACTTAGGTAACATTTAGAAACACTGAGTAGAAGATGGAAAGTCCCCGCTCTTCACTGGAGGGCAAATTATCTAAAAAAGAAAAAAATTGAATTTAAAAACTGAGATAAGATTTCTCGTTATTATTCTCCTGTGTATTTAGTGGAGGTTACACAACACAAATACTCTCCGAATTATAGATCACTTACCGCTTCTAGAATGTTTGAAATATTGCAAAAGAGTCAGTATTTAATTTTTATGTATGCAGCCGAGGCCTGGTCTACTGCTGCTTGACTCTGGAAGGTTTGCAGTGTAAAATAAGATAATTAAAACATATTAGGAAAAGCATCCCAGAGCTGGACTATGAAACTATTTGAATCACTTACAGCCACTCAAGTTGATGGAGGTCTCGGAAGAGGCCCGGCTTCAGTACAGTGATTTGATTGTGACTCAGAAGTCTGGTGTAAAAGAGTAAAAAGATGTTTGCTTGTAAAGAAAGACTTGCATTTATGAAGCACCTTATTATGTCTCTGAAAAGTGCCTCAAAGCGCTTCATACAAATTACTTTTGAAGTACAGTTACTGTTATATAGTGAAATGCTGCGACTAATTTGCACTTAGCATGATCCTACAAACAACAATCTGTTTTGCTGATGTGCGTTAAGGGTTGACTGTTGGCTAGGATACCAGGAGAACTCCCTACTCTTCTTCAAATAATGCCGTGGAATCTTTAACCTCTACCTGAACAGGCAGCTGAAAACTCGGTATAGTGTCTCAAGCACTTCCAACAATGCAGCACTCCTTCATTACTGTATCGAAGTGGCAGCCTAGAATTGGTAGTTTTGTGTTGTGGGTTTATATGCACCAGGAATCTTGGGTTGAGGCAGCCCCAAAGCTCATTCCTCTTGGAACACTCTGTAGAGAGGGGAGACTTCACCCCACCAATTAGAACTGGATTCAAATCTGGGTGAAAGGACAACATTCTAACCCACTGTGCCACTCAGCCTACCTGCTTGCTTACTGGGAAGCGTATTGTACAGATTTTTGGAGAACTCTATGCTGAACTATGTGGAGTTTCAGGGAGTCCATGGAAAAATATTTACTCCTTCAAAATCATAAAGCCCATTTATTGAACATGAGTAATATTCAGGCCTAGCACTTCTCTGAGTGATGTGACCTGACAAGCCCCCAAGCCTTTAAATACTTACAGTTTCTTCAGTTTGAAAAGTCCTGAAAAGGCTCTGCTGGATATGGAACTAATTAAGTTGTTTTGCAACACCCTGTGGAAGAAAACACAGAAATCGACTTTAAAAATGGGACATAAAAGATGCAAAAGAACTGGCAGACTACAAGTAATCCTAACTATATACAACTGCAGGCAAGGCACAGAGAATTTCTATTAAAATTTCACAGCATTTGCCAGGGAGAGGGTGACATTTGATAGACCTTGCATTGAACGTGGTCCAGCCTACAGAAGGTGCTCCATCTGAGATGAGGGTTGTGCATCAATGGCAAGTGTTTCGATAGGGAAGTCCCAGTTGACTTGGTCAGTGTGAAGATGCATGCTTAATACAGGGCCATATGCCCCCCACAAGTAATTTTTAAGTATTTGTAAAAGGTCCACTAATAGGATCACAGGAACTTTCATGAAATTAGTGCAGCCTATTGAAAATGGCCAGCTTTAAATGATATTGTTGTGATGATCTTTTTATTCCAACGGAGACTTCCAGAGTCTTCATGCTCGGAGCAATGAATGGAGTGCACCTTGTGGCAGTTGCATGGGACTTGGATATGCCAGGAAATCCTTTTAAGGAAGACCTAATTTTATGGTCCTTTTATATGACAGAATCTATTCTACAAGAATCAGTTCTGTAATTTGCAGGGGTTCCTGTTGCTGTGGATCCAATCGATTTACACTGTTCAACAGTCAAAAACAGCACCTCCTTTGGAAAGTAGTTATCAGATCCTGAAAGCCCTGAGAGACAGCAGCATGCATCATGGTCACCAGGGTCTGGAAGCTGTTTTGCAGGGTGCTGTCTATTCTCTGTCCTGTTGCTACCAGAGTTGTTGTCTGTGCTTGGGTGGAGTTAGAGGCACAAACTGGCCACTTTTCAGTTGGGGGTCTGCTGTAGGTTCCAATGATGTCTGCTGCTCAGAAAAAGTTTCTCTGATGCTGCAAATGAGAAACGGATGATAATTTTTTATGGGTCTGTGAGTCTCCTTCTGTGTTAAAGGAGCCAGATTTGATAATGTAAACAACAAGAAATGGCCTGCCAGAATCTAAACGAATACAGCACCAGTATAAAAGCAGCTACTGTGTTGTAATCAGGATTCATTCCACAATCTCCTACTCAAATGCATTCTTTCTTCAAGTCAACAAAACTTCTTAATTTCCTTGATGTTCAATTCATGTTACACTCTACATGCTTTTAAAACCCAACCTTGATATTACCAGACTCCTTGTTATTTCTCCTATTCTTTAAAGCTTTGGTGAGGATTTTATACTATCGACCTTCACCTAGGTCAGTTTCCACATGTATGTTGATGGCACCCGGCATTACCTCACCACCACCTCTCTCGGCCCCTCCGCTGCCTCTGATTTGTCACACTGCTTCTGCTCATTTCCTCCAATTAAGTATTGGGAAGCCCAAAGCCTTGGAGGGGGTGCAGCGCAGATTCACCAGAATGATACATGGACTTAGAGGGTTAAATTATGAGGACAGGTTACATAAACTTGCCTTGTAAGCCCTTGAGTATAGAAGCTTGAGGGGTGATCTGATCAAGGTGTTTAAAATGTTAAAAGGATTTGATAGGGTTGGTATTTCCTCTGGTGGGGGAATCAAGAATCAGAGAACATAATCTCAAAATTAGTGCTAGGACATTCAGGAACAAAATCAGGAAGCACAGTTTTTCACATAGAGGATAGTGGAAATCTGGAATGCTCTCTCCCAAAAGGCTGTGGATGCTGGAACAATTGGAGCTTTCAAGACTAAGATCGATAGATTTTTGTTGGGTGACAGTATCAAGGGATATGGAGCAAAGGCGGGAAAATAGAGTTGAGGTGCAGATCAGCCAAGATCTAATTGAATGGCAGGCTTGAGGGGCTGAATGGCCTACTCTTGATCCTAATGTTCCTATGTTCCTAGGAAGGTGCCAGCTTCATTTAGTTCATTATCGATTCTACAAATTTGCAGGGCTACGGGGATAGGGCGGGGGAATGGGACTAGCTGGATTGCTCTTGCATAGAGCCGACATGAATGGCCTCCTTCTGTGCTGTAACCTTTCTATGATTCTCGTGGTGTGTGCTGAGCTAACTGATTCCAGCTGAAGCCCAACTGGCAGTTCTACCATTGGCATCAGCATCCCTGGGTTAGGGTGGGAGAAATCAGCAAGGTATTTTGCTGCTGAATACTATCCATTGACCCCTATCGGATAGAGTGCATTGTGAATGCCAGGTGAAGACTGTTGTGATTCCTTCCATGTACAAATATGCCACTGACAAGGCTGCCACACAAAAATTGACCACTGGATAAAGTACCAGGGGACAGCTAGCATCAACGGAACCTTACTCCTGCACAAGTGGGTCTTTCAGATGAGTATGTGAGAAAATTAGCAAGTAATAAACTTACCCAATATGCATGCTTTTAATTTTTCTAGCTCCATGCAACAAAGTGTTAATACATGTTTCATACATAATTAATCAGCAGTTCTTGGGCTTTTACTTTTCACTCAGCACCCTGATTATCAGCTATTGTTTCATGATCATTAATTGTTTTGCTTCTTGCATCTTATGTTCTTATTTCTTTTTCATAAAATATACTTTATTCATAAAATTTGCAGCAATACATACAATACAGTTGTCATATCACATTCCAAATGTACACAATACAGATTATACAATTTGCAGGTTACATCAAGTGCAGTTCAATGAACACATTATACATAATTACAGTTCATGACACTCTGGGGTGCCTCATTGCATTACACTCAATACAGATTATTGATTACAGATTCATTACAGATACATTACAGGTTCAATACAGGTACATTACATCAATTTGAATTTTATATTCTGCCCGGGGGGGGGGGGTTCCCCTGATTGCAGCCCCTCGGTATATGATGGCCAGAAGGCTCTAAACGGTTGCCTTTCCCCACAAAGCCTTTGCGGCGGCTGCACCCAGCCTCAGTGCGTCCCTGAGCACATAGTCCTGGACCTTGGAATGTGCCAGTCTGCAACACTCGGTCGAGGACAGCTCCTTACACTGGAAGACCAGCAAGTTTCGGGAAGACCAAAGGGCGTCTTTCACCGAGTTGACGGTCTTCCAGCAGCAGTTGATGTCCATCTCGGTGTGCGTCCCCAGGAACAGCCCGTAGAGCACAGAGTCCTGTGTTACGGAACTGCTTGGGACGAACCTGGACAGATACCACTGCATCTCTCTCCAGACCTTCTTTGCAAAAGGCACATTCCAGAAGCTTCTGATTTGTACTGTTAAAGCCAGATCGTATCAGCGGCTTCTTCCTCTCAGGAGCCTGATAATAAATCCCCCTCATCTCCACTGATTCATACTTGCAAATGGAGCGAGCAGCTTGTTAATATTACCCATTGACATCATTGGTCAAAGGTCAAACTTCAGGTCTGTTTGGAAAATCCCAACTCAAAAACATAAAAAAACCTACAGCTTTAGATCTTTTAATGTTTCATTTTAAATACTCAAATCACCATTTCATTCTTTAGTAACGCACTGAATACAAGAAAGCAGGTACGACCAGTAGTGGAGCAGTTTAAAGGAATATGTTACAAAGTTTTTAAGACACATCCTTTTGGGGAAAGGGGGAAGGGGGAAGAATAGGATGTATTTATCTGAATGGTCATAGAATCCCAAAATGTTGTAATGGGAGATACCTTTATGCAAACTACTGTCTTGGAGTTTTAAATTGCACCTGTGCACTTAAACTAATGATCAGAGGTAGCTTGGGAATTGGGTAATTTATGTAAAATTGCCAGTCCCTCTACCCACACGGTGACAGCATGAATTGAGTATGTTGCACATACTTCACTGTTATGATGGCGCTCAAGTATCATAGTAGGTACAGCACAGGAGGAGGCCATTCAGCCTATCGTGCCTGTGCCGACTCTTTGAAAGAACTATCCAATTAGCCCCATTCCCTGCTCTTTCCCCATAGCCATGCAAACATTTTCCCTTCAAGTATTTATTTAATTCCCTTTTGAAAGTTACTACTGAATCTGCTTCCACCACCCTTTCAGGCAGTGTATTCCAGATCATAACAACTCGCTGCGTAAAAAAATGTTTCCTCATGCCGCCTCTGGCTCTTTTGTCAATTGCCTTAAACCCGTGTCCTCTGGTTACCGACCCTTCTGCCACTAGAAACAGTTTCTCCTTATTTACTCTATCAAAACCATTCATGAGCTTGAACACCTCTATCAAATCTCCCTTCAACCGTTTCTGTTCTAAGGAGAACAACCCCAGCTTCTCCAGTTTCTCCACATAACTGAAGTCCCTCAACCCTGTAGGGGGAGAGGAGATCTACACAAGACGTCTGCTCCTCTGCTATCTATACTCAGCAGTTTTTTAGCATGAGAACAAGCGAGGACCGAGAGGCACCAATGAGGTGAAGGGGGAGTGGCTCAGAGGAATCAGTTCATCTGTGGATGTTCCTCTGAGGGAGGGGGGAACTGAGAAACATTAGTAAGGGTATGAATATCTCCCCAAAAGACTGACCAATACCAATAAGCATACATCCATCTCCCATAATAACATTTCAGGATCATATCTGTTTTATGCAGATTTTCATTTTACCTCTTTCAATTGAGACAATCATTGTCTTAGATTTGCCCAAACTATATCTGACCAACATTAAGTTAGGGATCAGTTTGAACATGTAGAACTTGGCAGTCCAACTGTATTGCTTTTTGAAGGGTTCAATGACTAATTAATTTGTTCTTTTGATATTATAGAAATACTCACAATGTATCCAATTGTTGGTATCTAATGAACAAGTCATCTGTGAGAGCTGTGATGTTGTTATAACCTAGTTTCCTAGATTGAGACAGAGATACAGAAAGATATAAAACCATTTTTGGCTTTATATGACAAGACACTTATAACAGCAGGGAGTTCTTACCTGGAGCCAATGTTCCTGTTTTTTCAGGTCTCACTGGTTCATGCATCTACATAATCGTAGAAGTTTCAACAGAGGAGGAAGCATTTGACCCAGCATGCCTGTGCTAGTGCTATCTCCACATTGGTGCTATGTACTCTAATCCAATTCCCTTGTTCTTTCTCCATACTCTTTAATATTTTTCATCTTCCTTTCTGTAGCAGTAAGCCTGTGACTTGCCATGTGACAGATATTTCCTGTGATGTTCTTTGGCTGTTGGGGCTCGTAATAGTGATGTGGATAGACTGTTTTAACAATTTTCCATCTCCTCCCTCATTGAAATCCCTTTCCCCCTTTGTCCTGTAACTACATCAAACAAACACCCCAAATGTGATACGACATTGATCATTTGGGACATCCTGGGGATGACAAACCTTTGTCCTACCATTCTGTACTCAGGAGCGTAGTGATCTGGGAACAGAATGGCCTAAATTTTAACTCAGAAAAAAGGGTGGGTTCAGGGCAGGGGGGGGCAGTAAAAATTTTAATAATCTAAAACCCACCCCCAACCCACCTTCAACCCACCCATTTCTGGTTTTAACGGAGGTGGGACGAGGGGCGGGTGACCAACCCACTCTTAGGAGGCGGGTCGGTCATTAAAAGCTTTCAAGGAGGCTGCTGGCCTCCATTTTTACAGATTTTTTGTTTTTAACCCCTGGGGGTCGGGATTCCCAGGCCTTTTACTTCACGCCACATGAGAGGAGGCGAGAAGTCCTGAAGCAGCAGGTAAATGCCTTTATAGCACTGTTTGTGGGCCTGGAGGAGCAGGAGTACTTCCCCCAGGCCCAACAGGTCTACCTGCAGTGACCCCACCACGATCTCTGACCTCACATGAACTATGACCCCCGACCCCGACCCCCAATGACTCCTGATCCCAAAGCCCTGATGACTCCCGACCCCGACCCCCAATGACGCCTGATCCCGCGACTCCCGACCCCCCGATCCCGAACCCTGATGACTCCCGACCCCGACCCCCGATGACTCCTGACCCTGAACCCCTCCCCGGTGACCCCCGACCTGGCCTTCCCCCATGACTGATTCCACTCCCCATCTAAGACTTACCTTCTCGCTTCCATTTCCTTCCTCATCTCCTGTCCGACTGAGGCCAGCCTGTCAATCAGGCCGGCCTGATGGGCTGGAAACTGATAAAAAAAATAAAAGACGTCCTTATGTCAAAATCGTAAGGACGTCTGGGGAAACCCGCACTTCCGAGTTCCCCATCAGGAACTCCCCCCCCCCTCCACCGGCCGTCTTCCCGGCTCCATATTAAAATTTAGGCCTAAAGTTCGAAACATTGACCTGGATTTTGCTCTGGGATGCCATCCATTTTCCGGGTAGTCCCAGATCATTAATGGGAAAAAAATACGTCAGGGAGGTCTACTGCTGAATGCCATCCCAAAAAGCTGAGTTTCCTCCACCCCAACTGGAGTCAGATTCTTCTATCTCTGCTTGCTGGCCTCACTACAAATAAAATGACAGCGAGAAGGCGGGGCTCACTGTTCTGTTAGCCTCGCGAAAATAGCAGCTCCCTCAACCTCCCCGTAAGTCTCATGGAGTTGTTGTATTTGCACATTAATTGCCCATTATACTCCCCGCTGAAAATTAGAGCTAGTACTTAAGAGCATAAGTACCTTTTTAATGAGGAGATTTATGTTCCTGCAATGCCAATCAACCTCTCTGGCCCAGAAATGGAACAATTTAAACTGTGGAATCTCATTCCTAAAGGTAGTAAATTGTTGTTTCAGATTTTTTGAATTTAAAATTTAAATTTTTAAAATTTTGTTCTTATTTTTGCTTTCTGTCTCTTTGTTTCTCTTTCTCTCTCAATCCAATCTTTCTTTCCCTCTCTTTATTTCTCTTTCTGTAACTGATTTAACTCTAATTCACCCTTCTTCTCTGTTGTTCCTGTTTCTTTCTCAGTCCTTAAATCCCATTAGCTAAGGTGATAGACTATTGGTCTCGCTGTTCACCAAGGTCCCTGTTGCCCTCACTGCGCTGTAATCAGCTCGCACTTCCAGCAACTTACAGGGCAAAACGTTTGAGCTGAAGGGCGAAGGAAAAGGTCTAGCTAATTAGGCACGCAGTGAGATGTCCCACTCCAGCAAATTCTGGGCCAATGTCTATATGGAAGAGATGTTTTTAGGGTGTCTGTCTTCGGAAGGTAGATGGCATTAATAGTGCGATTAGCAGGTTTTCTCTCTTTTGCAAATTTCAGCTGCTTTTTGCCCTCCTTATAAGGATTCATTGCAGCAGAGCTCAAAATTGATTTTGCTCCGCCACACAGGGATCACTTTTGTTGGCCAGGCAGTTGTCAGCCAGTCCCTTTAAGCTGCTGCAGCAAGGGCATTGCTGTGTCAGCACAGTATTTCCCTCCCTCACAATGGGAAACTCTCAATACAGAGCACAGATCTTCTGGGAGCTGGCCCTGCATACTTGACTCTGACTCAGGAAAATGGGATGGGGTCACTGCAGGGTTGTACCAGTAGGTGCAAAATCCACCCCAATACACATCCAGCTGTGATCATGCTCTGGAGGATTAGGATTTTTTCCACTGCACATGCCAATAAGAACAACCCAACAAAAGTCTGGAACTATTTCATCTCTAAATATCTTTTTCTTTGTAAAATGTTTTTCTCAGTGTGCTTGTGCACATGCAAAAATATGCAGAGGAGGGGAAAAAAATCACCTTAAATACACAGGGAAGAATGAGTTCGCAGATTTATCTCTGGCATCTCCCTCTAAACCTTTGGAGATCAAGGAGTATTTATGCAGAGGTTGCCTTAGGAAATAGATGGATTGTTCATGGTTTGTGGGCTTGATAAGCGAATGCTTTCTTATGTTCTTATTTAGGAAGACATGTGAGGAGTAATAGAAAGGTCTGATCAGGAGGTGGGAGAACTGCTTCCTGAGAAATAAACATTGACGGCTGATGGGTGACTGGTGTGGACATCCACCATTTTATTCCTCTGTTAATCATATTGTGAAAGTGAACATAAGAACATAAGAACATAAGAAATAGGAGCAGGAGTAGGCCAATCGGCCCCTCGAGCCTGCTCCGCCATTTAATAAGGTCATGGCTGATCTGATCCTAACCTCAAATCTAAATTCATGTCCAATTTCCTGCCTGCTCCCCGTAACCCCTAATTCCCTTTACTTCTAGGAAACTGTCTATTTCTGTTTTAAATTTATTTAATGATGTAGCTTCCACAGCTTCCTGGGGCAGCAAATTCCACAGACGTACTACCCTCTGAGTGAAGAAGTTTCTCCTCATCTCAGTTTTGAAAGAGCAGCCCCTTATTCTAAGATTATGCCCCCTAGTTCTAGTTTCACCCATCCTTGGGAACATCCTTACCGCATCCACCCGATCAAGCCCCTTCACAATCTTATATGTTTCAATAAGATCGCCTCTCATTCTTCTGAACTCCAATGAGTAGAGTCCCAATCTACTCAACCTCTCCTCATATGTCCGCCTCCTCATCCCCAGGATTAACCGAGTGAACCTTCTTTGTACTGCCTCGAGAGCAAGTATGTCTTTTCTTAAGTATGGAGACCAAAACTGTATGCAGTATTCCAGGTGCGGTCTCACCAATACATTATATAACTGCAGCAATACCTCCCTGTTTTTATATTCTATCCCCCTAGCAATAAAAGCCAACATTCCGTTGGCCTTCTTGATCACCTGCTGCACCTGCATACTAACTTTTTGATTTTCTTGCACTAGGACCCCCAGATCCCTTTGTACTGCAGTACTTTCCAGTTTCTCGCCATTGAGATAATAACTTGCTCTCTGATTTTTCCTGCCAAAGTGCATAACCTCACATTTTCCAATATTGTATTGCAACTGCCAAATCTCCGCCCACTCACCCAGCCTGTCTATATCCCCTTGTAGGTTTTTTATGTCCTCCTCACTCTCCACTTTCCCTCCCATCAACCTGACATCATTGATGCTGGACTGAAGGAACAGTCAAGTTACTTACATCACCATTACATTGGAGGACACCGATGGCACAGAGAGAAGCTCTAGGTATTCACAGATGAGTGTTGAACCTTGACACGTGCATTTTTCTGGGTACACATCAAGAACTGGAAGGAAGAGCAAGATTGTAAATGAGCCAAAGTTAGCAAATTTTATACAGTACCACAATGGAGTGAATTATACCTTTGTTTGTTTGGAGCAGACTTTCTGCACACAAAGTGAGAGATGCAGGGCTGGGAAATGGAACACTTTTTTCATTTGGGCACTTATAAATCCCCGATTTTAACTTGTGGCGAGCTTGAAGCCGTTGGGGATGAGCTTCAAGCTCTCCCTGGCTCGCCGACAGGAGTCCCGGGCCATTTTAACACGAGGGCCTCCTGCCCGAATCCAGCATCAATGATGTCAGGTTGGTGGGCAGGAGTCAGCTGACCGTGACAGGAGGCCGCAACTAGAGAAACGTAGTAACGGTCCCCAGCAAGGTATGGGAAGGGGTGGAGTCCCAGGCGATTGTGGGACGTCTGGCCCAGGGGAGGCCCAAGGGTCCCTTGTGAGGCCCGGAGGAGCCCTCCTGATTCTTCTGTCCCCCAACAAAAGCTTTAAGAGATAAAGTAATGTTACCTTTTTGGCTTTCTTCTGTGCCTGCTGCTTATTGGTGCTGGCTTTCCCTGGTGAGGCTAGCATCCCACTGCTGACATTATCAGACCCTGACTTTTCAATGTCAGTGAGGCCTCACACGTTGCCTGAAACACACCCCTATTAAAATGGCGGTGGGGCATGTGCTTCGCTGATATTTTAACCCCCCCCACCGCAAACTCTGTTCTCGACGGGGGCAGAGGGTTAAAATCATCACTTCCGGGTCAGCCATTGCACCACCAGATGAAGTATAAAGCTTCCTGATAAAATGCCTTAATGCCAACCTTAGAAGATCACCTGTTATTATAGTATTGTGAACTTTCCCACTTCCCACATCAGCGTTTGACTCAATCATGGGGTTAATTTTGACTTTGGGCGATGCTGTAAAACTGTCGATATCGGATCAAGCGCCCGGTGTACATCTCTACTGATTTTCATTTCCATTGACCAATCCTACCATAGGCTGTATGGTAGTACCTCTCAGACAGAAAATACATCCGGAAAACGTGAAGAGAATGGTGCAGTGGGATGGAGTCTGGACTTTCAGCCTTTGGGATTTGTGTTCAAATTTCCAGGCCATTGATTAAGCTATTTTTCCTATTGGAAACAACAGCCTAAAAACAGAATGTTCTAAAATATCTCTTTACTCACAACAATCCTCTGATTCGTCAGCATGTTTCTTAACTTGCTCGAAGTACCAATCTACAAGCTTTGGCCAGCCATGGAGGTCGGCTGAAATGGGAAAAATTAAGCAAGTAAATGATGCAGTACATTACATCAAAGCTTCACTCTTGGGATAAATTCCAAAATGACTCTCAAATCTGAACCCATCCAAAAATGATCCCACTTGGATGTATTTGAAGGGGGAAAAAACCCCAGAATTTTTACCAACCCTATTTGGAAGGATTTAGATTGAAAAGAACTGTAAGAAGGCACCATTCAAATACATGGGATTTTTTTTTAACCTGTGTGACATTATCAGCAGAACTGGTTTGGACAAGTTACCGAGCCTAGCAGTACAAGAGCTTAACCAATATCAACAGAGATATTCATCAGCATGGGGATACAAAAAACCATAACATTATTCAAAGGACTGGACGGAGTTCTCCTGCTGTTCTAGCCAACATTCTGGTCTCAACCAATATATCATCCAAAAAAAAAATTGACTGGTTATTAATCTTGTGGCTGTTTGTATCTCATTGCTGGCACAGGATGGCTGCTGCATTTGTCTTCAGAACAATAATTTTTTTGTCTCCAGATACTACATTTAAAAAGTAATTATTTACCTGAAGTGCTTCAGACAAAAAGTATTATTTATTACAATAATCCTGGCAATTCAGGATGCTCACACTATCAGCCTTAATTAATCCTTGGCTCAGTGGTAACATTTGAGCCCGAGTCAGGAGGTCATGGGTTCAAGCCCCACTCTCGGACTTAAGCACGTAATCTAAGCTGATTACAAAGAATTACAAAGAATGTGCAGCACAGAAACAGGCCATTCGGCACAACAGGTCCATGCCGGTGTTTATGCTGCACGTGAGCCTCCTCCCACCCTTCTTCATCTAACCCTATCAACATATCCTTCTAATCCCTTCTCCCTCCCGTGTTTATCTAGCTTCCCCTTGCTGATACTCCAGCACAGCACTGAGGGAGTGCTGTATTATCAGAGGTGCTATTTCTCAGATGAGGCGTTAAACCCAGGCTCTATTTGCTGTTCAGGTGGATGTAAAAGATCAATGGCACTATTTGAAGAAGAGTAGAGGAGTTCTCCCAGTGTTTATTGTTCAACCAGCATCGAGGTCATTTATCTCAATGCTATTTGTGGGACTTTTCTGTGTGCAAATTAGCTGCCTTGTTTGGCCACACGGTAACAGTGACTACACTTCAAAAAAATAAAAATTGATTGTCTGCAAAGTGCTTTGGAATGTCTTGAGGACATGGAAAGCTGTGTATAAATGCAAGTTGTTATGTGCCCTGATGATGTTATTCACCTTTGCTGTTTAAACATTTTTTTAAATCAACACAACGGATAGAAAGAATGAAAAGATATTGAAAGTCAATCCCTTTTTAATCTGTATTTTTAAATGATGGCTGATGGCAAAAGTGGTCTTATGTTGGGACTCTCGGGCTCATAATGATGAGACTCCCTCTTCAGACATGTCGGCTGCAAATCTATTCCCATTATTCTTTCCAACGATTGTTTCAAATGACTTGTTCATTCGTAAATCTAACTGTGCCACTGGTTGGGAATGGAACAAGGCCAGTCAGTGTTTGGCCCCCTGGATCTGTCTTCCTCAGATTATAGAACGTGAAAATGTGATTTTCCTCAATACCTGACTACACTCTCTTTAAAAGCAGAACTAACCGAACAGCAAGAATCCAATTGCTCTCGGGAGATACGTGTTTCCTATTTCTGAAAAGTTTTGTGATTGGTTTTAAACTGCTCTGTAGTATCAAAACTCTGGGAGTCAGTTGAGGCAAAGGTGATGTCAATGGTTATTACAGATCTAAATGTTGTTGAACACTATTTTGGCAAGGTTGGGGCAAAGTTCTCTTGCGTTATCATAGGCCAACGGGAACAAAATCAATCATCCAGTGTGTTACCATCTGCTTCCTCTTCTGTGGAAGAAAAGCAAGAATTCCTTTAGAATTCCTTCCAAGGAAAGGAAAATAACAGCTGCTGAAAGATTGTTTGGTGGCAGGTGTAGCTTCATCTCACCATGGGTTTTTCAGAATACGTGTCTGTCAAATTTGCTGTAAGGTTTGAAAGAATGACCAGTCATATAATCTGGTCTCACTCACATACCTACAACAGATACAAATCACACAGTCTCCTGCACCCAGTGTCAACCTTCCCTCATATTGTACCTACCACAATAGTCCTCATCAGCTCCATTTGCACACTCTACAATCCCATTGCAGTGCAGAGGCTGCGGTAGACACACACTGAGATTCCCACAAGGAAAGTATCCAAGAGGACAGGATATGGTTTGATGACCTGTATGAATTACACTGGAACCTGCAACAAGAAAATGCAGAGATCAAATATATCAGTCCAAAAGTAACCTCTCCAATTTGAGAATCCTAAGTGATTACACAGCATGATGGGAGTCAATTTTAATCCAGAGATAATTTGGAATTGGACAAAATAAAAATTGCCATCCGACTAAAACCATGAGGAATTCCTCAGACATCCCTGTTAATATTGAAAGCTGTTCTGCACTGAGCTAACCACATTGTGCCCCAGCTTCATCAAGCACCAGTATGTACTAATCAATGATTAAACCTTTCTCATACTGCATCAAAGTTTTCAAATGGACTCCACAGCTGATTTAGGCAATAAGTGCTCCACAAGGTATGGTATTGATCCCATGTTGAATCCCTGGTCTGTGCTGAGTCAGCTCCTCTCTGTAAAGGCAATGATTGGTGTACTACAATTGGACTTGGGAAGAACATGCCTGTTAAAAAGACATGCAGCACGAGGCCAGTGAGGACTGGGTGAGTAGGTCGCTGCAAGCATTTTAACCCCCTGCATGCTCCGCTCTCGAGGGGCATAGGGGTATAAGCTCGGTCTATAATTCCTCCTTTCTCTAAATTGTTCCATTCCTGCTCTTGTACAAAATGGCACTGCATTATGTACTGGTAGAGAAGAAACCGAACCAAACTGTACAAGAAAAGCAAACAGTCCTTACCAGTGAAGCAAAACCCCCAAACTATGTCAATTACCATTTCTCTTTGTGGAACAAATATCTTCTAAAAAAAAACAGCAGCATTTTTGAGATTGCTGTTAAAGCACATTTGTGCCGCAGTGTAGAGGGAGCATTATCCTACAGTGAATGACTGCTATATCTTACCTGGGAGTGCTTGATGGGATATTGCAGGTGGTGCTATGCGATGGATCTGATCCATGCGGTACCTCACCTGAGATTGCTTGATGCTGACAGTGGGTGCCAAAAATGGAAAAGTGTTACATTCTCCATCACCGCTATCCTATACCTAGGTAAGTATTTCAAAAAAAGTCATCCGGAAATTAAGGAATCTGTCCATTTCACTTCTGAGCTTGCATTTACTGTTCTTAATATGCAAAACCTAAAGGACCTCTCAATTTGAAGTATGGCTTCAATAAAATAAAAACTTTTGGTTTCAGTCCGACAAAGATTAACATTTTGCATTATTTATAATGACTTCCATGATGTCTGCTTCCTAGACCTCCCCCTGACCCCATTCTTCACTTAATCTAAAACTCATTGTTATAGGGTAACAAATGTTCTTTTCTTTTCTGATCCTCCTGCTTATGAATTTGTTCCTAATCTCTGCCCTTGTTGAATTATACGGAACATGTGTTGAAATAAGTGTGGAGGTTTTGGCTACAGTGACTGATTTAAATGGTGCAACAATACTAGCAGCTTTTTGACATACTACAGGGCTCCAATAGGTCTGCTCCAGTTAGTCTGACAAACCGCAGTTTTCTAAGTGTGTATTTATAGTGCCAGTGCAAAACAGTTTCGCTTCTCACCATACTGTGGTAATAGTGTAAATACAACCTGAATCTGAAGTCAGGACCCAACCTGACACCAGAATAAATTGAGTGGGACTTCCTGAAAGAGGGAGTCTCACTATGCTTTGCTTTGGAATCAGTTTGGACCATGACACACAATTTACAGTACACAAGTTTAGTTTCAATGCAAAGCTAAAACCATTTCACACCAACGCTGAATTTGTACTGTAAATGCATCCTAAGGTGTCTCCCACACATTACAGATAAGAATATAAAAAGCACTGAATGGGAAAGAGTAATTTGGCCCATAAAGCCTGCTCTTTCCACAGACTGTGTACAATATAATATATCGGTACTTGGAGGATTAAATTATGAGAACTGGTTGCATAAACTTGGCTTGTATTCCTTTGAGTGTAGAAGATTGAGGGGTGATCTGATCGAAGTGTTTAAAATGTTAAAAGGATTCGACAGCATAGATGCAGAAAAACTATTTCCTCTGATGGGGGAATCACGAACGAGGGGACATAAACTTGAAAAATAGAGCTAGGCCATTTAGAAGGGAAATCACGAATCAGTTTTTCACACAAAGGGTAGTAGAAATCTGCAATTTTCTCCCCTAAAATGCTGTAAATGCTGAGATAGTTGGAGCTTTCAAGACTGAGACCGATAGATTTTTGTTAGGCAAGAAGCTGGCAGATGGAATGTAATGTGGGGAAATGTGAAATTATCCACTTTGGTGGGTAGAATAGAAAAGCAGAATATTTTTTAAAAGGTGAGAGACTAAGAAATGTTGGAATTCAAAGGGATTTGGGTGTCCTTGTACACGGATCACTGAAAGTTAACATGCAGGTACAGCAAGCAATTAGGAAGGCAAATAGTATGTTAGCCTTTATTGCAAGGGGGTTAGAGTGTAAGAGTAAGGAGGTCTTGCTGCAATTATATAGGGCTCTGGTGAGACCACACCTGGAGTACTGTGTGCAGTTTTGGTCTCCTTACCTAAGGAAGGATATACTTGCCTTAGAGGGGATGCAACGAAGGTTCACTAGATTGATTCTTTTGATGAGAGGGTTGTCCTACGAGGAAAGATTGAGTACAATGGGCCTATATTCTCTGGAATTTAGAAGAATGAGAGGTGATCTCATTGAAATGTATAAAATTCTTAGAGGGCTTGACAGGGTAAATGCTGAGAGGCTGTTTCCCCTGGCTGGAGAGTGTAGAACTATAGGTCATAGTCTCAAGATAAGGGGTCGACCATTTAGGACCGAGAGGAGGAAATATTTCTTCACTCAGAGACTTGTGAATCTTTGGAATTCTCTACCCCAGAGGGCTATGGATGCTCAGTCGTTGAGTATATTCAAGATTGAGATCGATAGATTTTTGGACACTAAGGGAATCAAGGGATATGGGGATCTGGCGGGAAAGTGAAGTTGAGGTAGAAGATCAGCCGTGATCTTATTGAATGGCAGAGTAGGCTCGAGAGGCCGTATGGTCTACTCCTGCTCCTATTTCTTATGTTCTTATACCGTTAGTTTCCTATAGCTTTCAGGAGGTCTAAGGTGACTCTACTACAACTTACCCAGTTTCTCACCTCTCCTCCCTCCAAAATATTATAATGTGAATTCTAAAATTCTACGATCCCCACTGTAGTACACTGTGCAGTTCTGGTCTCCTAATCATTGGAGGAATATTATTTTCAAAGGTATCGGGATTTTAACTTATGAGGAATGATTAGGGAAGTTTTTTTTTGTTCTCTTTGATGTGACCTATGTTAACTTTTAAACATTATAACGGGAGTTGACAAAACTGAACTTGGCAAGTTGTTCACCATGGTGAAGGGTTTAAATGTGGAGGTACAGGTTACTAGAGAAGGCCATTGAAATGAACAGTATAAATGGGTTCAAGAGGCAACTAGAGAGGTAGCTTGCTGGAGAGAAAAGAGGGTGAAGGATATATATCAGGTAGGTAGGATTGTGATCTTTGAAAAGGGAACAGGTTTGTTGTGCCTTATGGCATTTTCATGTTGAATAATAACAAAAGACAGCATTAAGCAGGATGCCGTTTTTTAACCGCAGGATAGAATTCTGCCAAAAATTTCACCATGCTCCATCTTTATGTACGCTATTAACAACTTTATGGTCAATAACCCATTAATAGGAATTCAGATTAAATAAGGGTGGCTGTCACTGAGCAGGGGATTGTCCCAATTAATTCAGAAAAAGAGATAGCATTGCAAGGAGCAGAACGGAAATCTTGAAAGTTCAAATCACAGAGGGGAAACCATCTTAATGACGTCATGGGTGAAATAAAGAAAAAAAAATCCTTCCAGATTGCAACCAGGAAGCTGTAGAAAGCAGCAGAACACAATGTCCAGACTATTAAGGACCAAGGGGATGAAAAAGTGTTGAAAGCAGAAAGTGGTTCTGGTTCAATGGAGTGAACACTTGCAACAGTTTTGTAATATGTATAGCGTGAGATACAATCATGTTTTCTTCTAACATAGAGGCAGCTAATGAGATTGAGCAGTACATTCAGCTAACTTTAATAAGTGCCTACCTGAAGGGAATGAAAGAAAGGGTTTATCACATCTCTCAAAACATTGCAAAGTACTTCACGTGCAGTGAGTTACTTTTGGAGTGCAGTCAATGATATGTGGGCCAATGTGGCAGCTATTTTGTGCATAGCAGAATCCCACATGTAGCAGTGAGATGAATGACCAGTTAATCTGTTTTTGACAGCATTGGTTGAAAGTGGAATGTTTGCCAGAACATCAGCAGAACTCCTTGTTCACCTTTCAGATGAGATTTCTATTCCTCTCTCTGGCCACTGTCTGAGGCCGAACCAGACCGTTCGCAACCTTGGTGTCCTATTTGACCCTGAGATGAGCTTCTGACCACAAGACTGCCTACTTCCACCTCCGTAACATCGCCCATCTCCGCCCCTGCCTCAGCTCATCTGCTGCTGAAACGCTCATTCATGCCTTTGTTACCTCCAGACTGGACTATTCCAATGCTCTCCTGGCTGGCCTCCCATCTTTCATCCTCCATAAACTTGAGCTCATCCAAAACACTGCTGCCCGTATCCTAACTTGCACCAAGTCCCGTTCTCCCATCACCCCTGTGCTCACTGACCTACATTGGCTCCTGGTCTGGGAATGATTCCATTTTAAAATTCTCATCCTTGTTTTCAGATCCCTTCGTGGCCTCGCCCCTCCCTATCTCTGTGACCTCCTCCAGCCCAAAACCCTCTAAGATCTCTGTGCTCCTCCAATTCTTGCCTCTTGCGCATCCCCAATTTTAATCACTCCACCATTGGCGGCCGTGCTTTCAGCTGCCTAGGTCGTAAGCTCTGGAATTCCCTCCCTAAACCTCTCCGTCTCTCTACCTCTCTCTCCTCCTTTAAGACGCTTCTTAAAACCTACCTCTTTGACTAAGCTTTTGGTCACCTGCCCTAATACCTCCTTACATGGCTCGGTGTCAAATTTTGTTTGATAACGCTCCTGTGAAGTGCCTTGGGACGTTTTACTACGTTTCAGGCGCTATATAAATGCAAGTTTTTGTTGATGTTGTTGTTGGTGAGATGTTAAACCAAAACCAAATGCTTGCTTGGATGGACATAAAAGATCCCATGGCACTTTCAAGTAGAAGCCTGGAGTTCTCCTAATGTTCTGGCCAACATTCCTCCATGTTTGCCGACAATAACAACAGCGAATACACTTTAAAAGTAATCCACTGATTGTAATGTGTTTTGGGGGCATCCTGAGAATGTGACAGATACAAGCTCTTCCTTCTACAAAATGTGTCACAGGATCTTCTGAACCACAGAACACAGACTCAGAAGAAAGTGCTACCAACTGAACCTAACTGAATCAGCTTGACCTTAACAATGGAGAGCTTTTGTTGGTGAATTTTGTGATCATTAAGGTAAGTGCTATGGGTGCTGCGAAATTGAATACTGCCCCATTTCAAGCACCTAACATCAGAATCAAGCACTCCAAAGTCAGATATAATAAGCTTCCTCTACTTTGCTCCCAAAAGTGCACCCCTACTGCGTCAATATGATATTTTCCACTTCTATCATCATACCAGCCATCCTATGGCTCTCTGTGTGAAACTGCCAAATTAAGGACAATTTAGTGTTGGGGCCAATGCCCCTAACACTAAATTGGGCTAAGACTGTTTTAACTCATTTCACATAGGACCCTTTCATCTGGCAGGCAGAGGTAGTTTTCATCCCATCAATCTGGGCTAGATTCAAACCCAGTTCCCAAAGGTGAAAGGTTAATATGTAAAACACTGCACTATCTTGTACCCTCAACTTAGGGTAGGTTTAAAAAAAAACACAATTGCTCTTTCTAACTGCCTGGCAGAAAAAAAGCATTGGCTGAAGTTTGAGATCGGGTCATCTACCCACCTTCTCAGACAGGGAATGGTGTGTGCCCTTAGAGATTTACTGAGACATGGGGAAATTATAAAAAATGTTTCCATCTTGTCGGGGCAGATCAGCTTGCAATGTGGAAATCAGATATTGTTGGTCGGTGCTCTCAGCCCATAGTCCACTGATAATGAATGTTCGTTTAGAAAGCACAGTTTCTCTGTCTGTACTTTGTGAATGCTTTCAAACAAACCTAATTAGATATATTTATCTGATGAATTTTCCACAAGCCTTACTGTGTCCTATATTAGCTCGATGGGGATATGCAAATGCTATCTGAGTTTATGCAAAGCATGAGGCTAATATGCTACCTGCAACAGACAAGCACACCTCATAAATATAGAAATATATAAAATACCGGACTATTCAGATCTTTAGCTTTGGTCCAATCTATCATCCCCTCTTTTGGGAAAGATAAATCAGAAAATAATAACTTGCAGCATCTCCTGTAAACCTGTTAAGTTCTTGGTTGAAAACGGCTAACAATCATTGCTGTTACTGTTATATTTCAGGGCTGTGGTTGGCAGCAAAGTAAATGTACAATAAAATACTTCCAACTCCAGCAGGACTGTTAGGAGCAGAGAGGTGGCAAGCCAAAGTGGAAATGTTTTCTTCAAGGGGAGAGTTTTTCTGGGGGCGTGCTGCATTGTTGGGGGTGCCATCCTTTGCATGAGACCTTAAAACCAAGGTTGCATGTTCTGGACAGGTGGATGTTAAAGATCTCATAGCATTACTTGAAGCAGAACAAGAGTTCTCCAAATGTCCAAACC